>NC_092872.1:8181875-8497500 GCF_028372415.1 Notamacropus eugenii | reverse complement strand
CTCCAGCTCCCTGATCAATTGCAATTATGTGTCCTGACATTTCTCAGAATCAGCTTGTTTTTAGAAACTAGTTAAGGGCCTTGCTCATCTTAGGCATGTAACAAGTATTTGTTGATGTGTGTTGAATTCAGAAGCAGCATGGTGTAATAGAACACTGGATTTGGAGTCAGAAGACCTGGGTTTAAATACTGACTTTCCTACTTACGATCTGTGTTACCTTTGACAAGCCACCTAACAGCTCCAAGCCTCAGTTTCTTGAATAAAATGAGGGGGATGGATCAGATAATTTTTAAGTCTTCTTAAAATTAGAATATCCCTTGCTCCCCACTGACGCTTTTTTTTTTTTTTGAGGCAATCAGTTAAATAACTCACCCGGGCTGGCACAGCTAGTAAGTATCTGAGGTCAGATTTGAACTCAGGTCCTCTCGATTAAAGGGTTTGTATCCACTGTACCACTTAGCTGCTCCTCTACTACACCCTTTGAAACTCTTGCTCTACCACCATCATTCAGCATCTTGTCCTCTAAGGTTCATGCTATCTGACTTTATCACCTAATACAGATCCTGGGTCTGTTATCTGCCGACCCCAGGATATTCCCCCTCCTTTCTCTGTTAACTTGGTGGGTCTCAGTTTTCTTCTCTATCCCAAATCCTGCCCTCAAACGAGGGGCCTCCAACATACATATTGTTGTTGTTCGATTGTTTTCAGTCACGTCTGACACTTGGTAACCCCATTTGGGATCAGCTTGGCAAAGATGCCAGAGTGATTTACCGTTTCCTTCTCTAGCTCAGAGTTAAGTGTCTCAGGCCAGATTTGAACTCAAGTAGACGAGTCATCCTGACTCCAGGCATGGTACTCTGCACCCCCTAGCTGCCCCTAAAATACGTACTGATGTGCCCTCAGATACTCTAACTTTCTCTTTCCTCAGTCTGCCAAACTCCCATGACTTACTCCTTCATTCCATCTCAACTATAGACAGGAACGTGTCTTTGGTTACCATTACCCACAAGCAGTACCACTCTTAGACCAAGTAAACAGGGCCCCAGGACCATCCTTCCCTTAGAAGGCCCTGCTTATAATAAAACATTATTAAGATAAAAATGAAATTTGCAGAATAAAATAAAACTTTGCATGATCTATACAATCAAGCAAATGTTACCTTATTTGTGTGGGATATGGGAACATCTGAATACCCCAAGTTAACCAACCCAATTGTCCCAAATTATGTAGTTCAAAGATGGTGGAATATGGCTCAATGGAAGAATTATTTTGGAGCTGAGGCAGCTGGTTGCTACATCCCTGGTTGCTATGTCAGCTCAGCAGTGAATGGTTTCCACTTCCAATTTTGTCAGGTTGAGTGATTACAGCTCCTCCCAACCTCCAGCCCTGTACTCTCTGCTGTAGGAGTCCAAAGAAGAAGGGAGAGGAAAGTCCTGAGTTGCCCCAACCCTTAGGCTGAGCTGGACTGAACTTAGGCCACCCTTGGGTCCCCCCAAGGTAGCTTGGTGAAACTTCTGGACAGAGGGCCTCATACATTAGCAATGAAGTCTGTGAGTTTGCTGCCTTGGCATCACTTTTCCTACAGTCCCCAGAACTCTCTGTGTCCACCAGGGGCTGTCTTGGCTGGTGAGTCATCCCCTGTGCCAGGACCTGGGATTCGAAAAGTCTTTTGGGTGGGGGAGAAAAAACTGGACTGGATGCATCTTAGTTTTCTCCAACAGCAGCGTTGAGTGGAGACGCATTGGAGTGGCTTGTCAGTGTGATGCTTCTGCCCTGAGCATTTCTTTCCCTCCCACCCCTACATGCCATGGGATGGGATAATGTAAACCATTTTCCTTGAATGTCTGACAAACATTGTTTCAAATAGCCAGGAGGGTGGATAGGGAGATTCACTCTTTAACTGTCAGTGGTCATATATACTCTGCGCAGATTTATAACAAGTGGTCTGTGGACCACCATAGTAAATCCAAATTTAGATTTTCATCTTGATTTTGTACAGTTCAGCAGCTTAAATTATAATGCTTCTTTAAAAAAGGTTAATATTATAAGCAAATTATTCTAGATCTTCATTGATAAATCTGTATGCCTCACATGGACCCATGAATTTTGTGATACATTTTAAAATCAAATTATTTATATAGACAAGGCATCCTCCAATAAATGTTTTGCTAGGGCCCCCAAACATCCCAAGGATGATCCTGCACACAAATATTCCACTTCCGTTTTCAAAGACTCCAGTATTCCTATGTTGAGATAATATTTGAAAAAAGCATTTAGCACAATGCCTATTATATAGTATATGCTACATGTTAGTTGTAATTTTTTTAACATTCCATTTATTCCTATGTCTTACTCTTCCTAACCATATTCATCTTCACTATAACCTTCTATCCTATTATACTCTCCCAGGCCTTCATCTCTGTTCTAGGTACATACTTCCCAATCTCCACCCGCTGATGAACTCATTCAACTGTACATTAATTTTCACTCTCAAATCCTTTACTCCTTTGTCATTTCTCTGATCATACCTTGCCAAACACCATCTCTGGATTACATCCACCATCTGCTTCCTTCTTTTGTCCTCATGGACTGCTGCGTGGAGATGGAAGAAGCCAAGAAACCATGTTAACTGGATCTGCTCCAAATTTAGGTAATTTATCTAAACTCATCTGGGCTCTCACTGTAGCACGGGGATTCCTCTCTAACTGATCCTGTACCTCACTTACCACAATGGTTCCTCCAAACTTCTCAGGCCTTAGCCAGCACTCCTGCCATCTCTCCAGGCTCTCTCAGCTACGGACCTCACTGAAAAGATGGAAGCCGTTTGCTGAGAACTCTCTTTTCTCCCCTTCTCCTCACTTCATATTCTTCTGACACCCTCTCGCATTATCTCCTCCTTTGCTTTAGTCTCCAGTGAAGGGGTAGCCCTTCTCCTTTACCAACCCCTCTAATATACTCTTGATCCTTTTCCTTCTCTCTTTTCCAGGTGATTGTCCCCACCATCATCCCCACTCTTTCTATAATCTCTTCTTATCTACTAGTTCCTTCCCTGCTGCCTGTAAAACCACCATGTCTCTTCTATCCTTAAAAACCCTCCTCAGATCCTAGCTGTCATCCTATACTTTTCCTCTGCTTCTCAGCTAAACAACCTTGCAAAAGCCATCTGTAATCATTGCCTTAAATTGAATGACCTCTTGTCAAGTCTTCATCCTCACTGACCCCTCTGCAGTATGTTTTGTTATTCATCATTTCCTCCTCCTGGATACTGTCTCCTCTCTGCTCTGGTTTGGTTCTCCTACCCATCTTACTGTTTCTCAGTCTACATTGTTGGATCTTCATCCATGTCCTGTCCCCTAATAATGGGTTAGGCTCTGAGAAGAATGATTCAAACTCTAAGTTAGTCAGTTCATTATGATTTTATAAGGAGTAATGATTGTTAGTATCTAGTATTCATCTAGTAATTCATATCTAGTAAATTGCCTAATAATAGGTAATATATTAATCATATTTTATATAGGTCACATAGGAATATAGATTCTAAAAGAAGGATCCTATTATAGGCCTCAAACTTTAATGTAATGTTCATTACTTGTTTACCAGCTGTGGAGCTCATGAGCAGTCATAAGAATGCCAACAAAGATATCTCCATCCAGTTTTACTCAAATTCCATGACCAAACCAAGCATGGGTGGTGGTATGGTACAGAAAACTCCCTCGCCTCCCCACCCATTTGTTCATGGAGCTTATGTATGGCTTGCACCATCTCCTCCACCCTAACCTAAGGAGGAACACATACATCTTATGACCACCTAGTCAGTGGAGATATTCCTTGCTTCACCCAACAAGTGACACTGCTGATAGATCATTTTTGCTTATTTTAGCTTATGCTTCATATGTCAACCAATGAGATTCAGTATTTTACCATTCCTCTTTTGCATATTTGGGTATCAAACTCTATAAATACAAGGTCCTGGAAGAAGGGGGCATCATGGATCATGAGGAAGATCTGAGGTCCACTTCATTAGAAGACACCATAGACTCTTTAACATAAGTACCACTGGCTCAGAGTTCTAACTCAGTTTCTTTTATTGTAGGTTGGACAATTTTAATCCCTGCAGCTCTCTCCTGGGAACTATTCTCGTCCCTCAATACTATCTCATTTGGTGTCATCAGATAACATGGGTTCAATGATCATTTCTATGCAAAAATTAATTACTACATCTTTCCAAATTTCCCTATCAGTGTTGAAGACACCGCCATGCTTTCAGTCATCCACCCACATTCAAAACTAGTGTCACCGTCAACTCTTCATTATCTTTAGACCAGTGCTTTAGGAAGATCCCTTTGTCTAGTGGATTGTAGTGGGAGACAATTGAGGTTGGAAAATCTGATCAAAAGGCTATTGAATAGTCTGATCCTGAATAGCCTGGTGCTTTATCTATACAAGAGTGTTGTGAAAATAGATGCAAAATTTTACAACAGATTGGATATGGGGGATGAGTGCAGGTTAAGGATGATACTGAGTTTTAGAGGTGACTGAGAGAATGGTAACACCCTTGTTAGCAATAGGAAAATTGGACTTGGGAGGAAAGATAATGAGTTCTGTTTTGGACATAAGGAGTTTGAGATGCCTATGGGATATCCAGTTCAGCAAGGATACAGCATCCATTGAGTTGGGCACAGCTTCCCTTTCTACACTTTTTTCCATGGTGGTGTTTTAGACAGAAGTACAAGTTAAGCTTGAGGAGCCAACTGATCTTGATTTGAGGGACAGTCTCCTTGGACCAGTTAAGGCTCATAGATGATTGCACTACTTTTTAACCAAGTCTGTGTTGGGTAGATGTTACTTTTACGATGGAACAGTAGGAGGAAAGGGAGATGGGGGAATTCTTATGGCTCCAAATGCACAAAATGTCATACATGGAATGATCCCTAAAGTTCATGTATCCCAACCCCCTCTTTTCTGATGAGGAAACAAGTCCAAAGAGGAGAAAGTCACCAAGGCTGAACAGATGGTAAATATCTATCTTAATTATGTAGTCTACTTAGACACTTACTGATTGAATAATGATGGTAGGGTCAATATAGAAGCAAAACAGGAGGAAACTTCCCCTCCTAACTCTTGGGAAGAGCAGTTCAAAAGGTAAGTAAACAGTTTTTTATTTGGAGCCAGCAGGGTTCACAAATGTTCTTGTCAACCTTCAACAGGCCAGAACATCCACAATGGATGTGACTCATGGTCAAACTTAGGCTAGTTTTCTGTCTTTGCTAGATGTTAAGGCTTGTTTTTACAACTATAAATACAAGTACAACAAATACTTATCAATCCCACGCTCTGGGCAGGTCCTTGAGTTTGGTCCAGGGAGAGACTCAAGGTTTCAGAAATACAAGGTCACTGTCCTAATGGGACTCACTCTAACACCAAGACCACTTGGTAAGTGTATCTGAGAGTTACAAAATAAAATACTAAGTAAGGTCTGAAGAGCAGGATCATTGCCAACACTAGGGATCAGAAAGAAGCAGCATAATGTGGTAGATAAATGACTGACCCTGTAGTCACAAAGTCCTGGTTTTGAATCCTGCCTCTGTCCCTTCTGAATTATGTGGCTGTCCAGAAGTCATTTAGCTTCTCTAAGCCTCAGTTTCTTCATCTATTAAATGGGGACGATAATATCTGAAGTATTTACCTCACAGGGTTGTAGAGGAGCAAGTGCGATTATCTTTGTAAAATGAGTTGCAAACCCATAATAGCTATATAAATGTGAGTTATTATTCCTGGAGGTTCGGGGAAGTCCTGCTTACCATCAACCTGTAAAACTGAGGCACATACTTCTAAGTATCCTAGTTTCTTTTATAAAATATTGTGGATCCAAACAAGTAATGTACTTATTGAATTACTTTAAGTCCATGAACTTACTCAAAATACATTTTGAAATTATTTGTGCCTTCAGTGCATGCTCTCTCAAATTCCATGAATTTACTATTCACTGTGCAAAATAGGACCCCTTTTTTGTTTTTAATTTATTATTATAGTATTTTATTATTATAATATTATTATACTAATTTTTAATTTGTGCTTAATTTTTCTCTGTTTGGCTTCAAGGAGTTTCTCATCCTAATATGAGATAGGCTTTGAGAGGTTGCAGAACTTAACTAGGGCAGGGAAATGAAACCTTTGCCACAGGGCACAAATATTGTAGAAACAACATAGCTTAGCCTTTAGTGAGAATAATTAGAACAGGAAGCTACTCTCTCCCTTCCTTTCTTACCCATGCAGCAATGCTCTAATGCCCACCTTCATCCCCCCAGCTTGGCCCAACTTTGCCACCTTCTGTAGTAGTAGTCTGGCCAGCAATGACCTTGAGGGTTCTTAGTGTTTTCATCACCCCAACATAAAATGCAGCTTCTCAGTCTCTTCCCCTACAGGGCTTTATGTCCTAAGGCCAAAAGTTCCATACACATACCACACATGTCCCTATCCTCCATGAACTCACTTTGTCTTAAAATATTTCAATTCAATTTGATAAACATTTACTAAGTGCCTACTACATGATAGGCACTGTGAGAAATGTTGACAGTACAAATGAGAAAAAGAGACCATCCTTCCCCTCAAGGAATTTATCATCTAATGGAGGAAGACTGCACACAAAAGGAGGTTAGAAAGGGGGCCTGGGGGAGTCACCAGTAGCTATAGAGAATGGTATTCTGCGCACTCCAAGACAAGCTGAACTGCGGATGGAAAATGGAATGGCCTAGAAGGTTGTGAACTCTTAAGACTTTGGGAGAAATTTAATGCTGAGTTCTCTATCTAGTTAATCCATCAATCTCAGACAGATACTGCAAATGAATTGTGGGTTGGGCCCAGAATTGAATAAAGGGAGGAGAGAAAACTGGATTATCACCTCTGGCCAACTGCACCATTCTTTTAATGGTCTTAAGCATCTCCCTGAAACAAAAGCCTCTCTTATTTGACACCAATATTCTTCCAGTGCAGCTAAGGGACACAGTAGTAGACTGAGTCCAGGCCTGGAGTCAGAAAGACCCAAATTCAAACTTGACTTCACTTATTAGCTGTGTGACCCTGGGCAAGTCACTTAACCTTGTTTATCTGAGTTTCCTCATCTGTAAAATGAACAGGAGAAGGAAATGGCAAACCACTCCAGTGTCTTTGCCAAGAAAACCCCAAATGGGGTCACAAAGAGTCAGACACAACTGAACAACAAATTTTTCCAATAGTGTTGAATGATCACAAGTCTTGGAATACCATAGTCTCCCAAAAAATGGAAATTGAGGATATCCTCAGGGTAGCTGAGGGTACATGGTGGCACAAGTAAGTTATAAGACTTTATAAATGAGGAAATGATCCAGAGGAGTGTTATCATCAGAGAAAGGTATGATTGAAAAATGGAAGATAGCCCAGTGACGTAGCAAGAGCAACGGATGACTAATGTCCAGCTTTTGTATTTCTCTGGTTCGCACTCAGTGTCAAGAGAACAAGAAGAAAAGCTCCAGGATTTTGGGACGTGGATGAGGTGAAATAATGGGTAGAGATGAGACCTCGCTAAAGCCATATTAAAGTATGAAAAGGGGTACCAGTTCCCTGAAGATACCAAGTACCCGACTGGGGATCATATCCCCACATCAGAGACCATATTCCCCACATTGATTGTAGACCAGAGAGATTCATTCAGTGAGAGAGTGGTCTCAGGAGGGATTCACACATGGGGATATCTCTTAGGAGGAAGGTTTTTAAAAGAACACTGGAAAAGCTGAGAACTAGAGATGGGAAGGAGGGATTGAAGTGCTGTCTGGAATCTATGATCATGTCTACACCTCAGTGATGATGGCAAGGGTATGGTCCGAGGACTGTAGATCATCTGCTGTTCTAGAGTCAGGCCACACTCAATCCTCTTTTTCCAGATGCTTACCTACCACCCTTCTCCTACAGTGAGGGACTAGAGAGGGCAGGAGGTTGGCACTGAGAGAGATGACAGAGAAGTAGGTGGCTTCAGTGCACCTAGCCTGTGGGAAGCAGCACTCTAGCCCAGCCTGCCTGGACGAGGAGAGAAGAGAGGATCCTCAGAATTGTGAAAACACAGACCAGAGTGTGGGTGAAGCAGATGTTTTCCCCTCCAAATGGGTTACAAGAAACCAAGGTTTAATTGGGAATCAACCAGGCTTCCCAGGACCCATGGGGGAAGATGTGGCTGTTTGGAGACCCAAAGCCAAGGATGCCGGCAGCTTTGTTACTTGCCTTGTCATATTTTGAGGAAATATTTGTAAATACCATAAAAATGTGTAAGTATTGAGTAACATTGTAAATATTGAATAATATGTCGAGTCAATCGTTTCTTTCTGCACAAGTATGACATAGATGATCAATACTGGCTGATCTCAGGGAGGTTCAGAGTGGAAAAAGTGATCGTTTTGTGACATATACAGAGTTCAAGAGATGTAGTTTCTGTAATAAAAATTATTTTATTAATTATGCTAACAGATAATTAATAAAAAGTGTCAGTGGAACTCTTAAATGTCAAAGACCCCTCATGGAACCCACTCAACGCTTACATGCTGGTGGAAGAGTGGGTGTTTTTGAGGGTGGCAATTAACTCTGATTAACAAGTAATGAGAAGAATGAATGTTATAATGAGAGGTGGACCTATTCTAATGAGGATCTCCGGATGTGACTCTAATTATGTAAGATTATTATTGCCTGGGCAATCTAGACAAAAGATCTACTTCCACCCAAGCCCAAATAGAACACAATGACCTGAAATCTACCTTGGATTAAATTCTTGGTAAGGTTCTCTAGTTGGGTGGGGTTTCTCACTCAGGATTTGGGGAATCTCATCCATCAATAATAAATATCTTTCAGTTCAATGTCCTGAACAACCCACAGATTTCTGAAAAGAATTCTGTTCCTAATTCAACAATCAGTTATTAGTATAAGAGAGATAATAATTTCTGTTACTTCAGAGAAATAATTTCAGTAGATATGTACTCTGACTAAGAATACCTAGAAGTAATCTAGAGTTACTTGCAACATATAAAATGAGGAGGCTGAATTAGATTATCCCTGAGGTGACTTTCAGCTCTAAAATAAAATGATTCTATGAATTCTAAATAGAAAATATGGAACACTTTCCTTAAATGAGTGGTGAGGCCAGCATGGGGGAAATATGGTTAGACACCAGCGTATGTGAAAATAGTTGTGGGGAGGAAGGGTAATTAGTGGACTGTCAAACTCAATAGAAGTCAATAATGCAGTATGACCAGTAAATAAGCTGTGGTCCTAGAGATTAGTTCTTGGACTTGCTTGAGACACATTTGGTTGAGCAGAATGTGTGGGTCAATGGTAGAGAGTCCACCTCAGTTGGGTCTCATTGCCCTAGCACAAAGGAATATATGACGGATGAACCCCCAGGAGAATAGGTGGAGGGGGAAGTTAAACCCTGAGGGGAGAGACAAGACTTTCACTGGGGTGGGACCTGGAATTGATGACAGTGAGGGAGGTTGCATGGTATGGCACTGGGCCAGCCTAAGAATAGCAGGTTAGAAAGACCTGGCTCCCTTAGATGTTGACACCCTGGGCTAAGTCCCCATTATCTTGTACTAGGAATCTAGGAATTCAATTTTTTTTTCCTTTTGATTCCAGAGGGCAGAACCAAGGAGAAAGAAATAGCAAGCAGTTACAAAGAGGCAAATTATGACTTGACATCAAAGAGAAATTTCCACAATTTGAGCTTTCCCAAAGTGGAATGGATTGCCTGGGGAAGTGTAGGTTCTGCCTCATTAGGATCCTCAGAGTCTAGAGACTGCTTTCTAGGTATGTTGTAAAGGATATCCCTGGTCAAGGACAGGTTGGACTAGAGGTCCCTGTTATCTGTCCCTCCTGAGGTCCCACCTCTCTCTAAGATTTTGTGATTTTGTTTACAGGCATCTGTCAGGATCTACCCATTAGGGATTGACCCAGGGAGTCCTCTCATGTCTGCAGAGGAGAATCCCTTCAGTTGGTGCTCCTACTAATCTTTGTTTAATCACAATCAGGAAGCAGGAGGGGCCCCTGGGAGTGATCTGAGCTTCCCAGAATGCTAGAGCTGGTGGCCACTATCGAGAACTGGCCTCAGGCTGGGTAAACTGAGCTCTTGGCTAAGAAAGTAATTCGGAGCTTTCTCTGCTTGCACTCTCTGGAAAGCACACTCAGGTAGTAGTTGAATTTCACTGATTTTTGATGAAAAAGCTCATGAATCTTGTCTACACAATTTGCTAGGAAATCATGTTTCTGTCCCTGCAGGGAACAAATTGCCTGTTGATAAAACTGGAGTTTAAAAATGACACCTACATAGGAACATGCAAATATGTGACCCAGATTTTAATTTTCCTTGAAAATTCTGAGTGCCAGAAAATGCAGTGCCCCTTCTTTAAAGGTGTAGAACAGAAACAGAAGCATTCCTTATTCATGAGGAATGAGGTTGTCCACTGTTGGGACTTAAAAGGGACCTTGAAGAATTAGATGATTCAGCCAATGGTCCCTTTAAAAAAAATTTTAGTTGTTTATTTTTAGTTTTTGACATTTAGTTCCACAAACTTTTGAGTTTCAAATTTTTTCTGCCTCCTTCCCCTCCCCCACCCCAAGATGGCCTGCAATTTAATATAGGCTCTACATATACATTCATATTAAACATTTTCACATTAGTCATGTCATAAAGAAGAATTAGAATCAATGGGATGAACCATGAGAAAGAAGAAACAAAACAAAAAGAGAGAGAGAATGAACAGTGTGCTTTGGTCTGCATTCAGACTCTCCAACTCTTTCTCTGGATATGAACTGCATTTTCCATCATGAGCCTTTTGGAGTTGTCTTGGAATCTGGCATTGCTGAGAAGAGCTAAGCCAATGGTCCTTTTCTTATTGGGCATATTTAATTTACCAGGGAAGACCAGATGACTTAAATGGAGACACTCAGTGCTTGGAGCACAGAGAGAGAATTTGGGTCAACAAGGGATGGATCCTGTGGTAGCAGACACACCCTAAATGGGGGTAGTAGAGTCAATGCCTCCAGAGATCACAAAGGGCAAGAAAGGGAAATAGGCAGGGCACCAGAGAGCCTTGGGCACAGTGGTCTTAAGGCCTGGGAAGGAAGAAGGGAGTTCACAATTTTTCTTCAAGATGCTTCTCCCAGGAGTTGGTGAGACATGACACCAAACTCTTGACATGACTCCATGCATCTGGGCAGTTGAGAGATGCTGAAGAGGAGGGAGGAGGATCACAGAGAAGGGTGGAGTCTCTTTCAGGCATGTCTGATTGGTTTCCCATATCAGATGAAACAGGTGGGGAGGGGCCGGTTAGAGAGATGGACCCCAATCAGGAAATGAACCCCCTTGAACCTCAGTTTCCTCATTTGTAAAATGAGAACAATAACTGTAGTATCTACTTTACAGTACTGATGGGAGGTTCAAATGAGATAAGGCATGTCCAGTGCTCAGCAAAGTCTGAAGCCTTGTGTAAGCATCAATATATGTTGTTTTTATCTGTCCCTCTTTTCTGTGAGGCAACAGAATGCTTTGTGAGTCCCCTACGGATGGTACTATGGAACTTTTGAAGTCTTGAAGAAGAAATTCACTTGGGTTAACAAGCATCCTTTCTAAAAATGTCAATACTTCCAGGAAAAGTTAGCAGAGCTGCCAGTCATTCCTACATGAAAGTGAATATATATGTTCAGACTCACTTTTCTCCTAACAACTGAAGGAATCGGAATTTTGATGAAGGGGGGAGAGGGGAAAGAGAAAGGGCAATAAAGGAATGGTTTGAGAGCACAGGGCACTACCAAATAGAGGTCTAGAGACCTTCCAAGGTGATACAAGGTACCTTCCAAGGTAGCCAGAAGGCAGGATAAGGACACTGGGTGCCTTGTAGAGAAAGGGTAGAGAGTGCCAGTAAGTGGAAGACGTCACAGAAAGGAAAGTGAGAGATGACCAATGACAAACTTTCTTTCCCCCTCCATTTTGCAAGATTGGCCAGACTTCAAAGATAGAATCAGATGACAGGATTTGGTAGATCCTTAGGTAAGAGGTCAGAAGGTAAGGTCGCCTTACAGATTTATTTCTTGATCTCCTTAAATTCAGTTTAGATCATGGGGCTTCTGACCCAGAGAATGACAAGACTAACGTTGCATACACAGACTTGATTGTTCTTGATAGAACATACCCTCCTCCCATCTTAGCCATGGTGAGGATCCAGTTTGGATAACCGGTAATACAAGTTGAAGAGTCAACAAACATTAATTAAGCACTTACTGTATACCAGTGGATGACCCTGGTTGAAGGACGAACAACAACTAGACCAGGTACAGTCTCCCTAACATTTCTTTGATGCCCCTAATTAAATGAAATAAGAAGCTAGTACACCTGAAAAACATTTATTTCTCGACATCTTTGTTCAGATTATTCTTTAGGCTGGGAACTTCTTGAAGGCACAGAGGCTGGCACACAGTTGGCACTTAATAATGGCTTTTCTGACTCACTGACTGATCTATCATGTAATGCAGCTAGGTGGCAAAGTAACCAGTATTCAGGGGTTAGGGTCAGGAAGACCTGCATTCAAATCTTGCCTCAGATATTAACTAGCTCTGTGACCCTGGGTGAGTTACTTAATTCCTCTTAGCCCCAGTTTTTTCATCTGTAAAATGGGATAATGATAGCACCTATCTCACAGGTTTATTGTGAGGACTGAATTACATTTTTTGGAAGTCCTCTCATTAATCTGGTTTCCCTAAGTTGGAACCTGAGAACTGTAAGGACTGCCACTTCCCCAAGAGTTTCTCCAGCTCCCTTATTAAGCCCTTAAGCTTAGATTTTAAACAAAAAATAGGTTTTATTTGTATAGTGAAAGGACAAAGGACTTGCTGGTGAGCTCATGAGTTCAGAAAGTCCTTTTCCCTTCCAGTAGGCCTCCTGTTCCCTTATTCCTATGAGTCATAAGACTATTTCCCTAGTTGGGCTTCTGGTGAAAGGCAGGGAGGGCTTGGGATATGATTCTCCACTCTGGTGCTTGGCTGCTGTATGTATTTCATGATCACAGCCTGGTCTCCTCTCTGGCACTCTGACTCCCTGATGCTAATTGTACAAAATTTTTAACAGGTCACTTCTGGGTTCCACTGCCAGTCTTTTTTTCTGGGGCTAGTGGGTCTGGCCTTCCTTTTACTCTTGGACACCTTCTTAACACATATCCTTGGCCATGGGGAGAGGAAGGACTCTGAGGTCTGCTCCCTCTCCTTGCCAGAGTCTGCCCTGGGAGATGGCTTGGACCAGGGCCATTGAAATCTATACCCCATTCTCCAAAGGAGCCTTTTCTAAGTAAGACCTTTTGCAGTCCCTCATTCTAGACTTGACTGCTTGCTTAGTGCAGCCTAGCGTCCTACTGACCTTATACATTACTCCCTTCGTGAACCTGATGGCTGCGTCAGGCTTGCCTTCTTGCTGTCTCTCACAAGATATTCTCCCTAAGCCTTTGCACCAGTTGGACCCAGTGTATGGGATGAAGTACTTCTGCCTCTTAGAATCTTTAGTTTCCTTCTATTTATATATTTTTGACTAAGTAAAGAGGCTATTCTTTGCCTCACTTCTTATTTCTCATTTCTTAACCATTGAATGGGTGTTGCCTCAGTCAAACAGAGACCTGTCAAAGACCCGAGCTTGAAAAGGCCAAGGTTTCCTACTGCGTCCTGGGCCATCTCTATTTGTCCTGATCTATATCTGGCCACTGGACCCAGATGGCTCCAGAGGAGAAAGTGAGGCCGGTGACTTTGCATAGTCCTGCCTCACTTAAATCCAATTCACTTGAATGTCATGGCATTACCTTCCTGATGTCATGGTCTTCTTCAGGAAACAAGCTCCTTTCAAATGCCTCCTCCCATGAAGACTTTCCTCTTTCCATCAGTCAGGAATGCTTCCCCTATCCCAAATTAATTTGCATTTACTTTGTAGTTACATATGTATATATGTATATATATATGTATATATAAATATTGAGAGAGAGGTAAATATATATATATATTTAGGAAAGTTAAGAAGTGCAGTGGATAGAGCACTGGGCCTAGAATCAGTAGGACCTAACTTCAAATCCAGCCTCAGATACTCACTAATTGTGTGACCCTGGCCAAGTCACTTAACCTTGTTGCCTCAGTTTTCTCCTCTGTAAAATGAGCCCAGAAATGGCAAGCCACTATAGCGTCTTTGCTGCAACAACCCCAAATGGGGTCATGAAGAGTCAGAAGCAACTAAAAATGACTGACAAAATGTATGTGCTTCTTTTCTTCCCAGATAGAATGTAAACTCCTGAGGGCAAAGATTGTTTCACTTCTGTCTTTGTCTTATCAGTGCCTGGCACATAGTAGGAGCTTAATACAGGCTTGTTGATCTATTGCTGTAATATGTCAGTCAAGAGTTTTCAGAGGAGGTATAAGCAAACAGTCTTGGGATTTTTGGAAGAGGTTGACTGTTGTTTCTCCTAATTTTATTTCATCTTTCCTTCTGGTCTCCTGGCATGTCTCCACTTCCACCTTATGGTGTTTACCAGTTTTAGCATCACAACTTGAGAGTATTATCAACCCAGTTTCCATTCCACTCTAACGTTGCTCTTGGTGTTATTTCTGTCACTGTCTCAGAGAGCTCCATTTTTCATGGTTCTTCACTGCTGTTTTAAATTCAACAACCTTTTGTTAAATGCCTTCTTTGTGCAGAGCATGGTGCTGGGTGCTGGAAGAGAAAGAAAGAGGAGGTCTCTCCTTGAAAGGAGATCACAGGGTAGCAGGGTGATATTGGAGTCCAAAGACTCTCAGGCACGCTTTTGACATACATAAAATTTGTGGTGATGGGCTGTCTTTGCTGTATATATGCCCCCTCGTGCTACCTAGCACCATTGTCTCACTCCTACCCTCCCCTGCCTCTTTTCTAGAACCCTCCATTTCTGGAATAATCCATATTAGAAATGGCTATATCCTATAATTGGCATGAGGGGGGTGGAAGAACCACCAAGCTTTGACCACTTCCCTCCAGTGTCATCCAAAGGGGGAGTCAGAATCACTCCCTTACCCTGTTGGGTTGTGCAATGACATTGTCCCTCTCCAATAGAACTATAATGTATTTTTATTATTGGGTATTACATGTTTCATGGATTATAGAAATGTGAGTTATTTTTATTATCCGTGGTTATATTTTTCATGGGTATGTTTTATAAGAGGTTGCCCAGCATCCTGGGCACATTCCAACATAAGATGGAGAATTTTTAGAAAAATATTAAGAAAAAACAGGCGGTAAGAAAAGTCATAAATAGGTTGTAATATGAGCCATCGGAGAGAGTACACCCATCAATGAATGAGAGATCTGTGGATACAGTAGTGCCACGAAATTATGGATACATGATTTTCTATCACATGAGAGTATATACCTATGAACATATGTCAAAGTGCATTTTTGTGGGTATACACACATGTTCAGGAGAATTTCCATGCCAGTATATGCAGGGAAATTGAAAGGTGGTATGGCCACTGTGACGATAGTCAGCAAGGAAGGGCAGTTGATTCCAGAGCTAGAGGGATTTCATGTGGATGACATTCATGTTCACACGATGATTCAAGGAAATCAGCTTAAAAATTCAACATTCAATTCCATGATGACAGTCTCTATAGCCTTTAGTTTTATAAAGGCCTTTATTTTTCCTCACAACAGGAGAGTGGGGTGGGCAAAGGAAGTATTACTTTTACTTTTAGATAGGGGAGCTGAGGATCCAAAAATGTCAGTGTTTGTGCCTAAAGTCACATGCCTAATAATGCCTGACAATGGGATTCTAGAAGAAATTTAGGTCCTGTAACAACAAGACATCATTTCCAAAAAAATGACAGCTCACCTTTTACATGGCATTTTAAAGTATACACAGCTCTTTTTTGGGTGGGGGAGAGGAAGCAATCAGGATTCAGTGACTTGCCCAGGGTCCCACAGCTGGTGAGTATTTGAGGTCAAATTTGAACTCAGGTTCTTCTGACTCCAGGGCTGGTGCACTGCACCACCCAGCTGCCCTGCAAAGTATTTTCCATACATGTTATCATTTGATAAGTGACCAGACTCTGGATCTGATCTTAGGTCTTCAAAAGTATCACTGATGCCATATGACTCCATGTCCAAGGGTTTGCTAAGTGCCACCTATGTAGTAGGCAGATTCTAGATGCTGCAGTTTCTACAGCCTTGCAGCTGGGAGGTGCCCAGAGGAGGCACCAGTGGTAGGAGTGTTACCCTGGAAGTCAGAAAGCCTGGATTCCACTACAGGTAGAATCTTCTACTAACTTCCCATGTAATTTTTACAAGTCACTGAAGCTCTCTAGACTCCTTAGTAAAGGGAGGGGGGACTGGGGGGCTTTTCTGTTGTTTGTCCTTTGTTCTCAAAGAGGACTATGACATCAGGAAGGTGATGCCATGACTTGCAAGTGAATTGGATTTAAGTGAGGGAGGGCTGTACAAAGTCACCAGCCTCACTTTAACCTCCAGAGCCATCTGGGTCCAGAGGCAAGATACAGGTCAAGACGACTGGAGATGGCCCCAGCTGGGGCTAGGGGTAGGATGAGGGGAAAGAAGTAGACTAGATGCCTGAAGGACTTCTCAGCTCAGCCATTATATGTCCCATGTTCCAGGTTTCCTTCTAGGTTCTAAATCTCTGATCCTGATCCTGTTTCTAAGGTCTCTTCCATCACTTCCATAATCATTCTGTGTTCTACTGGAAACAAAGTCGATGCCCATTGATTGGGGAATGGCTATGCAAGTTGTGGGATTATTGCTGTAAGGAACTACGAATATGATGAAAGTGTGGAAAGTTTACAGGAACTGAGGCTGAGCAAAGAAAACAATGCACACAGTAGGTACAACAATGGAAAGAGAGAGAGAACAACTACAAAATAATCTAATTGAAAATTACAGAGAAGAGCATGGCCCCAAAAGAGAGAAGTGAGAAGACAGCCCTGAATCTCACTTCTCTGACGACGTGGGAGCTTCACATCTGGAGAACATCATCTATATTTTTCAGATTTTTTTCAATGTATTGATCACATTCAATTTTTTTCTCTTCTCTCTCTTTTAAACAGTATTCTTATCTTTTACTTGGTTGTACATATATAATCTATATCAAATTGCTTACCATCTTAGGGAGGGAGAAAGTGAGAGAGGGAAGGGGAAAATGTGGAACTCGAAAAAAATTTTAAAGTGAATATTAACAATTATCTTTATATCTGTAATTGGAAAAAAAAATACTATTAAAAAACAAAAAACCATCTTTGGCATATGGGATGGTTCTCTATGAATGGGGGAAAAAGGGAGAGATACCAGGAGAAATTTTTGCAATACAAAATCAAAAGATGTGCACAAAAATATTTTTGAAAAAAGTAAAAAAGTTGTTACACTGTTTTTAGATGTGGCCAGGGTGGCTTTATCTCTGCAGCGTTTTGCACTTAGGTTGGCGGCATAGGGAAAAAAGCATCCAAAGAACTAAACTTTAAGATTATATGAGCACTTGATATGAAGGGATGTGTAGGTTATGATTCATTAGAGAACCCCTAGTAGTTAACCTTGAAAAAGATGCACCTTTGCTATACTCTGTTAGAGAAAATTCCCGGATGAGCAGTTCTCTCTTGCCAAATTAAGGTATCATATTCAAAATGGTTTGGGGTTTATTACAATTTTTCCTGGCTTTGATTTAAATCACGAAACCAATCTGTTCAGGGAGTTGGCCCCGACTTTTCATACTTCTGGAGCTGGTATACTTACTGGGAAATACAGATGCATTCAGGTCAGAAAAGCTGTCAAGAAGCTAGAATAAAGTAGCCTTTGTGAAAAGTTAAATTTCTTTTTAAAAAACTCTTATTTTTATTGGTAGCTTTTATTTTGACATTGCTTTTCTTTCTGATTGTGTCCCTTCTCTGTCTCTTCTCCAATGAATTATCCCTTGTAATAATTTTTAAAATTTAAATTCTAAATGTAAAGATTTTTAAAAGTGGGAGAAAAACTGGTCAACCAAACCAATCAACACATCAATTGTATCTGATGGCATATTTAATGTTGCATGCCCATAAGCCTCCACTTCTACAAATAGAGGTAAGAGGTACATTAAAAAAAAAAAACAAACCAACCCAAAACGTTTCTTAATGTTAAAGGTCAGAATCTTTTTTTTTCTGAATTTGGAACCAGAGTTCCCAGTTTCAAATTTTGACTCTGCCACTACCATCCATATGACCTTAATTTCTCTAGTTCTCAGTTTCCTCACCCACAAAATGAGGAAGAGGGATTAGATGACTTCCAAGGTTCCTTCCATCCCTAAAGTTGTCTTCCTTTACGTTATATTTGCCATTATATGGTCATTATGTACATTGCTTTACTGGTTTTGTTTACTTCAGAACAATCGCACCAGCTCGATCAAACGCTAAAGCCAGGGTTCAAGATGATAGACTGGCGGTGCTGTGGACTGAGGGTCAGGAGACCCAGGTTCTACTCACAGCTCTGACTTTGGCTTGCTCTATGACCTTGGATGACACTTGTCTTCTCCAGGCCTTAGTTTTCTCAAGAACCACTTTCAATGCAATGACCAATCATGGTTCCAAAAGACTGATGTTGAAGCATGCTTCCCGCTGCTTGGCAGGCAAGGGATGCGCTGTAACACAACCATTGTTTTTCCCCTACAGTTGCAGAAAGAAACATATATTTTTGGACATGGCCAGAGTGTGGATATGTTTTGCTTGACTTTGTTTATTTGTTAGCAGGGAGGATTTTGTTTTTGTTTTTAATTTTGGGGAGGGATAAGAGAGTTGAGGACCTGTGACACCAACATCAAAAAAGGAATAAAAAGGGGGAAAAAAAGAGTTAATGAAGCATTTTAAAGAAAACACATAATAGAACAGAAGGAGGTTTGAAAGAGACAAAAAAGACATCTTTAAAACTAACCTGTTGAATTTATTATATATTTTAAAAAAGGAAACAAGCTGGACATAGAGTTTCTGGGTTTCATATACATATTTTTCTTTTCTTTGTATTTGGAAATGTTTGTGTTTCTTGGTCTTTATCATGTTCAGAATAACAAAAAATAAACATTTTAACAACAAGGGAGGGTTTCTATTTATTGGAAAGAGAGTTAGAACGGAATGGAGTTGGAAATGATAGTGGTGAAAAGAGCGTCACTGAATATTAGAAACAGATGTAAGAGGGGAGAGGGACATTCAGAAGGCAAAGACAAGCAGGGCAACTTGGATGCCACTTGTTGAATTTAATATCTGCAAAAAAAACCCCAACTATACGCAACAGTTCATAGTTTCCCATGGAATGTGCTGAGGCCAGTGCAGTCCAGCAGGTCCGGGGCAGTTATGGGGCTCACAGAGCAAGAATGAGAAGACAGGTGGGACACAGCAGTCTGAACAAGGTGAGTTTATTCTGGACATACTGAGCCAATAAATTAGGGGGTTGGGGTGCTTAAATAGTAAAAAACCATAGGGGTAACAATTGAGGCATGAAACAGAACAGATTGTGATAAGTAGAAAAGGAGGCCTCAAGGCCTCTTTATCAGAATGTTATCCTGTATAGCAGGGGCCCTGATTCCTGGAACTTCAACACTGGAATTCAAGGACATGCACCTGAGAACAATATATCACTTCACTTCTCAAGTCAGCTACTCTCCTTGGAGAAGGGGAACTCTTGATAAGGGGCTCTTTCAAGAGAACCTCAAGGTTCTCTACAGGAATCCTCTTTTTCTGTTTTTCATATGTATGTTTGTTAATTTCATAATAAAAAAATAAAAACTTTAGGGGGGCAGAGCCAAGATGGCAGAGTAGAAAGACATAGATAGGGAGGCTCTCCCCACACAGCCCATAAAAAACCTGTTGAGAGGGACTCTCAACAAATTGTGGAGCAGCAGAAGTGGAGAACAACAGAGTGGAGGAGATTTCCAGCCCAGGGTAACCTGAGAGGCCCACAGGAAATGTCTGTTGCATGGGATGCAGAGCAGAGCCCAGCCCAGCCTTGGCCTCACAGCGTGGCTGGCAAACAGGCCTTGGGTGTGGAATCTCCAGTCGCAGAATCCCCAGTCCCAGTAGCAGCAAGTTCCCAGATCCCTCAACCCACAGGTGCCAAAGGGCAGTGACAGGGTATTTTCAGCTGGCCAGGAAGGGAGAAAGGCCTTCCCATAGCTCCAGCAACAGGCAGCAGCCACAGAGGCTGCACGACAGCCCATACAGATGCTCCATTGTTGGAGCATAAAAACCCCTGGGGGCACTGAGGAGCTGAGTCTTACCTCAGCCCTGAGTAGAGGCCCTGAGGCAGCTGGTCTTTGTTTCACACTGAATGGCTGTCCTGCCCACCCAGCTTATCTGAAAATCAGCCCCCAGTGCTGACTTGGCAGAACTGGAGGCCAGGTAGCCGTGGAGAGGTAACTGCTAAGATTCTGGGCATAAAAATCCCTCTCTGCATCCAGACCAGTACATAAACGCTTGATTGTACCACCTTGGAGGAACTGAGATCTCACAGATTCCCAGAGTATACCCTACTCTTGACAAAGGACCCAAAAGTCAAGTAACTGGTTGGGAAAAATGCCCAAAAAAGGGAAAAAAAATAAGACTATAGAAGGTTACTTTCTTGGTGAACAGATATCTTTTCCCATCCTTTTGGATGAGGAAGAACAATACTTACCATCAGGGAAAGACACAAAAGTCAAGGCTTCTGTATCCCAAACATCCAAAATAAATATTCAGTGGGCTCAGGCCATGGAAGAGCTCAAAAAGGATTTTGAAAATCAAGTTAGAGAGGTGGAGGAAAAACTGGGAAGAGAAATGAGAAGCAAGAAAAGCATGAAAAGCAAGTCAACACCTTGCTAAAGGAGATCCCCAAAAAATGCTGAAGAAAATAACACCTTGAAAAATAGGCTAACTCAATTGGCAAAAGAGGTTCAAAAAGCCAATGAGGAGAAGAATGGTTTAAAAAACAGAATTAGCCAAATGGAAAAGGAGGTTCAAAAGCTCACTGAAGAAAATAGTTCTTTCAAAATGAGAATGGAACAGATGGAGGCTAATGACTTCATGAGAAACCAAGAAACCACAAAACAAACCCAAAGAATGGAAAAGTGGATGATAATGTGAAATATCTCATTGGAAAAACTACTGACCTGGAAATAGATCCAGGAGGGACAATTTAAAAATTAGGGGACTACCTGAAAGCCTTGATCAAAAAAAGAGTCTAGATGTCATCTTTCATGAAATTCTCAAGGAAAACTGCCCTGATATTCTAGAACCAGGGGGCAAAATAAATATTGAAAGAATCCACCGATCATCTCCTGAAAGAGATCCAAAAAGAGAAACTCCTAGGAACATTGTGGCCAAATTCCAGAGTTCCCTGGTCAAGGAGAAAAATATTGCAAGCAGCTAGAAAGAAGCAATTCAAGTATTGTGGAAATACAATCAGGATAACACAAGATCTAGCAGCTTCTACATTAAGGGATCGAAGGGCATGAAATATGATATTCCAGAAGTCAAAGGAACTAGGACTAAAACCAAGAATCACCTACTCAGCAAAACTGAGTATAATACTTCAGGGGAAAAATGGTCTTTAAATGAAATAGAGGACTTTCAAGCATTCTTGATGAAAAGACCAGAGCTTAAAAGAAAATTTGACTTTCAAACACAAGAATCAAGAGGAGCATGAAAAGGTAAACAGCAAAGAGAAGTCATAAGGGACTCATTAAAGTTGAACTATTTACATTCCTACAGGGAAAGACAATATTTGTAGCTCTTGAAACTTTTTTCAGTATCTGGGTAGTTGGTGGGATTACACACACACACACACACACACACACACACACACACAGAGAGAAAGAGACAGAGCACAGGGTGAATTGAATAGGATGGAATCATATCTTTAAATAATGAAATTAAGCAGTGAGAGAGAAATATATTGGGAGGAGAAAGGGAGAAATAGAATGGGGCAAATTATCTCTCAGAAAAGAGGCAAGTAAAAGACTTTTCAGTGGAGGGAAAAACAGGGGAGGTGAGAGAAAAAACATGAAGCTTACTCTCATCACATTCGACTAAAGGAAGGAATAAAATGCACACTCATTTTGGTATGAAAACCTATCTTACAATACAGGATAGTGGGGGAGAAGGGGATAAGCAGGGTGGGGGGGAGGATGGAAGGGAGGGTAGTGGGAAGAGGAAACAATTTGAAGTCAACACTCGGGGAGGGATAGGATCAAAAGAGAGAATAGAAGAAATGGGGGGCAGGATAGGATGGAGGGAAATATAGTTAGTCTTACACAAAATGACTATTATGGAAGTCTTTTGCAAAACTACACAGATATGGCCTATATTGAGTTGCTTGCCTTCCAAAGGGAATGGGTGGGGAGGGAGGGAATGAAGAGAAGTTGGAACTCAAAAGTTTTAGGAACAACTCTTGAGTATTGTTCTTGCAACTAGGAAATAAGAAATACAGGTAATGGGGTAGAGAAATTTATCTTGCCCTACAAGGCAAAAGAGAAGATGGGGATGAGGGAAGGGAAGGATGTTAGAAGGGAGGACAGATTGGTGACAGGGGTAATTAGAATGCTCAGTGTTTAGGGGTGGGGGGAGGGGAGAAATGGGGAGAAAATTTGGAATCCAAAATTTTGTGGAAATGAATGTTGAAAACCTAAATAAATAAATTTAAATAAAAAAAATAAAAACTTTAATTTAAAAATATCAGCAGAACCAAGAGAACAGGTTTCACAAATTCCACAGTAATTGTGAGACTTAACCTTATTGTGCTGTGGACGCCTTTGGCAATCTGGTGAAATCTATGGACTACTTCTCAGAATAATAATAATAGGTAACATTTACATAATGCTTTGAGGTTTGCAAGGCCCTTTACAAGCATATTAAGTGCATAAATAAGATATATAGGGTAACAAAGGAAACCAGTTATATTGAAATAGTTATCAAAATATTAAAAGTATATGGAGCTCAGGTTAAAAACTCCCCAAATAAAGGAAAATATTGTCAAAAGGCTAAAGAATTCTGATCAATGCAAGGGTTAATCATGATTTCAGAGGAATGGTTGCAAAGAAAGTCTCCTCCTTCTCAGCAGAAATGAGGGGCCAGAGGAGTGAAATGAAGAAAAAAATTTTTTTTGGATATGGCCAATGTGTTGGTTTTAAGACAGGGTTCGACTTGTTGGGGATGAGGGGAAAGGGAAGGGAAGACTCATTAGGAAGTAATGATGGGGGGGAGGGAAAGCAATAAAATATTGCAAAGGATATTTGCTAGAGTAGGGGAAGAATTTGGAACTGAAAATGAATTTTTTTTTTAAAGAAAAGGTTTGCATGATTTCATTTGATGAATGAACAACAGCCCTGGGAGCTAAGCATTATGGGTGTTAGTCTACTTTACCCTTAACTTTCTCACTTCTCTGCCTTTGCCAAAGCTCTTTTACTGTACCTGCAATACCCTCCCTTCTGAGCACTTTTGAGATAACCTCTGTCCTACAAGGAGTGGCTCTCTGGGGCAACAGATGGCTGGCTTGGCACGGCCTTGACCCTAGAGCTTTCAACAGATGCTTCCACCGCTAGGGCTTGATCTGAGAATGGCTGGCATATCATGGAATCACAAAACCTCAGCATTAGAAGGGACCCAGGAGGGCATCTGCTCCAACCCCTGTCTGAGCAGGAATTCTCCTCTACATCATTTCTGACAGGGAGCCATCCAGCTTTCACTTGAAATTCTTGTTCAGTTGTGTTCAGCTCTTTCTGACCCCATTTGGGGTTTTCTTAGCAGAATACTGGAGCAGTTTGACATTTCCTTCTCCAGCTCATTTTACAGATGAGGGAACTGAGGTAAACAGGGTTAAATGACTTGCCCATGGTCATACAGCTAATACGTGTCTGAGGCCAGAGTGAACTCAGATAGATGAGTCTTCCTGACTCCGGGCCTGTCACTCTATCCATTGTACCACCTGAAAAATGATGGATGGGAATTATGGGAAACTCATTATTTATGATGCAGTCCATTCTGTTTTTGATACTTCTCATCATGGGGAAGTTTTAAGCTGAAATCTGTCTTCCAGGAACCTCATGTCATTGTCCCTTTGGGAAGCCTTGATACCTCTGGGACCAAGCAAGCCAAGTCTAATCTCTCCTCCCTGTAAAAATCATTCAAACACTTAAGGAAATTTCCTAGGAGAACCAAACCGACACTGGGAATCAAAGGGCAATGATGAGGCTGTTGGCAGGTGAACCTGGCAGGGTCTCTCTGGAAGCCTTGGCAAAGAGACTGGGAACTAACACCTCAGGTACCAAATACTGGCTAGCCGTGTTCCCCACCAGCCAACATCACAATGATGTGGGGAAAATCAAAGGTGAAGATAACCTGCTTAGAGAAAGGCATGACAAAGAGGGAAGTAACATTTCCCAAAGGATATCATTAAAATTTTTAAAAGATAGTCTTTTTACCACGTTACCAAAAGTTATATCTATATAGGACTATAAGGCTTTGAACTCGAAATGAGTCTAGTAATGTCAATTTTGTTTTTGTTGAATCAGTTTTCAGTCATGTTTGACTCTCCATGATACCATTTGGGGTTTTCTCAACAAAATTACTGCAGTGGTTTGCCATTTCTTTTTCAAGCTCATTTTACAGATAAGAAACTGAGGCAAACAGAGTTAAGTGATTTGCCCAGAGTCGCACAGATAGGAAGTGTCGGAGGCCAGAGTTGAACTCAGGGAGAGTCTTTCTGACTCCAACCTTGGCAATCTGTCCACTGTGCCACCTAGCTATCCTAGTAATAATAATGATAATAGAAGGCAATAATATGATGGCTTATGATATTTCCTATCTCATTTAATCCTTACAGCTGCTCCGTGTGAAGTAGGCATGGAAAGCATTATTATTCCAGCTTTAGAGATGGGAAACTGAAGCTCCCAGAGGTTAAGCCTTTGGTCAGACAACTGATAAGTGGCAGAAATGGGATGTGCACTCAGGTGTTCTTCCCTCCAGGTTCAGCATTCAACCCACTGTGCCATGTAAGGAAACTGAGGCTCAAAGAGGTCAAGGTTACATAGTAAGCGGTAGACTTGGAGCTTGAAGCCAGGGCTTTTGACTCCACATCTATTGCTTTTTCTACTGTCCTACAGCTGATCAGAAAAGGAGGTAGGTTGGTCACGTAGTGAGGGTGAGGGAAAACAGACTGACAGGTTGGGTATCCATTGTACATGGCCTCCAAGATATATTTAAGGAATCAAAGGAAGGCTCTCATGGTGTTAGGCGGGTCCTCTAGGAAGGATGTATGAAAAGGCATGGGTAAGAGTTGTACAGTACGAAAGGACTGAAATGGGGACAAACGGAGGGAGCAGTCATGTTGGTGACATCACACATCTATAGGCATTTGGAAAAGAGGGGAGCCATCTGTCCAGAGATAACTACAGCAGTATTATTTATTATTGCAAAAAACTGGAAACAACCCAGATGCTCAACAGCACAGGGATGGCTGAATAAGCTGTGGCAGGTACATCAGCGGAATGCAATTAGGGCGGTTTAATTTGAGGAACAAAAATAAATAGGGAAAGGCTTACATGAAATAATGTGAAGTAAGGAAGTAGAAACAACATAGTCTCTCAACACACTGCCAACAACTAAGCATATGAAAGGGAGAATGTCTATATAGTTCTAAGGGGATATGGACAAACAGGGAAAATCCTAGTGGTCCCAGAGGGAACTATTGATAAACTGTTTGGGCCTTTTGTATAAAGAAATTTCTTTTCTCAAATGTAAATAAATTACCATGATTTCAGAGGGCTGATGATGAAGATTGCACCCCACCTCTTGAGAGGTGATGTACTCAAAATGCCACATGAGACACACGTCTTTGGACATGGTCGCCACGAGAATCTGTTTTGCTTAACTCTGCATATTTGTTACAAGGGTTTTGTTTTTCTTCCTTCTTCCCTCCCTCCCTTCCTTCCTTCCTTCCTCCCTCCCTCCCTCCCTCCCTCCCTCCCTCCCTTCCTCCCTCCCTCCCTCCCTCCCTCCCTCCCTCCCTCCCTCCCTCCCTTCCTTCCTTCCTTCCTCCCTCCCTCCCTCCCTCCCTCCCTCCCTTCCTTCCTTCCTTCCTTCCTTCCTTCCTTCCTTCCTTCCTTCCTTCCTTCCTTCCTTCCCTTCTTTCTTTCTTTCTTTCTTTCCTTCTTTTTTATTAGGGGCAAGGAAAGGAAAAGGAAAATAAATGCTTGTCAGTTGCAAAATCAAAATTTAATTTAAAATGTAGCTTGTTGTAAGTACATGCTGCCTCTATTGCTGTTTAAAGGTAAGTTTATAATGCATTTTAAAATGCTTCAAAAAGAAAGAAAAGAATATCAGCAAAACATTAAAAAATACACAGGAGAGAACTGAAGGGAGTTTATAAGGGGACATGGATTAGTAGAGAAGTGTGGGTACTAATGTATTTTTTCCAACTTAATAGTATTTTATTTTTTTCAAATTACATGTAAAGATAGCTTTTTTAACATTCACTTTTATAAGATTTTGAGTTCCAAATTTTTTTCTCTCCCTCCCTCCACTCCCGCCTTCCCAAGACAGCAAGCAAACTCATATAGACTATGTATATGTACAATCATATTAAACATATTTCCGCATTAGGCACTGTTGTATTAAGCTCATTACGTTCTTGAGTGGAAACCTATGCTGGACTTCACAGAGATTCATGGTTTCTGATACAAATCTTGTTTTTTTCTGTTCTTTGAATAGGAAAATGTCTAAGTTTGTAGCATTTTAAAAGTTCATAATAAAAAAGAAAGCTTTGAAAAGAAAACAATGTTAATTTTAGTACTTCAAGGATCACTGGCATCAGTGTTTTCCCCACAGAAATGGATTACCGCCTCACCATGCCCAAGGAGACATTTTTCCTAAATTGCTTCAGTCAAAGCAATTCATGTGCTGATGGCCAGCTGTCTGGTGTTGAGCCTCTCTGTGTTTAGTCAGTCTGGTCCTCAAACACTGACAAAGCCCATAGTTAAATCCTTTCTAGGTTGGTAGAAGATCCCAGATTTGGCACTTTACTCAAATATCCTTTAGGAGTCCATACTGCTGGGTGGTATCAGAGGAGAACATTAGTGAAATAAAGTGACATAAAATGAAGGAGTAGTGTGTTTCTTTTCAAAGCTCATTCCCATCTATTTTGTCCTTCTGACAGTCCTGTAAGTAGGGTAGGACAATGTTAGCACCATGGTCAGGGGTCAGAGGAAGTACAGCAATAGTGAGCCGTCAGTACAACAGTAAAGCAGCACTGAGGAGCCAGCAGCTGATCCGAGATGCCCTTATGGATGTACAAATGAAGAGTGAAGGGGAGAGTTGTAGGGAGGGGGTGAAACTGGGGCCCAGGGCTGGAGTGAGACAGACTTAAAATCTGGCCTCAGACATTGACCAGCTGTGACCCTGGGTGAGTCACTTAATCCTGATTGCCTCAGTTTTCTCAACTGCACAATGGAGATAAGAACAGCATGTAAACTCCCAGGGTTGTTGTGAAGATCAAATGAGACACTATTGGTAAAGTGCTTAGCACACAGTAGGCTCTTAAGTGGTTGTTTCCTTCCTGCTACTACATAACCTTGTAAGAAATCCATTTAAAGGCATTTTTTTAAATTTATTTATTTGACATTCATTTTAACAAAATTTTGGGTTCCAAATTTTCTCCCCTTTTGTCCCCTCCCCCCCAAACACCGAGCATTCTAATTGCCCCATCACCAATCTGCTCTCTCTTCTATCATCCCTCTCTGCCCTTGTCTCCATCTTCTCTTTTGTCCTGTAGGGCCAGATAGCTTTCTATACCCCTTTACCTGTACTTCTTATTTCCTAGTGGCAAGAACATTACTCGACAGTTGTTCCTAACACTTTGAGTTCCAACTTCTTTACCTCCCTCCCTCCCCACCCCTTCCCTTTGGAAGGCAAGCAATTCAATATAGGCCAAATCTGTGTAGTTTTGCAAATGACTTCCATAATAGTTGTGTTGTATAAGACTGACTATATTTCCCTCCATCCTATCCTGTCCCCCATTACTTCTATTCTCTTTTGATCCTGTCCCTCCCCATGAGTGTCGACCTCAAATTGCTCCCTCCTCCCCACGCCCTCCCTTCCATCATCCCCCCCACCCTGCTTATCCCCTTATCCCCCACTTTCCTGTATTGTAAGATAGGTTTTCATACCAAAATGAGCGTGCATTTTATTCCTTCCTTAAGGGCATTTTTTAAATTAAATATCTTTTAATTAAAAAACAAACAATTTTCTCTCTTCCCACTCCCACATGGAAAAAGAAAACTCTTGTAACAAAGCTATATAGCCAATCAAAACAAATCCATATAAAACCATGTTCAAAAAATGTCTGCCTATCATTCTGCACCCAAAGTCCATCACCCATCAGTGAGCAGCATATTCCATGAGTCCTCTTAAATTATGGTTTGTCTTTGCATTAGTTAGAATTTTTTTTTTATTGGTTAGAATTCTTAAGTCTTTCAACGATATTCATTGGATGAATTGTTCTCTTGGTTCTGGTTTACTTCCTTCTTCATCAGTTCTTACAAGTCTTCCCAGGGTTTTCTGATATCATATACTCACACTTTTCTCACCATATACCAAGATTAATCATTACAGCTTGATGAACTGAAACCCAGAGAAGTTCAGTCATTCAATTAAAGTTAGTTTGTGGCAGGAGCAGGGATTTGATCCTCAGCCTCCTAAGTCCTAAGTCCTGGGGCTCTTCACTATCCTCATGTTGCCTCTCAAGGATAAGAAACCCGAGGTGGAGGAAAGCTGTTGGGTTTAGACATTACAGCTACCTAGCCTATCCTTACTGACATACTATGGTAAGGGGTGGCATTCCAAACACTTGGGATTCTTCAACGTTTTATAGGCTTTATGTTTTGAAGTAAGCTTAAAGAAAAGATGTCATTAACACTAAGGTTTTATTGGTGCTGCTGAAAAATGACCCACTGTTCTGGAAATCAATTTGGAATCACACTTAAAAAAAAACCACACACTTGCCCCTATCTGTTGACCCAATGATACTGTTACTAAGCACTAACCTAAAGCAGGTCAAAGTTGGAGGGAAAGTTTCCCTATATACAAAGATGTTTATAACAGCATTTTTTGTCACAGTAAAGAACTGGAAAGAATGTGAAGGGTGTGAAGCAGCGTTCACGCTAAGTTCAGCATCAACTTGGACCCCCTTCCCCAGAATAAGGGGAGTGTCATGGTACCCAGGAAGGGGAAGACTAGCTCAGGTAGGAGACAGAGCAGGTCAAAACTCTTGTGCCAATCAGTGGTAGGCTCAGAACAGTTAGTAGCCCCTGCATCACCCAGCCTGAGCAAGATGATAAACTCAGCCTTAAAAAACCAAAAAGCAATATTATAATTTGAAAGTGCTTTTTATAACAGACACACAAAGGCAGGGTAAGTAGGACTGGGTTATGGGATCACACATTTAGAGCTGGAAGGGACCTTTGAGTTAATCTAGCCTGATCTTCCCCTTTTTACAGGAAAGGAAATTGAAGCCCAGATGGTTATCTGTAATCTCTCTTTCCACCCTCTCTGTGCTGTGCCAAACTAATCTTCCTTATGCAGGGATTCAGTCACATCCCTTCTCTTTCTCATAAACATCAGTGGCTCCTTTATGACCACTGCGTGACAGAAAGACCAGGTCTGAATAACCTGAGTGACCTTTCTGCCAGTCATGGGAGCCTGAGGGTTAAGACACGCAATTTCTTGAATCAAAACATATTCAACAGGTGTGGGGGAGCTCACCTGTAATCTCCAATACTAGGGAGGCTGAGGCTTGGAGTTCTGAGTTGCAGTAGGGTTAAAGTTTGACGTTAATATGAGTGTGGGGTGGAGTGAGATGTTGCCTAAGTAGGGATGAACTGGATGTGGTTGGAACTGGAGCAGATAGAAGTCCCATCAACCAGCAGAAGCATCTGGCCTGTGAGTAGCCACAGAACTTCTAGCCTGGGAGAGCTTGGAAGATGCAGTCTCAAAAAAGCCCAAACCAAACCAAACAAAAAAAGTTCAATAATCCCAGGTAAAAGCAATCCACAAAATCATAATAGCAGTCATCAATATCTATCTATCTATCTATCCATCTATCTATCATCTCTGTCTATCTATCATCTATCTATCTATCTCTATCTGATAATTCATAAGGAAGTTCCCTGGGTTCTTAGGAACTCACTTCCAGAGTCCTAGAGCTGGCATTTAATATTCATTGTCTAAAAGACCTACAGTTGGGTTCCAGATCAATCCACCTGCGTCATCGTTCAGTCATTTTCAGCTCTTCATGAGCTCATGGCCAAGCAGGCCAATTTATAGGGTTTTCTTGGCCGAGATACTGGAGTGGTTTGTCATTTCCTTCTCTAGTAGATTAGGACAAATAGAGGCTGAGTGATTTGCCCAGTGTCACACTGCTAGTGTCTAAGGCTGAATTTGAACTCAGGTCTTCCTGAGTCACTTAGTTGCCTCACCAATCCACCTGTGGCAAAGCTAACTTAAATTATTCCAGGTCTGCTCTGGTGTTGGCTCACAATAACCCTGATTAGTATTGTGGGAGTGCGGGGGTTAACAATTCTGCCATTGGGTACATTAGTGTCCCACACTGTCACCCTTTTTCTTTTTTTATTTCTCTAGACCCAAGTTTCCTCATTTGAAAAATGAAAGATTGAACTAGATTATCTGTAGGGTCCCTTGATACTCTAAATTAGAATGCAAATTTCTTTGCCTGACTTTCCAAGCCCTCTACCATCTGCTGCCATTCCAGCTTTTACTCATAATACCTCCCCTACACACTCTATACTCTAGCCAAATTGGATGTGCCCCTGCTGTCCCACCTCTTTGTTTCCTGACACTGTTCCCCAGGCTTTTGGTATCTGTCCTCTCTTTACTTTGTAGAATTCCTACTCACCTTTGAAAGCCTCGTTTAAATGTGACCTTTTCTGCAAGGTTTTCCCTGATACCACATAACTGTCTTCTTCTGACTCAGACTTCCCTAGTTTTATAACAGACATGTTACAGCACCAGTTTAGAATTGAAAGGACCTTAGAGGTCATCTAGTCTGCTTATTGGATAGATGAGGATGTTGTGACATGAAGATCACATAGGTACAGAAAGGCAGAGCTAGGGTTTGAGCTCAGGTCCTCAGTCTCCACATACACATTTTTTCCACTGTACTGCACTTTTTATCATGCATTGATGTTTCACACTCCTAGGGGTCACTTTACACACATCAGGCACCTGTTTGTTGAGTGCATGAATGAATGGCCAGCTTTTTCTATTTCAACTTTTTACTAACTACGTGTTGTATTATGAGGATCACATGGCTGATTTATTTTTGCCTTTACTTGGCTTTCATTCCTTAGTTTTGCCCTGTAAGGAAGGCATCAGGTCAAATATTGTGAGATCGATCTTTTATTGTAACAGCACCTTAGATTTCTGAACACAAGGTACCTTCCCAGGGGAATTTCAAACATTTCCATGATTGCATCTTGCTATGCCCACAGTGAAAAATATATCAGTAGAAAAGCCAGGCACCTTCCCACTCACATTTAGTGCATTGGTCAGTTTGGAAACAGTATTTTTTGTTTACCAGAAAAGCGAGGGGTGTCTTAGCAGCTCTAATAATCTACCGGAGATTGGACAGTGGTTCTCAGCTTTAGAAAATGCAGGCAGCTCAAAGGTCATGGCAGGTGGGTAGGAATTTAGGGGGCTCTTCCCTGAGGATACTTAGGTTATAAAATTAGAGTGTAGCTTAGTTTCCTCTGAAGAACACTGGACTAGAAGCCAAGGGACACGAGTCCTGATCCTAGCTTTGTCATTAATTGACCATGTGTCTGGCCTTCTCTTCCGTCCTCTGTAAAGCTCCTTTTTGCTTACATTCTCTTTTCCCCTATGCCATATTGTCAGGTATCATCTGCAAGATGAGGGTGTTAATGTAAATGATCTCTAAGGTTTCTTTTAGCACTAGATGCCTGTAAGATTCTCTCTATAGATTACAAAATCATAGAATTATCCCTTCAGGTGACAGAGGAATTACCTTATTATCTTCGGTAAAGTTACTCTTTATTTTTTCCAGGATGGAAGAGGGATGGGTATGTGATAAGGCCTGGAGTGGCTTTGATTAAGAGTGAGTGAGTTAGATGGGGGTAATGTCAGGAAAAAAAAGGCCTTATAAAAAGAAATTTTTAGGTAGCCTCCTGATGGATCTAAAATCATTCCTGAAAACTATTTATTTTTTTGTTTGATCTAGTGATGTCCTTGTACTGATCTTTTGGGAGCCTCTCAGTTCTAGCATGGTTTGTAATAGAAAATCATTGCTTGAAAACTCATTCTCTGAGCTCCACCCAGGGGTCTCCAGGGCTCTGCAAAGCTTGATAATCAGAATACCCTGAGGCCACCCAGGCAGTCCTGCTCCAGAAAGCCTTTTTACATTTACTGTTTTAACGCAATAAAAGTCTCTTGGGAACTAGAACGCTTTCATTAAATTACTCCCACGATTTCACTTGTCACCTGACAATATATATCCTTTTATGTCAAAAGTTATCATTTCTTCAGGGAGGTCCTTTCTGCTGATGCCGTTACTAAAAAATCCCACTGTCTCTCCATCCACAAGTGTTGAGCCTCTCCAAACCTAGCGAGGTTGGTCCCTGAACAACAGTCACTGCAATGACACTTAAGATATTCCATTTGGTGGGACCAGTCAGAGCTAATGTTCCTTTGACAGAGCCTTTGGGAAGGCAGGGTCACCTGTATTCCAAGAGAAGAGACTAGAAAACTTCAATGAACATATACAGGGTATACAGAAGAGCTTAAAACAGCCCTAAGACTTTTGGACACCCTGTCCAGTGCTTGAAAATAGTAAAACTACATTTTCTTAAAAAGAAACCAATTATTCAGGTACTCAGACAGACACTTTCTACCTACTCCAGCTATGTTGTCCTGTGACAAGCAGTAGTTCAGAGCATTCCCAGCCACAATCTGGGGACTTATCAATAACGATGACACATTGAAGTATGGTAGGTATGGCTTCCAACATTACTTTTAGGAATGCAGCCAAGATTCGACCTCTTGAAGCTTGACTGTCTTATTTCTGGAGGTGAGGAGTGGGCAATGATCATACCTGTTTCACCCCATGTTGGGAGAAATATACTTTTCACTCTTAACATGCTAAAGAAACAGGTCACAAACTTTTAGCTGTCTGAATGGAATGTTTGTTGCAAACAAAGTTCCACAAGAAGACAAAGACACTTTTGGACAACCACAACTTTAATAAACAATTGCTGGCAACAATTACATTGATATGTACATACATAACAGAGTCCTGCCAAGAAGTGTCATGCCTGCTCCCCACTCAGCCTCCTTTATGTCAACAGCCCAAAAAGTTCACAAAAGGTATCCTGATGTGTTTTTCCCTCTACAGATGAAAGTTCACAAAAATGATGTGCTGGGTGACAACCACTTAGAGGGATGTGCTGAGTGATGAAAAGTGACATTTAACATCCAGTTGTTCTTAATATTTTGCTGGAATCCTTCGCCCTTGAAAATGGGCCTGAAGTGCTGTTTCCCAGGTGCAACTTCCACAATGGCATTGGCAAAGGTCATGGCTCCATTTATCTGAAGGGGATAAATACTCACAACATGGCACAAAGCAAGGACTAATCAATCAATCCACTGTTTTGGGAGCATTTGCAGGGCTAGCATCTGCGATGGTAGCCAAATAAATGAGATTTCTGTGCAATACATGCTGGTACCTATGGGAGAAGAATGCATAAACTAAACCACAGGGCAGAAAGCAGTAGTTAGCTCCTAGAATACATCACACAACAAAAAAATAAAGTTCATAAACTGAGGAAAAGGCACATTGGAGCTAGCCTGACACATATGGGTGCTGCAAATGGTGGTAACTATGATTTCCTTTAAAGGGAAGGTATAGAGCTGCCACATGGGCACAGGGAAGAGTGGAGGGAGCCTCAAAGACCACTTAGTCCAAGTCCTTCATTTTACAGAGGAAACAAACTGAGAGAGGGGAGGTCACTGGGTCGGCATCACACAGCTACCGTAGCAGAGCTGGGACCAGAATGCCTCTCTCTGGAGCAGGTTCTGAGTTCAGGTTTTGGTCTAAGAAATGCAACTGGTGAAGAAGTTTTATTTATAATTCACTCACACAAACTGGAGTGGGCCTACTGAAGTGCTTGGTCAGGTGCACTTAAGAATTCACTCACTGAAGGGACACTGGATCTGGAGTGAGGAGGATATGGAATCCTGAGTGATGTTGGGCAAGTGATAACCTTCCATGGCCTCCGTCTCCTCGACTGTCAAACGAGGAGGTTGGCCTAGAGGATCTCTAAGATCCCATCTAGCTCTGAACCTATGATCCTAAACGTGGCTCCTACTTCCCTGTGTTCCTAGGAGTGTCTGATGAGACCTAAAGGTGACTCACTGTGTACACTCCGCGGCCCGCCCCTTGTTCTGGTACTCCACGATGCACCGGATCAGCTGGTCATTTTCCTCCAGCAACTGAAAGACATCAGAATCACTGCATGTGTATGTATACATATGGAAGTCGAGTTCATTCAACAGTGATTAGCCACCTACTGTGTGCAGGTGCTGGGACAAAAAAAAGGACAAAAATTTACATGTGAGTTTGTAAGATATTAGCTGGTCTGGGTACAGATAACTAACACAAGTTACAAAAAGATTACATGCTTAGGAGAGGTCAAACAGGGCAGCTGGAGAGCTAAGTGTGGGAGAGCGTAAGTGGCATTGGAACTGAATTTGGGAGACCTAGGCTCAAATTCCAGGCCTGCTCCTCCAGACTTCTGTGAGCTTGGGCAAAGACACTGACCTCTCTGACCACTTAAAGTGAAGCCTTACTAGACACACGCACATCCTCTCCAGCTCTAAGTCCTTCGATCCTCTAAAAGGCATGTCATTTGGATCGAACTTGGCAAGGGAAAGAGTTTCTGCTGGTGTAGTGGTGAGGGCGGTGTGCTGAGCCCCAGGGGGCCTGCTTAATCTCTACCTGGGTCTCCCAGCCATGCTCCCAGCAGGACACTGACTGGATGGTCTTTCTATGGTTCCTCTCCAGCAGCTGGCTTTGCAGCCACCTAGGGTTTGCTCAGTGGGAGCCCTCTTGGTCACGTTCCTGACTTTACCGTGGCAGGGCTACCCTGGTTGCCCTCCCTGACCCGTCTGCCCCAGGCTCTTCTGCTTCCTAGCCTTCCGTGAATGCCACAGGGCTGGGCCTGCCTTGGCAGAACCAGGGACGGACGGGCCTTCAGAGGCGCGCAGTCCAGCCCGGTCCTACTACAGAGGAGGGCACCGAGTCCAGGTGAGGTTTAAGCGCTTTGCCTCCGCTTACAGATCCCGCATCCCGCCATCAGCAACAAGTACCTACTGCGGTCAGTCTGGTGATGCCCTCACGGACCGGTCCCTGTTCTCCAAGGAGCCTCTGGGACGTGGATGCGAGGGACCGAGGGCAAACGGAGGCTATCAGACACGACCGCTGAGCTCCGACTGCGTAGACGGAGGCAAGGAGATGCCGCAACCTGGCACCCGTGATGACCAGGGCAATGCCAGCGGGCCTGCGGTGTCCCCGCGTGGGATCCCAAGTCAGACCCGCGGCCAAGGGGCCAAATTCCCATAAAGGGGGAGGGGAAGTGCCTGAAGTCCTCGTGCACAAACCGGGGCTGCCCCTTCACCCGGGCTAAGACCTGGCACCTGTCCTCCTGCCCTCAGAGTCTCACAGGAGAAATGCCCCCCGTGGCCGCGGGTGGGACGGGAGCTGAGGTCACGGGGGACGAGAGGAGGCTTCCTGCGAGAGCTGGGCCCGGGAGAAGACGTGAGGGCAGAGGGGGCCAAGCCGGGAAGGCCCGCGGTCAGAGGCCTGGGCACCGGCCCGGGCCTCCCTGCCGCCATCGCCAGGACCCCCGTGCGCGCCCCCGCAGGCCTCGGCCTCCCCCGGCCCGCGCCCGGGGCCGCGCTGGGCCTGGCACTGCCGCAGGCCCCTCGCGGGCAGGGCGGCGGTTTCCTTATTTGGGTCTTTTCTCCGGACGCGCCACACCGCAGGGGGTTAATAAAGGCCGCCGCGGGGACCTCGACGTTTCCGGATTACGGTAGCGGGGACGCGTACGGGAGGCCGGCCGGGCCGGGGCAGCGCGCCCAAGGCCCGGGGCTCAGCCGGGGGGTGCGCCGGCGGAGAGGGAGGGAAGCGGGGCAGAGCTCGGCTGCTCCGTGTGGCGCATGCGCAGGCCTTACCCGCTGGATGGTCTCCTGGTTAACTTCCGCCTTCCCCCTCAGCCGCTCTGGCACAAACGCCACCGACATCCCGGCCTCCGAGCAGCAGTCCTCAGGAACTGTCGCGCACGCGCGCGCAGGCACGTACGTAAACACGGACGGGCACGCGGACTCTCTTCCCCGCCCTTCTGTGTGGCTACGTCAAACTCGGGCTCCAACCAACTGCGGCCTACGGAGGAGGGGGCGACGGACTGCGCAGGATGCGCGCGGCGCCTCTGGCGTCACGGAAGCGCTGATTGGTTTTCAGGTTCCAGAGTGAGAAGGGGAGGGGTTAAGAGGCGGAAGCTTGCGATTGGACGGTGGCGGGGGAGGGGTGCGTGCGCCCCCTTCTGGCGTGGGTAGGTCGCGCTCGTCTGCCGGGAAGCACTGCGGCGTTCCCTTCCCCCCCCAGTCTTTTCTTCCGGCTAAGCATTCCTGATTCCTTTCACCTTATCCCTGCCTGGAGCGCTTTATTGGTTGCGTCCCTAATAATAATATTCCATTTAAGGGCTTTGAAGCACTTGACGTAGCTGTCTCTCCAGCACCGACGTTCTCCCTAAAACATCAAATCGGGGAGTACTTGGAGCGCCCTTCGGGCAGCACCTTGCTTGTCACAGGTTCACTATTCAGTAAACAGCCCCTGTTCAGGGAGGTCACGAAAGGCCGCGGTCTCCCAGGGCATCCTGGGCCATCTCCAGTCATCCCGATGGAGAAGTGAGGCCGGTGCCCCCCCCCCCACTCAAGTGCAAGTGACGTCATCATCTCTGCCAGCGTGGTCTTCGAGAAAACACAGGAGGAACCCAGAACACGACGGGCTGGATGTGGTCCGGCCATTGCACCCTGCGGTGCCACCATCTTGGACCTCATCCATCCAGCGGGGTCCCCCAAGGCTCTGTCGGGGATCCCCTTCTGCTTCTATACTTTCCCACTGGTGGTCTCCTCGGCACCCATGGACCCAACTGTCACCTCCACGCACGTGGTTTCCAGATCTCTCTTCTCTCCTGCAGTGCCGTTGGACTCACACCGGATGTAAATTCCACATGTCCAGAAAGGCAAATCCTCTCCTTACCTTCCCTGCCCCTTTGGAGGGTGCCATGTCCTCCGTCACTCAGGCTTAAACCCAGGAGTCTGTTCTCAACTCCTGAGGCTCACCCTCTCCGTATACCATCACTTGCCCAGCTCTCCTTTCTGCCCCACCCCCCAGTGCGAGCCCCCATCACCTCCCTGCCCCGAAGGTCTCCCCACTAGTCCATTCATTACTCAGATAACAGAGTGGTCTTCCCAAAGCACTAACCCTAAATGCGCTTGCTACAGCTTCTGGGAGCCCCAGGTGAGAGGGAGATGAAGGTGGACATCAAAGGTGGGTGAGCAGCCCTGAAGAGGGCTTAGCAAGCTCTTGTACCGGAGGAGCTCATCCTCTCTGAACACCCCAAGCACTTGAAAAAAAAAGCAGGTAATTAGTAAATGTTGGATGAACAAGTAAATGGTATGGATAGGGATAATATTGCACTGGACAGCAACTATGTATCAAGATATGCGTGTCGTTTGGCTGTATGCCAAGGCAGTTGTAAGGATGAAAGACTTAGGCAGACCCTCTCTGTTCCCCAGGAAATTAATAATTGCTTCTTCAGAAACTTGATATTAAAGAGTTAGAGCAGGAGTTAGTTCCATAGTATCCGCGTTAGTATGGTGAAAGTAGTGAACTGCAGAACCAGGATGTGAATTTAGTATTTCTCTGCTATCTCAGGAAGTATTGGGCTTCTCATCACTGGAAATCTTTAATTTAATTTAATTTAATTTTAATTTAATCAAGAATGTTATGGAAGGGATTCCTATTCAGTTACAGTTTAGTTTATGTAGTAGGAGCAATGTCCTATTCTCTTTGCCCAGGCAATTTAAGTCAGTTTTCCCTGAAAAGGGACAGATTGCTTTGGGGACTTGATTGGCCCAGAACCCAAAGGCTCCAGCAGCACCTCTTGTGACACAGCTTCCTGGAAACCTCTAGTCCTATTGAAGTGGCTTCTTGTTCACCTGAGGGTGCGAAAAGATCAACTGAGTTGCGGTCTTTCAAACTTGGCAGATGTCCCAACACTTTGGGAGTCACCCCACATGTTTCCAAAGAGGGGACTGTCTCTACCCAAGCCAAGTGCTAGAGTATCCTTGTTGAATATCCTTTCTATGGTATAGTTAAAATGAATTTCCTCTTGCTAGCTGTTGAGCAACCTAGGAGTACCTCATTTCATTTCAACATTGAACCCAAGTCAGGTCTGTCCCTAACAGCCTCCTTGCCCTTTTCAGTTCCTTTCAGTGCTATAAATCTGTGCCTGTAGATCCTATGCTATCCTCCGTAGACCACGTTGCTCTAAGAAGATGTAGAGCAGCCGAGACAACTAAACATTACAAATGAAGATGCTGAGGCGAGAATTGATATGATCCGTGTACCACGAGTTCAGAAAATCTAATAACAAAGCCATGAATAGATATGTTACTAGAGCATTCAAAAGCCAAACCCAGAAAAAGTCATTGCTCGAAGGCAAAGCCAAGATTTTGGAATGATAGGATCCTACTCATTTGCCCTCCAGTCTTGTCCTGCCCTGCTCTCATCAGTGTCTAAGCTTTAATTCAGACTACCCACATGGCTAGCAAAAAAACTTCTCCTTTGCTGAGCCAGACCTAGGGATAGGTACTCAGAGCTTTGTCCTAGGCACTGAAATTTAGAAGGTACAACACTTTTAAAAGATTGTGCAATTTAAAAATGTATTATGTTCCTCAGCAATACAAGCATCCAAGACAATTCTGAAGGATTTGTGCTTAAAAAAGACTGTCCACCTCCAGAGAAAGAACTGATGGAATCTAAATTCATATTGAAGCATACTTAAAAAAATTTTTCTTTATTTTTCTTTATTTTTTTTTTGCAATGTGACCACTATGGAAATTTGTTTTGCATGACTGCACATATAACCTCTATCAAATTGCTTGCCTTCTCAAGGAGGAGAGAGAGAGAAAGGAGAAAGGATTTAGAACTCAAAATTTTTAAAAAATGAATGTTAAAATTGTTTTTACATGTAATTAGAAAAAATAAAATATAAAAATTTAAAACAAAAATTATCGCATTCATATGTTGCCTACATGTATATAGAAACAATTGGGCTAAATATTTAGTTAGCTAGCACAGTTAAAATAGGAAGCATATATAGCAGTATGGTTAATAACCTAAGGGTGAGTTACTATAGTAACTAATTCACCCTCCTGCCCCCCTGAATTAGTCTTCATTCCTTCCTGCATTATCTACATATTGTTTACAAAGTTTAGTTGAAGACGTTTCCTGCTTCTTGCCTCAGGTATGAAAACTATTGATTATGGCTGTGCTTCTTTAGCTCCTGATTCAACAATCTCCACTCCCATTGCGATTTGATTCATTTTGACTCTTTGGCCAACGCAAGGCTTTGTTGCCTGATAGGGTCTTGGGATTTATTTTCTGTTTTGATGACCTCACAGAAACTACTTTTGAACTCTACAAATAAGTTTCAAAGCTCATATAGTTCTCCTAACTTCATACACCAGATAAAGCTTTTTCCCCAGGTAAAGACTGACTCTACCCAATCCCACCAGTTGTCTCATAAACATCCCTGTTACAAGGTAGCTGGAGGAAAGGTTGTGAACAGCTCGGCATGATCCATCATTACTAAGACACAACTTGGAATCCACGTTCCACTGAGAGGAACCAGGATTGTAGGATCATAGAATTTAGAAGATAAAGATAAAAGAAGATTTATAATTCAAACTCTTCATTCATTTTTTCAAGAAAGAAATTGAAGCCACTTGGAGGTAATGAGTAGCACAGGTAGCATTTGAACTCAATTTTTCTCGCTCCAAATTCAGGGCTCTTTATGCTGTATCATTCTGTCTTTGTAACGAGACCACAGAGTGATCTACAGCCATCTGTCCATGACCTTCCAAGCTTCTCTGTCAAGTAACCTCACATTATATGTGGCCGTGTTCAAAAAGACCCCAGGATTTTAGAATAGGAAGGGATGTCACTGGCCAGCTAATCTGATTCATATTTGAACAAGAATGCTGTCTCTCTGCATAGAAGACAAGAGGACATCTAGCCTTTGCTTGAAGAATCCCAGAAAGAGAAAACTGATGCTACCTCCTGAGGCACTTTCCACTTTGGGATGGTTTTGATTATTAAGAGATTTTCCCTTATACCAAGCCCTACTTGAATTCACATTTACTGACTCCTGGCCTAATATTCTTTCCAATATGGTAGGGTGTGTTTTAATTTACCAGAACTCCTGCTGCTATTTTGGAAGTCTTCATGGACTTAGAAACAACCTGAGAGAAATGGCTCTTTGGGGTATTAAAGACAATGGATCGGCGTATGCCGATCTCAGGACACAGAGCAGGTCCTCTCCTAATTATAACGTAGCCTGTGTTTTGGAACTAAACCAAAAGGCTTGGACATTGACTAGATCTGTGCCAATTCTTCTTATTTGAATGCTATAGGAACTACAGAGGGAGGGCAAACTCAACCCATAAGGAAACTAGATTTATAGTGTTGAGGGTTCATAAAAGCCATTTGGAGTTTGCCAGCACAAACTGACTGGAGATTCGAGCTGCATATTAAATCAGATTACAGTGTATTGGAGGAAGTACATATGCACAGACTCCAAAAAAGTGAGTCTTAGACTGCAATCAGGTAAAGCAGTTGTCACCTTACTTTCACTTTTAAACTTCCGGAGGCCACAATCTTTGGTGCCCCAAGGGTTTAAAAAAAGGCTTCTTAATTTTTTGTGTGTCATGGACTCTTTAGTCTGGTGAAGCCTATGGATCCCTTCTCAGAGTGAGAATAATGGATAAAATTAAATTAAACCCATAGGATTACAAAAACCTCAAAGTTTAGTGAAAAGAAAGTTTAACTTTATCCCCCCATCCAAGTTCACAAATCCCTTGAAAACTCCCCATAGAGAGAGATCTATGAATACCAGAATAAGAACTTCTGCTTTAAAAGAGAGTTCCAAGCAAGGCAATGTAGTAAACTGGGTAGGAAAGTGGACTTGAAGTCAGGAAGATCCAGGTTCGAGTCCAGCTTCTGCTGAACATGGACTGTGGCCCTGGGCAAGTCACTGAACCTCCCAATGGCCCCAGCAACTGCTGATCTACAATCTGCATTGGTAGAGGAAGTTCCTCCCTTGGGGCTCCCCGACTCCAGTGAAATCCCGTGGGTCCCCAAAGCAAAAAGAGAAATAAATAAAAAGTTCCATCCACATCTCCATGAAGGGGAGAGGCAGTTTCCTCCCATTCCTGATACAGTATTGACTGCTCTGCCTTCCCTGCTCACCAGTGCCATCTACTGCCCATAGGAGTAATTCATTTGTCTGTTCATGTGAAAAGGTGGACAGCCACAGGCCCAGAAAAGTTTTCAGTCTCAGCAGACGTAGCTCATTCTCTCCTCACCATCTCTATTCTTTTTTTTGCTGCCCTTTCCCTCCCTACTTCCTGCAGGCTTCTCATGGGACAGTAAAGTACAGATATAGCAAATACTTGACTGGAATAATTGGACAAAATCTATGGTTTGGTGTCTCCTGATTTACAGAAGAAGATACAGGATGCACCTAGTCCAGCTTCATCATTTTGTAGGTAAGGAAATAGAACCCTACCACAAAAAGTACTGATATGAACACCTTGGCATATACAGGGGTTTTCTTTTGGTCTTTTCCCTAATATTGAACCATCCTTTTATCCTTGGTATAAGGTAGGCCAGAGGCCAGTCCTGTGGTAGTTTAGGCTGGATATTGGAGCAGTGCAAGACATTCACAGGTCATACAATAATTAACAAAAGGACATTTAACAGGAAGAGACAGTGAGAACTTCTTTTATTGAGTCAGCTGAGCACAGCTCCCTTGGCGACGCCCCAGCCCAGCTTCCGAGTCCTTCCGGCTCCTCATCTTTCTGGACCTTTCTTTAGCCCTTGACGTTCTCCCTCACTCTCTTGTCGACACTGACTTCTCTCTAGGTTTTTGTAATAATGTTCCACCCTGATTCTCCTCTTACCTGTCTGACCACTTTTTCTCTGCCTTCTTTGCTAGATCTTTACTTACGCCATGCCCATTAACAGTAAGGGTCTCCTCAGGTCTTGTCCCATGTACTTTTTTTTCCCTCCCTCTTGATTATTTCATGTGGTGATTCATCAGCTCCCATGGTTTCAATGATCATTTCTATGCAGATGACTCTCAGGCCAACTTTCCTGACCTCCACCCTCATATGTCCAATTGCCTACTGGATATTTTGAATTAGATGTCTGATAAATATCTTAATTTTAGCATGTTTCAAACTTCTTCATTATCTTTTCTCCTAAATCCTCCCCTTATCCTAACTTCCCTGTTACTGCTGAGAGTAGCCACCGTCTTCAGGTTGGCACGCTAGGGGCCATTCTCAACTTATCAGTTGTGAAATCCTGCTATTTCTACCATCATAGCATCACAACTTTCTTTTGTATATATTCCCTTCTCTGACATTGCCACTGATGGTATAGATCCACATCCTCTTGGCTATTGCAGTAGACGGATGGTTGGTCTTCCTGCTTCGACTCTTCCCACTCCAGTCTACTTTCCATTTAGTTATCAATTGGATCTTCCTAATACACAAGTCTGATTATGTCACCCCTTTATTCAATAAACTCCAGTAATTCCCTATCACTTTCCAGATTAAATATAAAATCTTTTGTTTGGCTTTTAAAGTCCTTCGTGACTTGGTCTTTTCCTACCTTTTCAGTCTTTGTATGCTTCATGGTCCTTCCAACACATACACTGCAATCTAGTGACACTGGCCTCCTTCCCTTTCCTCAAACACAGCACCCCATCTCCTAAATCTGAGCAGTTTCAATAGTTATTCCCCATGCCTGAAATTCTTTCCCTCATCATCTCTACCCCAGCTTCCCTGGTTTCCTTTAAGTCTCAGCTGAAGTCTCATCTACTACAAAAAGTCTTTCCTGATCCTCATTGACATTACTGCCTTCCCTCTGAAACTACCCCCAGATTATCCTGTTTGTATCTTTTTTGCACGTGGTTATTTCCATTTTGTCTGTCCCATTAGACGCTGAGTTCCTTGAGATCAGGACTCTCTTACCTTTGTATCCATGAGTCTGGCACATAGTAGATATGATAAATGCTGTATGATTGGTAATTCACGACTCTGCCAATAGTGCATTAATATTTTTCCATAGCTATTCCTTTCCATAGCCACTACACAATTGACTGTTTCTATATCCCTCATCTCTGCCAATTTGATGAGGTGAGGTGAAAATTCATAGTTGGTTAAATTTAAATTTTTTTATACATAAGTGGTTTGCAGCAAAATTTTCATGTGTTTGCTGATCGTTTACATTTTTCTCTTGAAAACAGTTTGTTTATATCTCCAGATCACTTGCATATTGAGGAGACACTCTTGGTGATTTCACTTGTATCAATTTCCTATATATCTCATATAGCAGGTTTTTATGAGAGGTTTTTGATACAAGTTCTTTCCTACTCAAGTTTTTTAAAATTCTTTTTCAAACTGCATTGATTTTTTTTATTCAATTATATGTAGACAAAATGATCTGTTTTATCATTTAGGATTTTCTTTATCCCTTGTTTGCTTAGTCTATGGTGAATAAGTGGAAATGGTAAAGCATGAGAGAGATAGGATGGGTCCTATAGGATAGTAACTCCCCCATAGCCATATATCTGAAAGGCACTTACCTCCATTCTCTTAATTTTTGAATGATGTAATCTCTCATATATAAGTCATGTATCTATTTAGAGCTTATTGTAATATATGGAGTAACATGCTGGTTTAAACCTATCTTCTGCAAACTCTCTTCAGTTTTCTAAACAGTTCTTGTCAAAGAGTTTTTCCTCATTTGTGTTCATGATTCCCTCAGGAGTCTGGGTCTTTTGTTCATTCAAATGAATTTTGCAATTTTTTCTAATTTCATGAAAAGTCTGTTTGTAGTTTGGTTCAAGTAACACTTAATCTCTGAATTAACTTAGGGTCCTATATTCTTTCCACTTTTCTATTATGATTTATCACAGTCTCTGCTCCCAAAGATTATTTTGCTGAAGTGGTGGTTAGTGGGGAGGCGGAAGAAGGGGAGAAGAATTACTCCTTTTAACCTTCCTTTAATTCACCAACTTCACCATTCCTACTTATTCACCACTCAGTAACTTCACTACCATCTTCCAAGCACCTACTGATTTCTCTTACGCCAAATCCCATGTTCTATGTCCTCATCTATTTGACTTCTATGTAGCATTTGGCAGGGAAACCAGTTAGGCAGCTGCGTTTTGTTTTGTTTTCAGTTTCAATCTACTGAAAACTTCCTTGGGCAAGGTTGTTATGAGAAAGGATTTGGACTGAGTTGGGATACCTTGGGTAGAAAGTACCTAGAAGTGAAAAGTAAACCAAATCAGGTATTATTTGAAAGTTAATCTATTTCTATGGGAAAATAGGGAAGATAAGAGGAAGAACTGTTGTCCCTTGGAGATGATAAACTCAGGAGCTGGAGGTGCCAAACTTCAGTAGTCTGTGCAACGTGTACTCTTCCAAGACCAATAACGTCACTCCTGTGGCACTGAGCCATTGTTTTCTAGAATCGCATTTGTCATCCACCTGCCAACTCAGGGGAATGTGCCAAAGTACAGCCAACTCTCCATTGTATGGACAAGGAACTGGATATATATTTCTCTTCTCAGTTTAATAAATGGATGTTACCAGGCCACAGATTTTGACTCTATGAGGACAACAGTCTTATTTGGAGCACCTTAATCTCTCTGGTTGTCTAAGCTGGTACATACATACACCAGTTGAAGGCTTACAAAGTTCTTTAAGATCAACAAATCACTTTCTTCACATTCACTCCATGAGGTAGGTGTAGCATAATGGAAAGGTCCCTGACTTTAGAATCAAAAGACCTGTATTCAAATCCTCACTCTACTTATGTGACCTTTTATAAGTCACATCTCTTTTATGGGCCTCAGTGTTCATCTGTAAAATGAGAGAATTAAATGATGGGACCAAAGGGTGGTGAGTAATTGATTCATGTTCAGTTGGGTGGGAGGGTTTTGATAGATTGGTCCAGGGACCTATCCTTGGCTTTGTGATGTTCCACATTTTAGAAAGGCGTTTGGATTAAGGCATAGAAGGTATGGTTATAGAATTTGCAAATGTCTCAAAGCTGGGAGGGATAACTAAATCTTTGGATAATAGAATAAATAAACAAAGATCTTGAGAGGCTGGGATAATGGGCCACATTTGAAAAGGTGAAATTTAGTAGGACAAATACGAAGTCCTATGCTTAGATTTAAAAAAAATCAACTGAATAGGGGATGCTTGGCTAGACAAATTTGTGTGAAAAGAGCTCTGGGGATTTGAGCTGACATTTATGTAGCACTTTATATGCATGATCTCACTGGATGCTTATAAGAACCTGGGGAAGTAGATCCCACAGGTGTGTGCATTGCCACTTTATAGATGAGGAATCTGATATTCAGAGAAATTAAGTGACTTATAACCACAGCTGGTATCAGAGGTGAGATTTGAATTCAGGACTCTCCTGACTTAAGTCTAGCACTCTTTCTATTACATACACTGAAAACTGTGATATCAGTCAAAAAAAGCTAATGTGATTTTAGATGTAATTAATAAGGGCATTGTGTCTAGAATGAGGAGGGAGGTGATGATTCTGCCATCCTTTGCCTTGGACAGACTAAAGCTGGAGTCTTGTATTTAGTATTAGGAAGGACATTGTCAAGATGGTGCGGGCACTAGAGATTATATCATGTAATCATGTAGAAAGAACCAGAAGTGTTTAGCGTGGGGGAAGAGGAGACTTAGGGGACTCCTGATAGTTGTCTTCAAGTATTTGAAAGGCCTTCTTATGAAAGAAGATTTGATTTACTCTGCTTTGTCCCAGGGGCCAGAGATAGAAAAAAATGGAGATTTTGGCTCAGGGAAAGAAAAAACCATGAGCTAGGCAAAATTGAAAAGGGCTGCCTTCCCTGGAAACTGTCAGACAGGAGGACCACTTTTCAGGAATGCTATAAAGACTATTTTTGTTTGGATGCAGGTTTGACCAGATGCCCTTCGAGGTCCCTTCTGACTTTAAGTTTCTGTGACGAAATGACCAAGGTTCCTTCCAGTTGTATATCCTATGATCTTCTGAAGTAAGTTGTGTAAGGTTTATTATTTACAAGGGAGAAAACTTGAACTCAGGGCTACAGGATTTACTTTCAGCATCTTTTCTAAATGATGAACCTACCACCTTCAGAAGGAGGCCATTTCACTTTTGGATAGCTCCAATTGTTAGGAAGATTTTTCCTTATATCAAGATATATTTTCCTTCCTACATATTTCTGTATATCCTTATATCAAGGTACATAAAATGTGACTTTTTTTTTTTTTTTACCATTTCTACCCATTTTTTCCCTAGTTCTTGGTGAAAACAGAACAAGTCTAATCCCTCTTCTCTAAGTGTTTGAAAACAGGATTCCATCCTTTTTTAAAGTCTTTTCTTCAGGCTGAACATCCCTTGTTCATTTAAGTGATTTTGACATGGCTTAACCTTGAGCCCCTGTACTATCCTATTTGTCTATGTTTGGACAGTCCAACTTACTGATGTTTTTCCTAAAATGTAGAATCCAGAACTGGACACAATACTCCATATTTAGTTTGATCAGGGCAAAGTACAGCAGAATTGTCACTTATCTAGTCCAGGATACTATGTATCTCAGTACAGCAGAAGACTGCATCAGGTTTCTTGGCCGCCATATCAAACTCTTGACTCATCAAACCTGTAGTCTGTGTGGAAGGGTGTATTTAGGAGGAAGATCACAGGAGCAGAGTTTTAAGGTTGGACCAGGATCTTAGAGGTCATCAGATTCCAATTCTGAATTTTACAGATGAGGAAACTGAGGCCGAGAGAAATGGTAAGTGGCTTGCCAAGTTCACAGAGTTGCTCTCTGCGGCAGGGTTCGAGTCCAGGTCTTCCAGACTCCAGGTCAACTCTATGGCACGTTTTGGTTTGAGTAAGAAAAGTTCTCAGTCCCTTCCATTTCTGACGCTGTTTTCTCGGGTTCTTCCCCAGTGACACTCTGCGTTCTAGGTTCTCGGTGACATCTCCCCGACTTCTGGCTCTTACAGTCTACGTTCCAAGTCCACGCTGTCCTCTGGTTCTTCCCACTCTAAATCCCCGGTGGCTCCTGGCCCACTCTGCGGCCTCAGCTCCGGACACGGACCTCGCCTTTCCCAGCTCCTCTGACAGTCCATCTTCAGGTTCAGAACCCGCTTTGGAGAGGAAAGGCTCCTGGGTGGGTGGCAGCGCCTTCTGCCCAAGCCCTCAGATCCTCCGGGGGTGGCAGCGCGCCCAGCTGCTGCCCGCCTCCTCGGGGATCACTGCCGGGAGAAGGCTGGGCTCGGGAGCCGGACCTGGGCCTTCAGGTCGCACCTTCCATCCCGGAGGCAGAGGAAGGAGCCTGGGACAGAGACTTTTGGAAGGGTCCCTGGAAATCATCTGTTCTAGCCCCTTATTTTACAATTCGGGAAACTGAGGTAAAGGGACTTGTGCCGGTTCACTTGGCTCTTGAGCGGCAGACTGGCACGTAGTCTGCGCTTAATAACTGCTGACTGACTGACTGACAAGCCCTGCTTCGCAGAAGTTCTGGCGATCCCCAACCCCCTCTGCCACCCCTGTCTCTTTAAGAATCTCTCGCTTCCCGCCAGTTTCGCCTTCCGCCCCGCCCCAGAGGCGGGGCTAAACCCTTAAAGCCGAGATAATCCCCGCCCTCTGCACGCGCCGACGCTCGCGTACGAGTGTATGTAGGCAGGGGGGCGGAGGGAACGACGGTTTTGCCAGATTACACATGCGCACACGAGCTACCGGCCCGCGAGGTGTGGGCGGCCAAGCCAAGCCCCGCCCCCTCATAGTCCTTCTCTTTCCCCTCCCCCGTGGACCCAGGCGGGACCAGCCGCCCAGCTATAGGCAGCAGGTAGGGGAGGGCAAGAGAGCCAGGACCTCGCAGAGACTGATTGACCAGGGATCTCGGTGACACGGAGACCGCGGCAGAGGGAGCTCAGAGGCGAAGTAAGACGGCAGGGCCTGGGGGCCTCCGAGCGTCCGTTAGCCGAGCCCCGCCGCTCGGCAGGGAGGGGCTGGCGGGAGCAGGGCGCCTGCGCACAAGGGAGCGGTTGCGGGAGGGCGAGGTCTCCGCGTGCAGGCGTGTTGACGAGGCGGGGCTTGAGAGGAGGGGCCCACCCGGCCGGCCTCCGCGCGGGGTGCGTCTGCGCCTGCGCGGCAGGCGGCGGGGGCGGTGGGGGGAGAGAGGCAGGTGTTGGGGATGCCCGGATCGGTGCAGAAAGGCGTCTGTGTGCGGAGTGCGATTGGGGGCGGGGCGGGCAGAGACTCGATTTGACGTGGAGATGGCGAGAAAGAGGGGCGGCGTGTGCCCGGGGGCGGCGTGTGCCCGGGGGCGACGTGTGCCCGGGGGCGGCGTGTGCCCGGGTGGCATGTTGTAGGGCAGGGAGGGACCGGACCGGAGGATAGGGTAAAGTGAAGGAGGGCAGGGCGTCGGCCCCGGCGGGAGCGGGCTGGAAGGCAGGGATTCCCAGTTGTGTCCGACCCTGCAGGCCCGTGTGGGTTTTCTTGGCAAGGACACGGAGCGGTTTGCCATGTTCTTCGCCAGCTCATTTCACAGCTGGGGAAACTGAGGCACCCAGGGTGAAGTGACTTGCCCGGCGTCACACAGCTAGTGAGTGCCCGAGAAGATCGTCTTCCCGCCAGGCCCAGCCTCTGAGTCTGGGGACCCCTGCCTGCAGGCTCACCTGGCATTGTCCTGCCCTCGGTGTGCCCGCCCTTGGTGTGCCAGCCCTCTGTGTGCGTGCCCGCCCCGTCCGGGCAGGTCTTCTTAGCGCTTCTGGCCTGCTTGGGGAGGTTGAGAGCAGCGCCGGGAGGAGCCACTTCTCCTTTCCGCCCCTTTTTGACCCATTGATCCTGTGCCAGGCAGGGACACCCGCATCGGACCCGCGTGTTTATGTATTCATGCGTGCGGGTGCGCTGCGCTCTCGCCCGCGTGCTGGCTTTCCCCTTAGGTTGTAAGCTCTCTGAGGTCAGGGCCGGCTCTTGTTCCTGTTCCCGTCCCTAGCACTTAGCACAGTGCGTGGCACACGGTTGGGGACGAATATTTGTTTATTGAATTAAAATGCTATCTGTAATGTACTTGCATCAGTAGTGTTCACACAAAGGCCCCCCCTTTGAGCAAATCCAGCATATACGTATATGTGTCTATGAACATTTAAACTTACAAATATATTTAGGGCTAAGGAGGACCCTAGATTTCCAGTCTACTTAATTTTAAATTATGGAGTTTTTTATTTACTTTACAAAAGGATTTGCTACATTATCAGTGATTTATGATAGGACTCTTAGATAGCAAACTTCCCTAGTATGTTTAAGAATTTGTAAGAAATTGACATGGCAGGAATTGTTTTTGAAGGAGTGTAGTAGCTGTTACATGAATCTGTATGTACATAGTCAGCTTTTATTATCAAGGTGGATGGGGTTATTGTCAGTACTTGGAGAATCTTTGATTTCCAGAATGGTCTTTAAAGTTACTGTGGCCCATAAAATTCAGCTTGCAAATGAGCTGCTCTGAACTTACAGAAGTTCTGAAGACATATGGTCAAGGACTTGTGTGGAGGATTGGGGTTAATACGGATAAATAGAATGTGTTAAAGCAGCGATCACATATCCCAGGTCTTGGTTCACTTGCCTTAAATTAACTCTTAGTGCCTAAAACATAGTAAAGGTGACTGCTTTTTCCTTCCTACCCTGATGGAGGTACTAAAAATTAGCAGTGAAGGAAGTAGGATTAAGGGGAGAAATAGAGAGCAAGATGGCTAGCTAACAACTGAGTACAATCAGAAAACCATAGAATGTTAGATTTGAGAGGGACTTTAGATAGAAATTACAGGTTGATAGGACCAACTTCCTAACAATTAGAGCTGTGCAAAAAAAAAAAAGTGGAAGGGATTACCCCTAAAGATAATGAGTTCCCCAACATTAGAGGTCTTCAAGTTGGCTGACTACTTGTTGGGAAGGTTGTAAGGGGAATTCCTGTTTGAGGATAGGCTTGAAAATTATTCCTGAAGTCTCTTGCTGTTCCAAGATGCTGATTCTATGATCTGTGTTGTTACCATGAAGACTTCTTTTGGCCAAACCAACCTATGTGTAAAATAGGTCATTTTTTTTTTCCTGTAATGGAATGAGATTTGCTTATAAATCTGGCAATATTTTAATTTTAAAAAAAGTTCTTATTTCTATTGATGCCTTTGATAATTTTTTTCATTAAGTAAGTGTCTATAGATATTTTTGAACTCCGTATGAGATTATATTTTAAGGGGAGTAATCCAAGTTTGTTTTAGACTTTCTCACTAAATTTAGTGCTTTGTAGCATTATTCTGCTAAGTTATTGTAAGAGGGATGTCTTGCTCCTTCAGTCCCAATTAATGTAAAGATATTTATGCCCTAATGCCTTTATCAGGTGTAAATGCCTCTCTGAGTTATGATATTATCAGAAATGTCCATTAGTTGTAAAGAGTTCCTAAAGGCTCTCTTGAGTCAAAGATATAAACTAGGTACATACTGAGAGCTGATGATGATGGACAGAAGATGTCTTGTGGGTGCTTGAAGAGAATAAGTCATATACCCTGTGGGGCTTGGATAAAATAGCAAGCCAGTTCAGAAACCAGTGTAATGGTGGAGTAGCTCCTAACAAGCCCCAAAGAGGGAGTCTTCTCCTCTCTCTTCATCTTCCGTCCCACTGCCTCCCTCCACTAGAGGATGATCATTTGAACTTAGCTTGGATGATTTCGATTTCCCATCAATCTGTAGCAGCATTGGGAGCTAAGAACAAATTAGAAAAATGGAGAAAAGGTCATCTACACCCCACACCCCCATCCCTTGTCCACTTGGAGTCCAGCAGACAGTTACACACACCAAAGGAGAACTTCATGAGAGCTTCACAAAGGGAGAGAAGGATCTCTGAGGGGTTATGAATTTACCTTGGTCCATATGAGCTCTCTTAAGTTTGAGCCCACTATCCCCAGGACTTTGTGTGTATCCACGAAGGGGAGAACGTATCCTAGACTATTGGAGTGACGCTTTGTTCTGCCTGTTCTTGCTACCTTAGTGAATACCTGTTGCTAAAAGCTAATTAACACTGGCTAACTGATGATCAGTGGAGAGCACACGGATGGGGGCTCATGAGACAATGTGGTAGAAATCATCTTCTTGCCTCTGAGAATTCTCGGTCCCTGAAGAGAAAAGTAGTTAAACTTCTGAGAAACCAGCTTTCCTGCAGAGGTTGGGGAAGTGAGTCTGGAGGGTATATTAGACCACAATTAATCCTCAGGTTTTACTTCACTTTCAGTAACTGAAAAGATTAACCTGTATTTAAAGTTTATCCATCAGATACAAGTTTCATGAGTTGCCATTGGCAAACAATTAAAATTACAGGTGACTTGAAGGCAGCAGAAGATCGATAGCATCTCTAAAGTTTTTATTGATATTTTTTGTTTTAATGTGAATGTCACTTCTGAATTTCTCTCACCTACACAGTTGCTTTCTTGTATTAACAATTTTTAAAAAGACCAAGGCATCTTATACTAATAACAATTTCAGTTAAAGAAGCAGAGGGAAGGATATCAATTCATGTTAGGTATAAATGGAAAAAAGATAGACTAGTTAGTATTTAAGAGGAGGGCAGCTACTCCCCATAATTCCTAGTTCTGCTTCTGGGATCAAGTGGAGCAGATCTAATACTATATTCTGGTGTATTCGAAAAACAGAAATTGTGATTTCCTTTAGTCTTTTCTTCTCCAGCCTTCTGATCTTTGCATGGTCCAGTCCCTCAGCCCTTCCCACTCCTTCGCATCCTTCTCTGAAGGCTCTTGGGCTCTTTGGTGTCTTTATAATGCAGCACCCAGAACCAAGCAGAGGTGTCAGCCATGTTGCCTGGGGCTTCCCAAGGGTGGTCCGAACCAGATGAGAATGAAATAGGGAATACTTAACAAACTAAATTTAAAAACCAGTAAAATATACAGATTAAAACGTAAAGCTAATTCACCATGCAATCTTCAGGGATCTTTATGTATACAGTTTAGGGACCCCCATTTCTACCTGAATCTTATACCACTAGAATAGAACACAGACTGTTCTCTCCCTTCTCTTGGATATTTTCCTCTTAATGCAGCCAGAATCAAATATTAGTCTTCACCATGTTGCATGGTTGACTTGGAGTGATTTTGGAGTCAACTAGAATCCCCAGCTCCTGTTCACTGAACTGGTGTCTAGCCGAGCCTTAGCCCTTTGTGGAAAAGAAAGGGCTTCTTTGGTGGCAGAAGGGGAAGTGCAGTCTCAAGTGAGGGTAGTCTTTTATATTTAAGAGGTACTCCTGAGTTAAGGGTTATCTCTTCTGTGTTCAGTTGATGCTTACTTGGAAACAATTTCCCTAAACTATTAGATTTCCATTTTTTTCTTCATAAAATTTATGTTTTTCCCACACATAGGTATCAGTGTCTCCTGAAAGAAAAAGGTTAAGAGAGAACAAATGTCAACCTGCTCAGATTGGTTTCTCACTTACACAGAACTTCTAGAAATTTTGTAGCAATAGGGGGCAAAAGGGGTTAAGAGGAAAAGAGAAGAGAAAGTAAAGGTATTATTGTAAATGGACTTTTTGAGGAGTTTGGCTACAAAAAGCAGAAGAGATGGGACAATAATTATCAGGAATAAGTAAGGATTTTTCTTTTCCGGGATAGGGGAGACACGGGTGTTTGTAGGCAGTAGGAAATGAGCCAGTAGACAGGGAGCGACTGAAAATAAGTGAAAGAGTGGGGATAATGGAGGGAGCAATCTGTAGGAGGAGATGGGATGGTAAAGGAGTAAGGCCACTTCATCATGAAAGACAAGAGTGAAGGAGGAGATAATGCAGAAGGCACCAGAATGATAGGAGATGAGGAAGAGGGGAGAAGAGGGAATTAATTTACAGTGAGTGACCTCATTTTTTTCTGCAAAATGTGAAGTGGATTTTCAGCTGAAAGGGTGGGGGGAGGGGGAGATTTGAGGAGGGATGAAGAGGTTTGAAAGGCCTGCTGTGGGAGTGGGCTAGTAAATTGGTAGGGAGGTATGTAGTAGCATTGCCTAGCAGCAGCAAGAGTCCACATGAGGCTGCATAGCATAGATTTGTAGCAGACCCAGGGTGGTGACACGTTCAGACTTGTGCTTTAGGGAGATAATTTTGACAACAGATTGAAGAATGGATCACAATGAGGAGAGACTCGAGGTGGGGAGGACAACATGCTGACTCCCTAAGTCAATGTGAGCTGCTTGAGAGACAGCAGGTAGAGGCTGTGTTGTGTTTGCTGTTAGTGTCCCCATCTCTTGGCCCAGAGCAAGATGAGGGGAAGAGAACTGAAGGAGACATGAGAATGGAGATGGGGGATCTGTGGTCGTGGTTGGAGCCAGGAAACGAAAGAGGAGAGATACCCCAAAGGGCCAGACATGCAGCTGGGAGCCTCTCCTGGCTGCTGCAGATCACACCCTTTAACAAGATGTCATTTCTTTTTTTTCAGGGAGTCCTCATGAATTCCTTTTTGGACCATGTCCATGATCCTTTTTGCCTGTGTGGTACGGGTGAGAGATGGATTGCCCCTCTCTGCCTCCACAGATTTTCACCATAACCAGGACTTTTTGGAATGCCGAAAGCGGCTAAAAACATTGTCTTTAATTTTGACACAGTTTCCAGGTCGAGGGACTGCAGAGGGACATGACCTCAGTATACAGTAAGTTAGTACTTTTATTTTTCTGTAATAGTCATTAACCTGATAGTGATACATTAAAATTTAGCTTTCTTTTACTCATATCCTGTATCAATTAAACATTTTGATTTACTACATCTTGATCAAGTCTGGTGCCAAAAATGTTGATCTGATATTTTTACACTGATTTGAGAATAATGATGGCTAGCATTTACATTGCCTTTAAGGTTTACAAAGTACTTTACATGTGTCAGCTCATTTGGTCCTTATGACATCCCTGTGATGTCAGTGGTATTATCCTCATTTTAGAAACTGGAGGCATAGAGGCGACTTTCAGCTGGCCAGAACTTCAGCTCAGGTGTTCCTGACTGTAGTTATTACTATCAAGGTCACATGGCTAGTAAGTGTCTGAGGCAAGACAATTTTTCTGACTCCAAACCCTGAGCCCTGAACTCTGTCCTTCTTAGAATAGTAATAAGAAGAGGCCATTCTTTTCCTTTCACATTTTAAGTTTTATAAATACCTCCCCACAGCAGTCTTGTGAGGTTGGAATTGCCCTATTATTAACTTACGTCTCTGGGACCCAGGGAGGGGAAGTGATTTGCCTAAGGTCACACCGTCGGTAAGGAGCAGACCTAGGATTCCAAGCCAGGTCTTCTGACTGCAATCCCATTGTCCTTGCCTTCTGTTCTGAACTGAAGGTTTGCAGCCATGCAGTCCACCCTGAGGCCCCCCAGGTTCCCCACCCTTGTGCAGCCTGTGTCCTTCATCTTCATGAAAAGGTAAATCCAACTCCGTGTTTTAACCAAACAAAACCCATTGATGTAGGTAGTTTGTGTGAAATTCAGGTTACTGATTTAATAAGCTTGCCTATTGGTTTCCCTCTTTAGCCCTAAACTACCACTTCTACCCTAGCTTAAGATACGCAATAAATTGACCAGCAGAAGTTATTTCTTGAAGCACACTCTAATTACAACTTAGAGAATGCAAAGAGGAAAACCTTAACCTAGGAAAGCACAGCCGTCTGGTGCCATTTGGTAGACAACCCAACAACCTTCACTAATTATACCATTGTAGAATCAAGGATGTTCAGAATGTTGACCCAGAGTCATCAAGGAAACATGTTCAACATCCTTTGTTTACAAAGACAAGATAATTGATAATCTATATTAGAGTTCAATAAAAGATAGATTAAAAATAAATTTTAGTCCCTCAGTTGTGCACAAAAATCTCTCATTGGCAATTCCTCAGTCCTCATGAATGCCATGCAAATCATGTGTTGTTGTAATATTTTTCATTTTTACATTTTTTTGGTTTTTTCTCTCATATAATTTAGTCATGACAATCGATTGCCTATCAATCAATATTTCCATACTGTTTCCATACCACGATTCTTCTAGCTGTTATTCCTAGGCTTTGGCACTGAAACTTTGAGCTCCCCAAATTACTATTGGGCTTCAGGTAAGGCTGAAGTCAAAGAGGAAAGTTGTTCAGTGGATACTTAATTTGCTAAGTCCGTAGACGTGGCATTTTGTTTACAGCATCTTCACCCGAGGACCTTTCTGATTTGCTTCCCATTGGTGGTGATTCTAGCTTCAGTCCCTTTTCCCACTGGGATGGAAAGCAGGCATTTATTATTAGTCAGTCATTTCTGAAGTGCCCACCAAGTGCCTGCCAAGCAGGGGAGGGTAAGGGAACCACAGGATCTTGCAACTGCTGCTCTGCAGGCCATACTTAAATAATCTTTGGTTTTCATTTTCATCATTGTAGGAATTATGTGCTTCAGTATTTCAGACAAGTTCTTTTCACTCTGAAGTTGTCAACCTAGTTTAATCTGCCCAAAGTCGGTTTGGTATATTGATGAGACACTTCCTCTTAGGGGAACTGATTATTAAAGCTCAGATTGGAGAGTGTGTCTATCACCATATTATGAAGTGTTACCTTTTAAACCTACTACATGCAGAGTCAGAGAAACTTGGACTAGGGGCTGGGAACCTGACCTGTGATTTCCCTGACATAAGGAAACTTTTTTCAGCAAGGCAGGTCTACACAGATTCCGAATCCTAAAGTCTTAGAATTGCCTGGTGCATTGAGAAGTGAGGCGACTTTCAGCTGGCCAGAACTTCAGCTCAGGTGTTCCTGACTGTAGTTACTACTATCAGTCTTCCGAGAAGTTTTGTGCTTCTTATAAAACGGACTTCTTGGTATCAGGAAAGAAGAACTTAGTTTTTCTTTTCTAGATCTGTAATGAGCTTATATTAGGTAAGTTTTTTGGGGTGGTGGAGGAGACTGGAAGTTGCCATGTTTCAGTCAAGGATTGCATAAGTAAAAACGCAAGCAATTTTAGTTAAAAATACACGTGAAGTCCATTTCCTCACTACCTTTCTGCTCTGTAAGGTTGGAAGTACTATGTCTCATTTTATAGACCAAAGCAAGGGTTCTTTCTCGTGCAGTAACACCGCCATCTTGTGGAAGTTTAGTGCATTTCTTTGAAAGGTTTTTAGAGCCATGTTGTAATCCCACAAATAGGGCAGAAAGGTCCCACCACTCTGCTTGCTCTCCATAAAAGTCAGGGTTTCTCAATCATGGAAGCTTTGGCTTTGGTCACAATTGTGCCACCGTATCTGTGGTTCTTCTCCTGTTCTTCTAAATGGAGCAGGAATCCCATAATCCAGTGTGGAGAGTAGTAGATCCTTTGGTTTCTTAATTGCTGAATTTTAAAATACTTGTTTTAAGAGGTGTTCTTGTTCTAGTGTGTAGAACAAGTCTGTAGAACACGTGTGTAGAATTTTGTTTTTATCTTAAGAACATTTGAACTTTTTTTTTTAACTCGTAGGACAACTAATTAAGTAAACTGTATCTTGGGTATCATGTTAATTTTAATGCAAACAAAATAAGAACAATGCAAAAGCTTTTAAAATGAAGAGCTAAGGGATTGAGCAGCTGTTTACTAGCCAGGAGAAAGAGGTTGACTCCAGTTTTCCCCATGTGGTAAATGGTATGGAATACCCCCTTTCGCTTGGCCTAGGAGAACAAGAACAGTCGGGAATTGCTCTGAAGTGGAAAGGCAAGGAGCATTAATTTTCTTTTTTAGTGGAAAAACTTGGGCAAGAATAGAGCCAGATAAAATTTTTAGATATGGTTAATAGTCATTAAAGCTGGCTAATAGTAAAATTTTAAAAATGTAGTAGTTGTAATTAAAAACTTGTTCTAAGAAATAAACCTAAAATAGCCAATTAACTAAGACCATGTTTTAGTAATAAGGCCTGTTTGGGCTTAGGTCTTTCAGCCAAACTACTTATTGTCTGTATTTGTATTGTATTGTATTGTATGTGTTTTATATTGTAATTGCCGGCTATATACCCTGTGCTTTGTTGGGGCGCCTAGGTGCCAGCTTTTCTATGACCTGAAGGCACTGACTGTTTCTTCAAGGAGCTCTGCACAGATGCTGCCTTTTTGTTTGTCCTTAAATCTTTCCCTGAATTCTCCAGCTCTCCCTCCTCCAGTTTTCCTCGAGCATTGTGGATCTTTCTCTTGCCCCAACCATGCTGTCATTTGTATCTTATTTAATCATGACTGTGCCTTTCTTCCTTGTTAGATTGTGAGCTCCTTGGAGGCAGGGACTGTATCGTTTCTCTTTTTATCCTCAGTGCTGCTCATAGGACCTTGCACATGTTATATTATATTATACTAGGTATTTACTTTATCTTTGAACTGGGCAGACATGATATAGACACACAAAATCATTAGAGAATGACTCAAGGCAAAAGAAACGTGTCTGTTGTAGAAGAGGTGCTGTATACACATGTTGTGGGATTCGAAGTCAAGTCACTTGTTGTGTGCTGACTGGCATACATATGATGCTCTCATTTCAGTTTTGACTCTTCTGGACCCATCGCCTGCATGGGGATCTGCTCCCGCAGTTATCCTGTGGCCATGGCCTTCTGCTTTCTGGAGGCCCTTCGGTGGGAGTTCACAACTTCCTATGACAACACCAGTATAGGCTTGGCTTCCAGACCATATGCCTTTCTCAAATTTGGTTTGTAACTTCCTTACTTATTATGAGTACTATCTTCTGTTTTGTGTTTCACAAGCTGCATCTTTTGTTAAACCATTCTACATATATTGTATACAAAGTTAGATATTAGACAAGGTGATTCTAATCCAGGGATGGGGAACCTGTGACCTTGAGGCCACATGTGGTCTTCTAGGTCTTTGGGTGTGGCTTTTGACTGAGTCCAGGTTGTACAGAACAAGTAGTTCTATTAAGGGGATTTGTTCTGTGAAGTTTGAATTCAGTTAAAGGGCCACACTTGAGCACCTACAGGGCCACATGTGACCTCAAGGCTGCAGGTTCCCCACTCCTGTTCTAATCTAATAGAGGGATAGACATACAAATAATGAATTAGGGTAGCGTCTTTATGAATGGTGAAAAGGGGATGGATTTGAGAAATACTGTGGAGGTACAGCTGAGAGGAAGGCAGAGAAGGTAGTGAGGCCATGTGAAGCTTGCTGAAAGAACTGGGCATGTTTAGCCTGGAGAAGAGAAGGTTTAGGGAGATTGAGGGCTATCTTCAAGTATTTGCAGGGCTCTCAAGGGAAGAGCCATTAGACAAACACTCTGCTTAGTCACAGAAGGCAGAACTAGGAGCTATGGGCAGATATTTAGACAGGCAGATCTGGGGTGAAGTGGGAAATCTTTGGAACAAGTTTAGCTATCCCAAAGTGGAATAGGTTCCTCTGAGCTGGAAGTTTTCAAGCAGAAGCTCAAAGATCACTTGTGAATGGCTGATCTAGGTGGCTGTGAGAGTCCTAAGAACTCCAAAATTCTGTGATTCTATAATCCTGAGTCACCCGCAGAGAGATAGTAACTGAATCAATGGGACTGGAGCAGGGGGCCCAGGACAAACTTGGGGAGCACCCAGGCTTAGGAGGCAAGAGATGGAGAACTGTCTTCAGGCTAAACACCTACACTTCCTTTGTCTGTCACCCAAATCACATGGTTTTGTCCCCTGCTCCCACCTTAGCTCTTTTGAATTCCCTGCAGAACTGAACACAATGCTGCCTAATGTCTGACCAAGGAAGAGTACAGCAGGGATTCTGTGTCGCATGCTGTGGAGATGTATGTGGAATTGTTAGAGGCTCTATCTGAAGTAATTTTTTATGTAATGAGAAAATCAGAGGGCACACCCTAGTGTAGGGTTTGGGACATTCTGCTGGTATTTAGTAGTTCTGTATTTCTCTTGTGTAGTCTTCCTTAACCAAGTTACGTCTTTACTGTCTTCCTCCTTAAAATGAGGTGATGTGCTTTATCTAATATCCTCACCTGGGTTGATGTGGCCAGGTGGTCCCCTTCCTTGACACTGTATATCTTCTTCCCTCAGTTTCACCCTTGGCTGAAGATTGTCTTTCACATTATGTTTTTTGCTACTTCTTGAGGGTTAGCAATGTTACTTGTGAAAAAAACGAATGCTAACCAGACTGCTTTGCCAGTGTCAGTATGTTGTTCAGTATAATTCACACACTTACCAAGATCATATAAGGGACTAATAAATACTGTGGTGCTTTGTCCGTGAGGACCGGTGTTCGAATATCAATAGAGTAGGTTACTAGTGACAAGTGCACATTCTTTGATTCTGCTGTAGAGTATGAGAGTAGGATAGTATATTCAGAACATGGGTTGTTTGCTTCCTTGGAAATGTAAGCCTCATTTTGTAAATTCTAATAAATTCTAAATCCATATCAAATACTATTCTGTACTCTGCTGAAGTTGGTTAATTGTTTTGTTTTGGTTTTTTTTACAGATAGTGTCATTCAGAAAGTGAAATGGCATTTTAACTATGCAAGTTCTTCTCAGCTGAAGAACCACTTGGAAAAGATTCAGGAAGAGCTGATGCTCCAGCCTCCCCTGGTCCTGAGACTAGAGGACACAGAAGTGATGAATGGGCTGAGAAATAGTCACTCTCCGATGCAGGTTGAATATGGTGAGTGAACGGAATGTGTGCTCTGTGATGGTGTGTGGTGATGATAGAGGAATGATACTTGTGCGCATCACTTTTGCCCACATGGTTTATATTTATGTGTAAAATGAATACACACTGGCCTTGCCCTAGAACTTAAGTGAAAAACAATTCTATTGCTATTTGGATTTTCCTGTGAATAAATTGTGTGAGTAAAGATCGCACTGATACCAGGGAAACTGAACAGTTAATGTGAATGGAGAGGCAGCATCCTGTACTGTAGAGAATATAGGATTTGAAATCAGGAGACCAGGATTCAAATCCTACAACTGATGCTAATGAGCTCATTAGGCCTTAAGTCACTTGCCCTCTCTGAGCCTCAGTGACTTCATCTCTAAAATGAAAGGCTTGGGCTGGATCCCCAAGCTCTCTTACACCTTTTTACCATGAAAGTTGTGTTTCATTAGGGCAAGAACAAGTAATTGTGGCTTCTTGAGGGCCTCTTTGTACAGTAGACATGAAGTTCTGGCAGATTGTCTCAAATTGGAAAGCTTCAAGTACCGTTCTGATGCCAGATTGTCTATTGTCCAATGACTAGCTTAGTTTAGGATGGTGGAGGCCCTTATCAATAGGTTGGATTCTGGGTAATGAATTATTTGGCCGTGGCCATGCATGAAACATATCCTTATTATTTGCCCAGCACACAATTATTTGTAATTTTATCATGACCTGCTTATATAAGAAAATTGATGTTCTGCTTCTGAGGATTTTGGTTTCCCAACTTGATAACATACATGACCGTTATCTATGTTTCTTTTTACCCTAAATTTATGACTCAGGTTTCTTTTCATGTGACATTAAAAAATCTTAGGTTATCTCAAGTTAAACTGAAAGTACAAGTAAAATAATCTTTTTTCTTCTAAACTCTTGGGTGAGTCACCATGCCAAGTCCCTTTGTTGGCAAAGCTGGTTTGCTACTTGAGGTCACAAATGTAGCAACTTGAGTTTGTAGAACAATACAAAAATCTGGTCTTCAGCTATGTCCTCTCACTGTGAAAAAGATGTGTTTAGGAAAGGGATGCTCTAGTAGATGTGACTTTGCTTGAAACACAAATCCAACCAAATTCCAGAAAGTTTAAACTTAGTCCTTCTTTCTAGGACATTTGACTGTGCTTTGGCTCAGCCTCTTGTGTCTCAAGGCTAGAATCCTAAAAAGGTAGCATGTTCAGCTCTAATTGGGGAAGCCTGGAATTGCTCATGGGAACTCTAACACACTAACAGTAGCTATGGGTTTGATTGTTATTTTGTGGTGAGTGTGGGGACAAGAAAGGACGATAAGAAGGGAAAAGATGGTGATGGCGCACCACTGTCTGTGGGCATCATGGAAAAATCAAGAACCAGATCACATGGTCATTTGTTCTGGTCATTCCAAGAGCGGCTTATACGTGGAATGTTTCCCTTTTTACCAAAAAGTCACTAAACATTTTGAAATAAAAAGACATTTGATGGGGAGGGGGGGTGGAGAGAGAGTGAGAAGAGAAAGGCCAAGCATATTTTTATACCCATGAGAAGAAAACTAGAATGTTTAATGTGACAGATGTTAAATTATGTAACCAAATTGCTTGTATGACTCTACAACCCATATAAAAATAAAGCTATAGCCCTCTTTGTTATCAAAAGAGGTTGCTTTCCGTTGAAACCTAGAAAAATAGCTCCAAGACCCCTGTTTGGGTGAGGCAGGGATGTCCAGTGTTGCAGCAAAGGCAAGAAGAAAAGCCCCTGTGAGGCCTAGATCCTTTCTGTCCCTCATTTTCCACTTTGGTTTTTTTGGTTCCTAACCATGCTTCCATTTGTATTAATACACCTATAATTATGTCTGCAGCATGATTTAAATTGTGTCTGCGATGTAATTTAAATTATGTCTGCAACATAATTATAATTAGGGGAAGTGTGGTTTATTTAGCTTCTCCTTTATGTAGACGCTATGTAATCAGAAATGCTTTTCATTAGGAACTTAATATTATTATTTTAAATTATGAAGCTCCAAATTACCGGATGAAGCCAGTGACAGCCCTGGGGATTCTGTCTCTTATTCTGAACATCATGTGTGCTGCTTTGAACCTTATTCGAGGAATTCATCTAGCAGAGCATTCCTTTCAGGTAACTTTTTCCTTCTTTTTTTGGGATTTTAGGGTGGTCAGCAGGAGAAGAAATTGATCAGGAAGTAGTCTGTTTATTAGGCTGTATGGCTGTGGACATTTTGAAGGTCTTAAAATGAAAACGCTCAAAGGAGGTAGTGTTTATTTTAATAACTTGGTATGCTTAGAGAGATGAAAGTGATTTTGAACAATCTGTTGGGATCTTAAGGAGACTTTTTTTGGCTGATTGCTGAAGGTGGAACTAGAAATAATTGATAGAAGTTGCAAGAAGTCATTCCTAAATTTGATTATGGAAGAATTTCCTAAAAATTAGCGTGGAATAGCTGCCTCCAGAATTAGGGGGTTCCCCCTCACTGAAACTCTTTGTGCTAAAGGTGGATGATCAATTATCAGGTATGTTGTAGAATGGATGCTTGTTTAAATAAAGGTTGGACTCTTTCCAAGGTCCCTTCCAGCCCTTAGATTCTGTGCTTTTTATGGGTTTCTTTGCTGTCTGGAGCAAATTAGGCAATTCTTGCTGTGGCTTTTGGGCCCCCGGTGGACATGGCAGGGTTTGGAGTGTCAAATGGAACTTCTTCTTTTACTGTTCCACCCCCGACCCCACTCCACTTCCCTACTTCTATTGAGGGATCCCGATCCTTCCAGTCACTTGGGTTCTCAACCATGGAGTCATTCTCAGCTTCTGATCTGCTTCTTCCCCTGTATTCATGCAGCTCCTGAGCCTTGTCACTTATGTCCCTTTTTACTTCTGTCCCAACCAGCCTATTTCAGGCATTTGGTGGCAGGTGTAATTGACAACGTGGTGATAAGCTGGAGTGGTCAGAATGTCAAAAAGCTTTAGGGTCATGCTATAGAACAGCCATCTGAAGGAACTGGGGATGCTTAGCCTGGAGAGGAGGAGCCGTGGGGAGTGGGGACGAGATGGCCCAGGAGCCATCTTGAAGTATTTCAAGAGCTATCTTGTGGAAATGGGATTAACCTTGAGAGGGGGAGAAACTAGGAAGGGAGAAGTTTCAGAAAAGCAAATTTCAGCTAGAAATAAGGGAAACTTTCCTAAAAACTGAAACCATTCAGAGGTAGAATGGGATGCCTTGGAAAGTAGTGGGTTCTCCTTCATTGAAGGTCTTCCAGCAAAGGCTGGCCACTTTTTAGGGATATTGTGGGAAGGGATTCTGGGACAAGTAGAGGGGGTTGGATTAGATGATCTCTGGAGTCCCTTTTAACTCTGAAATTCTATGGCTTAAATTTTGTAATAATGTTTAGAGAGACATCTGTAAATGCATTATACATACGTATATACATCCACACGTACAAATGTACAAATGCGTGTGCATACACATACATAGGTAGGTAGATCGATATGAATTCTATGTATTTATAAATCCTGTTTGGATAGTGTCTAATATGTATTTAGGGGAGGTCAGCAGCAGTTCTGTGTTAATATAACTAACATCATATCTAGTGCTTGACTGATGTCTGGAAATACCTTTTCCCAGTATTGTTTATATGTACTCAAATAAAAACAAATCTTGTCCTTTTAATATTAATGTAAAGATGGCTCTTTGGCAGGTCCTCATCACTCAGACTGTAGCCTGCTGATTGGTCTGCCTGCCACAGATTTCTCCCTCTCCAGCCCATCTTCCACTCAGCAGTCCAATTAATCTCCCTAGAGTGCAGGTCTGATCATGTTACTCATCTGTTCATCTCCAGGATCAAATACAAAAATGTCTCTTTGGGGATTAGAGCCCTCATAGTTTTCTCCCTTCTCCTCACATTTCCAGTCTTCTTTCACTTTACTCCTCCCAATATACTCTGCAGTCCAGTGATGTTGGCCTCTTTGCTGTTTCTCATACAAGACATTCCCTTTCTCATCCCTAAGCATTTTCATTAACTCTCTCCTGTGCCTGGAATTCTTTTCCTTCTCTTCTCCATTTTCTGACTTCTCTGGATTTCTATATGGAATTATATATTTCTATATAATCCTAGGTAAAATCTCACCTTATCCTGGAATCCTTTCTCAATCCCCTTAATTTGAGTGCTTTCCCTCTCTCAGTCACTTCTTACTTATCATGTAAATAGTTTATACTTTGTATTTATTTACACATTTGTCTCTCCCAGTAGATCTGTGAGCCTCTTGAGGGCAGGGAAAAATCTTTTACCTTTTTTTGTTTCCCTGCTCAGCACAATGCCTGGCACACAGTGAATACTTAATACATTCTTGTCAACTGACTGACATTTAACGAGAATATGCAGTCACTTTGTCTTGTATTGATTTGATTATTTTTTGTCACTTTTATCTTTTAATGTCAGTACCAACCCACGATTCATTCTCCAAACTCTTTATCTGTCAGGTTTTGATCTTACCATTCTTTCTTTTGGATCTAGTCTTCTACTCAGCTTTGGTAAAGAAAGAAATTTTTCATTGTAAGAATAGATTTTAGTGATTTTGAAATCATTTTTTAAAGTATGTAATTCTAAGTCCTCTACTCAAGCCCTATCATGATTGCTCTTGGTGGTGTAGAGGCGGCCTTGAATGCTTGAAGGCTGTGCTAGTAGTGCTCAAGCTCTGGTAGATCCTGATATACTGGAAATCTAAAGAACCAGTCTGGCCAAGTATAGAGAGTCTCGTTACCAGAAAGTTGGTGTCTCCAGATGATGAATACTTAGTGGTTCCGGTAGTTCATGTAGCCTACACATTAGTGGAGGTATTGCATCCTTTACTGGTAGAAGGAAGTACTCACACCACTGACGTTATCAGTCTTGGTGTAGGGTCTGATGAAGTATTTCATCATACAAATGGGTAATATTTTTCCAATCAAGTATTAACTTTGCCTTTAACTTTGGAAAGAAAAAAGTACTTTGGTTGTTTGTCAAAAGGGGAAGGAATGTTCTATGTTTCTGGGTGATTAGGGAGGTCCTTGAACTGTTAAGCCCAGTTTGCTGCTGGGTCCATGTTCTTAGCATGCTAGGACTTGCTGGAATTTTTACCTGTAAGCATGGCATTGAGCATGTAGGGTCACCTCCAAACTCATGACAAGACATTGGATGAAGACATTAATGGAGCATATATTTATAAACATACATAAAAATTTTGCTTATAGGTATATTTTTTTTCTGCCAGTCAACTGGCATTTATTAAGTGCTTACATAGTTATATCTTGCTAGCTCAAAGGTCTTATTCCTATACTATGCTATAGCATGGTGGTGACCTTAGGTTCTCAAAGGCAGTGCCAATATAGTATAAGCTTTGACAGGTTTTACCATCCTAAAAGGTCTTGGAGTATGGCCCAAGTGACAGAGTTGTGCCTGGGTAAGTACATAGAGGCTGGTCACCAGTAGCTTGGTGTCTAGGAGATGAATTCTTTGGCTGTGGAAACCCATGAAACAAAGCCACAAAATAGTCTTCAACTCTGGGTAACCCTCATTCTGTTCTGGCGATGTCTGGGGCAGGTAACAATCACATAGTCCTATAAACATTAATTTATTTGTTGACACTCTAAATGTAGGATCCTTGTGCAATAACCAATAAGTCAACATAGTGCCAGAGGAACTGAATCTTTCCAATATTGACATTCTTACCCTAAATGAAGCCGGAAGGCTTGAGGAAGTTACAGCTAAATGAAAGGACTATTTGGTTCAATTCTAAAAGCATTCTTTAAGGGCCTATGTGTCCTGGGCACTAGGGGATGCAAAGGCCAAAAGGAAACAATATACACTTTGGGAGGTGGGGTGAGGACAGCACCAACAACCTGGAGTATCCAGAAATGCCTTGTGGAGGGGGTGGGGCTTGAGCTGAATCTTCAACAGAATTAGGGTTTGAAGATTAAAAAAAAAGAATATTCCAGGCCCAAGGGGTGGTTGGTGAAAGTCATAGGGATGGGAGAGGGAATTTTGTGTGCAGGGCACAGTGGGCCAGTTTGGACAACGTAGAGGAAAATAATCTGCAGTAAGTGTGGAAATATAGATTGGAGCCAGTTTGTGAGACTACAGTTCTAAGCAGAGCAGTGTTTATATTTTATCCTAGAGGCAATAGGGAGCCACTGAAGCTCTTGGTTCTACTGTGATGATTAGTTGTTGACTATGAGAATGTATTTTATTCACTTCACAGAACAAAATGCAACCTAAAGGCTCTTCTCCACCAAGTCTACTCTCATGTATTTTTAAGGTCATACAGGATTCCTTGATAGACGCAACAATAGAAATAATTTTGTTTGTCCTTGAATTATTAATATCAAGCAAGGCATTAAACTGAGAGATGTAGACTCACCACGGGTGTTTGCCATTGTCATGGAGGCTGTCCTGTGTGGAGCTCAAGTATAAAGGATAAAATACTCCACATACAATCAACGTAATGTTATCTGCACACAGGAGTATAAAGAGCTGAAATACTGCAGAGCTCCTTAAATGAGATTCACACCAAATGTCCACACAGGAAAAGACAAAGGGCCTGTTGTCTAGGCCATACTGTATATCTCACTGAACTGTTTTTTCAGTACACATATCTAAGAGAAGTACGTCCCTACTTCCAAGGACCCTGAAGCTGCTTCTCTAAAAGGGCTGTCTGGGAAGAACTGCCCACAGGGGTGCTTTATCCCCTATCATTTCTTTATCTCACCCCGATGGTTTCAGGATCTCCCAGACCCAATCCCTGAGAAGACCAACATGGCTGTCCATATTATTTGGGTGAGTTGAAAGTTTCCAGTATACAAGCCTGTCAGTCAGATGGAGGACCAGTAGATTTTGATATCTGCCCTGTTTCTCTCCTCTCCATGTCCCTGACACTGCCTGGACATCTTATTTGTTCGCTTACTAAAGATTCCTGGGCCTTTCTATTTGCTCTGCTGCAGCACCCTTAGAACGATTGGGGTTTTCTATCTCCCTACAACTGCATGTGAGTTCCTTGAAGGCAGGAGCTGTCTTCATTTTTTTTTCTCTTTTTATCCTTAATACTTGGCCCATAGTAAATGCATAATACATTTTTTTCCTTGTCCATTTAAGTGGATTATGAGTTGGGCCCAGATTTGAATAGCAGGAAGAGAGTGGGCTATATTTTGTCTGATAAATTATTCAACCACTCCAAGGCCAGTCTTTAAACAAAAAGACCTTTTTATCTTTTTAAATAGTATTTTATTTTTTTCCAATTATATTTAAAGATAATTTTCAACATTAATTTTTTTGAAAGATTTTGAATTCCAAAGTTTTCTCCCTCCTTCCCCTCACTTCCCCAGACAATGAGCAATCTGATACAGGTTACACATGTGCAGTTATGTAAAACACATTTCCACATTAGTCATGTTGTGAAAGAAGAAAAGAACAAAAAGGAAAAAACCATGAAAAAAACAAAGTGAAAATAGTGTTCTTTTTAAAAAATATTTACTTTTAATCTTCAACATTCATTTCCACAAGATTTTGAGTTCCAAATTTTCTCCCCATTTCTCCCCTCCCCATACCCCATAACACCTTGCATTCTGATTACCCCTTCCCCCAATCTACCCTCCCTTCTGTCACACTCCTCCCTTCCCTTATCCCCACCTTCTCTCTTTTCTTGTAGGGCAAGATAGATTTCTGTATCCCATTATCTCTTTCTTATTTCCCAGTTCCATACAAAAACAGTTCTCAACATTTGTTCCTAAAACTTTGAGTTCCAATTTCTTTCTGTTCCTCCCTCCCCACCCATCCCCCCTGAGAAGGCAAGCAATTCAGTATAGGCTATATATGTGTAATTTTGCAAAAAACTTCCATAATAGTCATATTGTGAAAGACTAACTGTATTTCCTTCCATCCTATCCTGTCCCCCATTTATTCTATTCTCTCTTTTGACCTTGTTCCTCCCCTAAAGTGTTTACTTCTAATTACTCCCTCCTCCCATTTGCCCTCCCTTCTATCACCCCACTTCTCCCCTTCTCCCCTGCTTTCCTGTAGTGTAAGATAGATTTTCATACCAAATTAAGTGAGCATGTTATTCCCTCCTTAGGCCAAATGTGATGAGAGTAAGCTTCACTTTTTCCCTCTTACCTCCCCCCTTTTCCCCTCCATTGAAAAAGCTTTTTCTTGCCCCTTTTATGAGAGATAATTTGCCCCATTCCATTTATGAGAGATAATTTGCCCCATTCCATTTGTTCCTTTCTCCTTCCAGTATATTCTTCTCTCCTTAATTTTATTTTTTAGATATCATCCCTTCCTATTCAACTCACCCTGTGCCCTCTCTCTGTATAATGTGTATAATCTCTCCAACTACCCAAATACTGAGAAAAGTTTCAAGAGTTACAAATATTGTCTTTCCATGTAGGAATGTAAACAATTCAGCTTTAGTAAGTCCCTTATGATTTCTCTTTCCTGTTTACCTTTTCATGCTTCTCTTCATTCTTGTGTTTGAAAGTCAGATTTTCTATTCAGCTCTGGTCTTTTCATCAAGAATGCTTGAAAGTCCCCAATTTCATTGAATGACCGTTTTTTCCCCTGAAGTATTATACTCAGTTTTGCTGAATAGGTGATTCTTGGTTTTAATCCTAGTTCCTTTGACTTCTGGAATATCATATTTCAAGCCTTTGATTGCTTAATGCAGAACCTGCTAGATCTTGTATTATCCTGATTGTATTTCCACAATACTCAAATTATTTCTTTCTGGCTGCTTACAGTATTTTCTCCTTGACCTGGGAACTCTGGAATTTGGCCACAATATTCTCTTTCAGGAGGTGATTGGTTAATGCTTTCAACATTTATTTTACCTTCTGGTTCTAGAATAATGAGGGTACTTTTCCTTGATAATTTCATGAAAGATGATGTATAGGCTCTTTTTTTTTATCATGGCATTGAGATAGTGCCATAATTTTTAAATTGTCTTTCCTGGATCTGTTTTCCAGGTCAGTTGTTTTTCCAATGAGATATTTCACATTATCTTTTATTTTTTCATTCTTTTGTTTCTGTTTTGTAATTTTTTGGTTTCTCATAAAATCATTAGCCTCCATCTGTTCCATTCTAATTTTTAAAGAACCGTTTTCCTCAGTGAGCTTTTAAACCTCCTTTTCCATTTGGCTAATTCTGCTTTTTAAAGCATTCCTATCCTCATTAGTTTTTTGGACCTCTTTTGCCATTTGAGTTAGTCTATTTTTAAAGGTGTTATTTTCTTCAGCATTTTTTGGGTCTTCTTTAGCAAGCTGTTGAGTTGCTTTTCATGATTTTCTTGCATTGCTCTCATTTCTCTTCCTAGTTTTTCCTCCACCTCTTACTTGATTTTCAAAATCCGTTTTGAGCTCTTCCATGGCCTGAGACCTTTGCATATTTATTTTGGAGGTTTTGGATGCAGAAGCCTTGACTTTTATGTCTTCCTCTGATGGTATGCATTGTTTTTCCTCATCTAAAAGGATGGAAGAAAATACCTGTTCACCAAGAAAGTATCCTCCTATAGTCTTATTTTTTTCCCCTTTTTTGGGCATTTTTCCAGCCAGTTCTTGACTTTTGAGTCCTTTGTCAAGAGGAAAGTATACTGTAGGGACTTATAAGTTGTCAGTTCCCCCAAGGTGGCACAATCAAGGGAGAGGAGTTTGCTCATTCCCTGGCCTGTGCTGTGGTCTGGGAGCAACCACAAGCTTTTCTGCCCAGGATCTGCTAGTAGGATTCTCTCTCCAAAGCCTCCACCAGCTCCACCATATCAGTGCTTTTCCTCACTCCAGGGCCTCCACTCAGGGTTGAGATCCAGATCAGCGGCTCGATTCCCTCAGGGTCTTCAGGCTGAGGGCTCCAAAAATGGACGATGCTGCTGCCTGGGGCTGCCTAGGGCTGGGGCTACGGCAGGACCCTGTTCCCTTCTCATCCAAGTGTAAGAGCTTTCTCACTGACCTTTGTAGCTGTCTTTGGCATTTGTGGATTGAGAACAGTGGGAACTACAGCTGCTACATGGGGTTCTGTGCCCTGAAGCCTGCTCTGGTCCTGTCTGGTCTGCGTTGCTCGTCTAAGACTGTGCTGCACTCCACTCTGAACCCAGTGCGATAGACCTTTCTTATTGGCCTTCCAGGCTGCCTTGGGCTGGAAATCTCTTTTGCTCTGTCATTTTGTGGCTTCTGCTGCTCTAGAATTTGTTTAGAGTCATTTTTTACAGGTATTTTATGGGCTGTGGGGAAAAAGCTTCTACAGATCCATCCTTCTACTCCATTATCTTGGCTCCACCCCCAAAAAATAGTATTCTTCAATCAGCATTCAGACTCTTATCAATTCTTTCTCTGGATGTGGATTTTCTTGGATCATTGAATTTTTTCCCTTACTTAGTAGTATTTTATTTTTTCCAATTACATATTAAGATAGTTTTCAACATTAGCTTTTATAAGATTTTGAGGTTCAAATTTTTTTCTTTCTCCCTCCTCAAGACAGCAAGCAATTTAATAAAGGCTATACATGTACAATCCTGTTCAACATATTTCCACATTAATCGTGTTGTAAAAGAAGAATCAGAACAGAAGGAGAGGACCACGAGAAAGAATAAAAGATAAAATAGTGTGTTTCAATCTGTATTCAGACTCCATAGTTATTTCTCTGGATATGGATAGCATTGTCCATCATGAAACTTTTGGACTTGTCTTGGATCAATGTATTGCTGAGAAGAGCTAAGTCTGTCATAGTACAGTGTTCTTACTGTGTACAGTGTTCTCCTGAATCTGCTCCCTTCACTCACCATCATTCTTTCCAGGTTTTTCTGAAATCTGCCTGCTCATCATTTTTCATATACCATAACTTGTTCAGCCATTCCCTGCTTGATGGGCATCCCCTCAAATTCCAGTTCTTAGCACCACAAAAAGGGCTGCTATAAATATTTTTGTACATTTCTTTTTCCCTTTTTTATGATCTCTTTGAGGTACAGACATAGCAATGGTATTGCTGGATCAAAGGGTATACATGGTTTTATAGCCCTTTGGGTATAGTGCCAAATTGCTCTTCAGAATGGTTGGATTGGTTCACAACTCCAGCAGCGATGCATTAGTATTCCAATTTTCCCACATCTCCAACATTTATAGTTTTTCTTTTTTTGTCATATTAGCCAATCTGATAAATGTGATATGGTGCTTCAGAGTTGTTTTTATTTTAATTTCTCTAATCAATAGTGATTTAGAGCATTTTTTTATATAACTATAAATAGCTTTAACTTCTTCTGAAAACTACTAGTTTTCATCTTTTGACCATTTATCAATTGGGGAATAACTTGTATTCTTTTAAATTTGACTCAGTTCTCTTTCTATTTTGAAAATGAAGCCTTTATAAGAAACGCTGGCAGTAAAAATTGTTTCTCATCTTTCTACCTTCCTTCTAATCTTGATGCATTGTCTTTGCTTGTGCAAAAACTATTTAATTTAATGTAATCAAAATTATCCATTTTACATTTCATAATGTTCTTTATCTCTTATTTGGTCATAAATTCTTCCCTTCTCCAGCGATCTGAAAGGTAAACTATTCCTTGCTCTTCTAATTTGCTTATGGTATCACCCTTTATGTTTAAATTGTATATCCATTTTGACCTTATCTTGGTATGTGGTATTAGATATGTTGGTCTATACCTAGTTTCTGCCATGCTATTTTCCAGTTTTCCCAGGAGTTTTTGTCAAATAGTAAGTTATTATCTCAGAAGTTGGATTCTTTAGGGTTATCAAACAGTAGATTACTACAGTCATTTTCTACCATGTCCTATGTACCTAATCTATTCTATTATTTCTTAGCCAAAACAAAACAGTTTTGGTGATTGCCACTTTATAATGTAGTTTTAGGTCTGGTACTGCTAAGCCACCTTCCTTTGCAATTTTTTTCCTTAATTCCTTTGCTGTCCTTGACCTTTTGTTCTTCCAGATGAATTTTGTCATTTTTTCTAGCTCCTTAAAATAATTTTTTGGTAGTTTGGTATGGCACTGAATAAGCAAATTAATTTAGGTAGAATTGTCATTTTTATTGTATTAGAAGGCTTATCTTTTTAACACTGACATTTTTCTAGTGACAATTATCTATTCATATAAATAATCACATATCATAACTCCAAAGAATCAAAATTGTTTGTTATCCAGAGGACAATAGAGAAATGTGGGATGCATGAGTTAGCTGCAGCATATTATTAGAGAGAACCGCTGTGCAAGAAGCAGCCTAGAAGATGTCTTCAGAAGTATCTGAGTAACTTTGCCAATTTTTGAGTGTAACTGGAAAATGAGGTTGGCTGGTCATGTAGCAGAGGATAATGCTGTACATTGCACTGGTGCAGTATAATGTTAAGAGACCTTGAAGAAGACCCTTCCATGTGTTTTGTGGGCCTCTTATGGAAGAGTTTTGGGAAATCATGAATAAGGCTCATATAGGATGAGGAGAAGTGGAGGAGTTGTGCTCTGCACTGTTAGAGGGAATGTCCACATGAATGGGATCACAGACCCAGTGAAGTACACCAGCTCACAGAGATCATTTATATGGCTACCTCAGCCATCCAGAAGGCAACTAAAAATTAAGATGAAGGCCGAAAGAATGTCTGTCTGAATAACCAGAGTCAGATTTTTGGACAAAGATTATCCTACTAAAGCACATTCATTATAGAATTACCAGGCTCTCAAGACAGCTCTTTTGTATGCACTGATCTGGCAAACACTGGGGCAGATAGGTTGCTCAGTGGCTAGAAAATGGGTCCTGGAATCAGGAAGACCCGAGCTGAAATTTGGCCACACTTTCTAGCTCTGTGACTCAGGACAAGTCACTTTACCCTATTTGCCTTGGTTTTCTCATCTATAAAATGAACTGGAGAAGGAAGCGACAAAGCACTCCAATATTTTTGCTAAGAAAACCCCAAATCGACTCACAGAGAGTCAGACACAATTGAAATAACTGAACAACTGACAAACTTAGTGATTGGTGTTCCCAGCCCATAGTAGATTAAAAGTTGCTTCTTAAATCAATTTAAGGACATATTTCCTGAGAGCAGCAAGAAATAGTTAGTGAAAAGACCTGGGTTCAAAACCCAGGCCCTTTGATTCTAGAGCCAGAGTTTTTATCTATTTTTGTTTCATAGATCCCTGTGGCAGTGTAGTGAAGCCTATGGACCCTTTCTCAATAATGTTATTAAATGCATAAAGTAAAATACATAGTATTACAAAGAATAATAATTATACTGAAATAAAGTTAACAAAATATTTTAAAAACAAATTTTTGGACCCTAAATTAAGGTCTCCTGTGAAAGACCTTTTTTTTTTTCTTTTACCGTACCAAATTACGTTGTTTCATATGCTCTGTTTTAAAATAGTTTCCTTGATATATTATAGATTTCTATCATATGGGTTTAAAAAACTCCCCACAAAACTCCCCTGATGAGGCCAGGTTAATAAAGTGTTACTATGTTTGAAAACACAGCTAATGACTTCTGAATCATGTAAGCAACAAGGTGGTAGACTAGACATGTTTTCTGATCATATCTCACTGAAACAGAAATTATGCACCAAAGATAAACCAACTTCAGTTCTCTCCATGGTACAGGACACACCGAATCTAAAAAAGATTTAAAAAAAAACAAAGACCCATAAACTGATGCGCACTGACCCTGAGCTCACTCAGTACCCTTCTCAAACTTCCATGCCATTGACCTGTCAAAGGTTGATAACAATTCTGCCCCCTCTCCCACCCTGACACAATTTAGTCCTCCTACTTTTCAGTACCATGGAGACCCTGGCTCCAGTTTGCAGAAGTTTTCCTGGACCGTATTCCTTCGGGAACAAAAGTTTTTTCAGCTCCCATAGCACCAGTCACCATAGAGTAGACCTTCCAGAGCTGGGCCAGAGAACTAAGGAACAGAGGGAGTAGGACAGGATGTCGGGGTGTGTGTGTGTGTGTGTGTGTGTGTGTGTGTGTGTGTGTGTGTGTGTGTGTGTGTGTGTGTGTGTGTGTGTGTGTGTGTGTGTGTGTGTGTGTGTGTGTGTGTGTGTGTGTGTTGGGGTGGGAGGCAAGGAGGGATGGGCATGTAGCACTCTGTTAAGCTTGAGGGAGTGTGTAGAGCATCCAAATGGGGCCAGTTCTGACCACCTAAAAGTGACTTGGGTCAAAAACTGAGGCAGGTGAACTGTGAATTGTCTATCATGGGAGGAGGCTAAAATGCTTTAAGATCCAGCCCTGAATGAAACCACAAAGGAGTGATGAGGGAAAAAAGACTGAAAGTACCAAGAATTTTAGGAAGAAGAAAACTCAAAGACTTTGAACGTAAGCAGATAAATTAATAGGGGAAGTATCAACAGAAGGAAACATGGCCTCCAGATTCAGTAAACACACTCAGGCATCTGTGAATAAATATTGCAAAATAAAGGAAAATGGTCCAACACTTAATGAGACTGAGGATTCTGTGCAATGTGAGAACATAGAACCACAACATACTGTTACTTAAGGGTTTAAAAGAGAAATGAGAATTATGAGACCAGAATTTATGTCCTGCTTAGCAAAAATAATGGACAGAATAGAAAAACTGGCCTCTGCAATAGATTGGGAATGCACATATACAGAAATGAAAGATAATCTAGAAGAGAAGCAAAACAGTAACATTAAAAAAAGATGTCCTCACTAACCAAGCAAAACAAACTGATCTTGAAGATAAGATGTGTAGAGACAAACTTAAGTAACCTAGGCCTCCGAAAAGAACATGAGAGAGCAAAAACTCTTAATACTGCAGTGCAGGAAACAGAAAAAGAGAAATGCCCAGAACTTCTGAACATAGAGAAAAAATTCACAGATCACTCCCAGGAAAAAAAAAATCCAAGGCTGTAATCTCCAAGACACATAGTTGAATTTGATAATTCATTTCAGAACAAGTTCTGCAGTTGATCAGTAGAAAGACCTGCAGATACAAAGGAAAGGAAATTCCAATAACGCAGGACTGTATTATAACCAACAGAAAGTGTGGGAGAGAATAGAATGTGTTTTGAAGAGCAGTGGAACTCATGATGCAGCTTAGGGTGACATACCCTGCAAATTAGCTTACCCATACGTGGAAAAAAGAGGTGGCAACTAAAATATATTTTTTTTAAAAGCAGCTGAAAAAAATATTTGCTTTTTGAACACCCCCAAACAACAGAAATGCAGAAGGAGTGAATGAATGCATCCTCCAAGGACAATAATAGGAACAGAGTGTCTCTGCTGAAAGACCTGTAAGAAACCTCTTTCTAAATACACACAAGGAGACAAGGGTGAAAGTGAGACTGGTGGAGGAACAGTGAAGGGCAAGTATGGGGTGTTATGGACGGAACCTGACAATACCTTGCCTGGAGGTGAATCAGTGTTCTTTTGTGGGACTCCATTAAAACATAGGAGGGCACATGAAAGGGGTAGAGAGAAGCAGAAGGTTAGAGAGGAAAGTCAAGGACTAGCAGTGAGGGGAAGGTGACCCCTCCAGTCTCATAGAAGAGCTTATAGGGGAGTGGGTGAGGAAGACATTGAAGTGGGTGAGGAGAAGTTTTGAAATGGGGGAGGAGAAGGAAGAAGGCCTTGCTTTGGTGGTGGAAAGGGTTTCTGTTGATCAGTGTTCCTATGAGTGAAGAGATATGGTCTGTGAAGGGAGATGGGGATCATGTGATGCTTGAAAAGTCTACGTAGCCCACTTTGGGAAGGGGGAGGGAGTTCAAACTCCTAGGGACAATTGGTACCTGGGAAATGTGGGAGAGCATGGAGATTTTGTGACAAATAGAGAAAATAAAGGTAACTAGGGGAAGGTATAGATCAGTGATGGCCAGGTAATCAGGGACGTAGTGGGGAAGAGGCCCTACCCTGGGACAGTGTCTCTTCTGATACCTGTAATGCTTGGCATTGTTCTAGGAGTGACACACACTTGAAAAGGGGAACCCACAGGGTGGCAGAGAACATAAAAGAAATAGAATACCTTCAAAATTATAAAATACCCAAGCTATCAGAAGACCAGATAGATCTGGAATAATCCAGTCTTGGAAAAGGAAATATGTCTAACTATAAAGGAACTGTCAAAGAAAAAGCACCTTCTCATCCTGATGGAGAATTTTGTCAAATTTTTAGAATTTTGACGAAGTTAGTACCCATACTTGACAAATTATTCTCAAAAACTAAGAAAGCACCTTGCCAGAATCCTTTTATGAGATAAATATAGCCCTAGTGTGTGTTCATCCTTCGTTGCCAAAGAAGACCATGCCATCAGAGAAACAATGACATGGCTTGCACTTGACTTTGTTTTGAGTGAGGGAGGGCTGTGCAGGTCACCAGCCTCACTTCTCCTCCAGAGCCATATGAATCCAGTGACCAGATACTCATCAGGATGACTAGAGATGACCCAGGATGAGGCAGTTGGGGTTAAGTGACTTGCCCAAGGCCACACAGCTAGTGAGTGTCGTGTCTGAGGTGAGATTTGAACTCAGGTGCTCCTGACTCCTGAACTGATGCTCTGTCCACTGCACCACCCAGCTGCCCATAGCCCTAGTACCCAAATCAGGGAAAGATAAATCACAGAAAGAAAATTGTACACCAATATCATTAATGAACATTTACTCAAAAATTTTGAATAAAAATATTTTAAACAGAATCTCTCAAACAGACTATGATTTATCTAAAGAATCATTCATTATGAACAAGTGGGATTTATACTAGGGGTGCAAAGGTGGTTCAATATTAGGAAAGTAATTGAGATAATCATAATAAAAACCAAAGGATCCAAAGCCACATGAGCATCTCAATAAATGCAGAAAAATCCTTTGACAAAATGCAATACTCATGTTAAAAATCCTACGAAGAATAGGCATAGGGAGGCTTTAAAAAATATCATCCATTTAAAATCCAAAGCAGGCATCATATGCATTGGAGATACAGGAGGGAAACAAGGAGGCCTGCTCTCATCCCTGTTATTGGTATAGTTCTGGAGATGCTGACAACAGCACTGAAATGAGAGAAGGAAATTAAAGACGTACAGATAGGTAAAGAGGAAATAAGACTGTACCCATTTGTTGATATGATGGCTTATTGGAAATTCCCGAGCATCAACAAAGATACCGATTGGGATAATACCTCCAGTAAAGTTTGGGCTACAAAAAATCCTGAAAAATCAATAGCATTTTCTGCATAATGCTGCAGGAAGCAGTACTAGAAAGGGAAATCCCATTCCAAGTAACTACAAACATGCATAAAATATCTGGAGATTGACCTGCCAAAACACACAAGAGATTATATAGATTGAATTACAAAGTGCTACTTACAGAAATAAAGAACAGGGAATGGCTGAACAAGCTGTGATATATGAATGTCATGGAATACTCTTGTGCTATAAAAAATAATGAGCAGGAAGACTTCAGAGAGGCCTGGAAAGACTTACATGAACTGATGCTGAGTGAAAGGAGCAGAACCAGAACGTTGTACACAGCAACAACCACAGTGTGGGAGGAATTTTTTTGGTAGATTTAGTCCTTCACAGCAATGCAAGGATCTGAAACATTCCCAGTGGAGTCTGGAGGCAAAATGCCTTTCACATGCAGAGAAAGAACTATGAGGTGGATCACAGAGTGCAGCAGAGTATTTTCCCTTGTGTTATGTTTTGTTTTGGTTTTTCTCATTGTTTTTCCCACTCATTTTAATGCTTCTATGCAACATGACCATCGTGAAAATGTGTTTAATAAGAATGGATGTGTAGAACCCATATAAGATTGCATGCTGTTTTGGGGAGGAAGAGGTGGAGGGAGAGGGAGAAAATCTAAGACTTATAGAAGTGTTTGTAGAAAACCAAAAACAAATTAATAATAAAAACAAATAAATTTTTAAAAAGAAATAAAGAACTTAAATAGCTGGAGGAATATTCAGTGCTCATGGCTAGGCCGTATCATATATGATAAAATATGATAATACTACCAAAATTAATTCATACTTTTTTTGGTACTATGCCAATCTAGTTACCAAAGGGATGCTTGGTAATATAATTGTAGAGTTCATTTAGAAAAACAAAAGATCTAGAATGTCAAGGAAAATAATAATAAAAAAATAAGGATAAAGGTGTAATAGCACTTCTGGACCTCTGACTGTATTATATACAGCAGTCATTAAAACCATCTAGTAGGTAAGTCAACGAAACAGACTAGACAAAGGAGAATCAGAAACAAAAGAACTCAATAACCCAGTGTTTGAGAAAGTGGAAAACACAAATTACTTAGGAAAAAAAACCCGTCCTTATGTGATAATTTAAAAAAAACAACAACTGGGGAAAACTAGAAAGCAGTTTGGTAGAAATTAGGTTTAGACCACCACCTTACACCATGTTCCATAATGCATTCTAAATGGATATGTGACCTTCATTCTAAAAATCACTATAAAGAAATTATAAGAGAAACAAATTGTATCCCTGTATTGCTCTCACAGCTGTGGGTAGAAGTGTTCTTAACCAAATAAGAGGTGGAGGCAATTACAAAAGATAGAATAGATAACTTTGACTATTTAAAACTGAAAAGCTTCTGCCCACACAAAGTAGAGGCACCTAAAGATAAGAAGGGAAATGGTTCCATGGGGAAAAAAACTCTGTATGAAATCTCTCTGATAAGGGTTTGGTTTCTAAGATATGTAAACAGTTTTTATACAGCCATTCCCCAGTGCTTAAAGGATATGAACAAACCATTCTCAAGTCATGAAGTATTCACAACCACATGAAAGATGTTCTGAAACTCTAATAGTAAGATCCAAAGAAATTGAAAAACAACTTGGAAGCTTTACTTCACATCCTGCAAACTGGCAAAGATGGCAAAAATGCTGATAGTGTTGGAGGGGTTGTATTTAATAATAGACACACTAATATGTTGGTGGAGCTATGAAATAACCATTTTGGAAAGTAATTCGGAATTATACAAATAAAGTGACTAAATTGTCCATATCTTTTGGACCAGAGACTTCATTATTGGGCATGTACCCCAAAGAAGCCATCTATAAGAAGAAAGTCCCTAAATAGTCCAAAATATTTATAATAGCTCTTTTTGTGATAGCAGAGAATTGGAAACAAAGTGTATATCCATCAGTTGGGGAATGGCTGAACAAACTGTGGTAAATAGGTGGAATATTATTGTGTTGTAAGAAATGGTATGTGTGACAAATACAAAGAAGCATGGAAAGAGTGTGAACCTGTGCAGAGTGAAGTAAGCAGAGCCAAGAAAACAATATACACAGTAATTCGTTGCTCATTTGTGTCTTACTCTTTGTGACTCTATGGACCATATTGTCCATGGGATTTTCTTGGCAAAGACACTGGAATGATTTGTCATTTCCTTCTACAGTGGATTAAGGCAAACAGGTTAAGTGACTTGCCTAGGGTCACACAGCTAGTAAGTGTCTGAGGCCAGATTTAAACTCAGGTCTTCCTGATTCCAGGCCCAGCACTCTATCCACTGAGCCACCTGGCTGCCTCCACACAGTAACCGCAACTACATAAAAGGAAATAGCACCTACGGACTAAAAAAATCAAAATAAAAGTAAAAAGATCGTAAAGATCCAATGAAACTCATGGAGAGAGATGAGAAGATACCCCCAACCTACTCCTTCGTGGGGTGGGAGGTCCACAGGCATTATGCATATATACGTGTATATATATATACATATATAAATTAATATAAATAAAATATATTACACATATATTTTTTGACTTTTTCAAAATACTGCTCAGTTATGCTGATTTTTTTTTCTAAAAATACTGTTTGTTATGTGGGGTAGCTCTCTGAGAAGTGGAGCAGGAGGGATACGTGAGAAATGACAATGAAAGAAACAGAAATATCAATAAAAACTTACTTAAAAAAACAACTAGAGGCAAATATCATCCATAGTCAGAAGCAGCAGAGTGATATATTTAGATTAGATACAATATAGTCTGTGATTATGTTCTAACTTGTACCCTAAAATAGAGTTATATGTGTGTAGGCGCCTCTCAGGTACTGAGTTTAATTTATACTCCTCTGGTAATCAATCCTGTTCCACTGTAGAGTGTAAGACACTTGCTTCCAATGCCAGGACAGGAGAGCCTACGTGGGGATTTGAGTAGGCACATGCTACTGACAGTGGCCAAGGGAGCTTGCTGGGAAGGGAATGGAAGTTTGGTGGTGGTAGCCAGCCCGTATCTTTGAACCATATCAGGCCTAATTAGGAGGCCAGTATTGTGTGTCCTGGATTCTTGGGTTCTCCTTTTCTTTGTGTCTCATTTTTTACTTTCTCTTACATCTGATTCAGGATGATCCTGAGACACTTGGGAACATGATGGCATTTCTCATCCCTTTTGCGGCCTGCATTTTCCAGGTGAGTTCTTGGTTAAACTTGTATATTTTGGTGTTTTTGTTTGAAGGGTCAGTGAACTATTAGGCACTCATTTTATGTTTGATATTTTCATTGGAATTTTAAACCGTAGAATATCAGAGCCAGAAGGGATCTTAAACATCGTCTAGCCTGGTCCCTTCATTTTACAGATGAGGAGATAGGCCCATCCCAGAGAGGCTGCAATTTGCCCTAAGTCAGATATTAGCACAGCCAAAACTATTTAATTATTCATCAAGTGGGACAAAGGAAGCTTAGAGTTGAGGAAACAATTTTACCATCCTATCCTGCTTGAAATTTTGATTTACTCATTGGTTAGATATGCATAACTTGAGTCTCAGAAAATAAAATCGTTGTCACACAGTTTAGAAACCATAATACTGAATTAGGTAGTCTGGTAGGAAAATTAACCATAAAATTGGCTGTTTTAATTCTAGGAAATTATTTTGACTCTGCTTAGATAATGCAACAGACATAAAGAAATAGAGCAGGAACTTGGGATTGTTTTAAATCATTTTTCAAATTGCCATCTCCTTAAAGCCAGTAGGGCTCTTAGGTCCCTACAGAATGAACCAAATTACAATAAAATTTCTGCTAATCCTTTCTTCTCAATGGTGAAGGTCTGTCTGTTACAGAACACTTTACACCTAATAGCATTTTATGTCTTTAAGGTGCCTCTGACACCTGGTGACCATTCTCTGCACGTGTAAATAGATATGGATCATTTACAGTGATTCTGTCACTTACTCGGTGGGTGACTTTAAGCAAACCACTTCACTGCTGAGGGTCTGAGAGGCTTTCTCAGATGATCTCGAGTCCTTGCTCTGACAGTGAGTGTTGGGTTTCCCACCGGAGGACCAGCTTTCAGATTCCAGCTTTGCTACTTCAGTGATTTGGGGCGAATCCTATTTCTTCTCTGAGCCACTGTTTCTTCATCAGCACATTGATGGAATGAGCTAGATGACCTTTGAGTTCCCATTCACCTCCAGGAGTCTGTGAGAGCCATGGGGGCAGCGGACCATACTATTTAGAGTCGCAAGAGACCTTAGAGATCCTCTCATTTTGCTCCTGCAAATTCTATAAGTAAGCAAACGAAGTTCTCTGAGTCCTGTGAGTTTATTTCACGGATGGATTATATTACTGCTTTCATATTATAGTACAAAGGGAAACTGTGTGTGGATGATGCAAATTCCAGCCCTCGTCAAGTGTTTAATTAGCTTCTTGGGACCAGAGAGCCAGTATGGCTTAGTTTAATATTTTTACCAAGACGTATGTGCCCAATTTCTTAATTAGAAATTTGGCGTGCTGAATGTAAATAAGATAGCCGTTTTACTTTAGACTATGTGGGCTAGAGATACAATTTTTAAGGATATTATAAAGTCAGCCGGATAGTAGAAATTATATATGATATGATTAATATTCTCTTTCCTTTGGAACATATTTTTTCTTATTGTCTTGTCATAGTAAGAATGAGACAATAAGTGACCACGAAGATGAAAACAGATTACTAATATATATAATAATGATAAAAATGATATAATGATAAAAACTAATATAACACTGGCATCAAAAATCTTTTACAATAAAGTTTTATTATGTGTGTGTGTGTGTGTGTGTGTGTGTGTGTGTATATATATATATATATATATATATATATATACATGGTAACTATGTAATTATTTTTCAGGGTAGACATATATATGTTTGTATAGTTTTAAAGTTAATTTGAGGGGAGTGGTAACTGGCTTTCTGGGTGGCCTATTTTGGGCCAGTAAGGTAATAAGACTGATTTTCTTATGTAATTAATTAAAATCAGCTCATTACTTTAGCTATACAGATGTTTGCAGTAAGCTTCCTGATTGAACATCCTGTATTTGCAACGCTGTTTCCCCTTCAGAATTTGTTTACATAATGAAATGCTGGATACTCTTCTACTTTTGAAGAAATCTCACCACACATTGAGGCAAACCGGCTGTAAAGGAAGTTAGTTACCTGTGGCTTATTTCTTAAGGAAATTCGATAGATTACAGCTGACCTTGAATTTTATAGGTAGTGTTTAGAATTTCAGTGCTAAAGCATATAGAAATGGGACATCTGTTTATTCCACTATTTATATTGGTGTGTTATCGAAATTCCTTCTCCATTAAAAAAAATCCCTATTTAAATAATCATCCAAATAAAAAGTGTGTGTGTGTGTGTGTGTGTGTGTGTGTGTGTGTGTGTGTGTGTGTGTGTGTGTGTGTGTGTGTGTGTGTGTGTGTTGGTGGGAGTGCAGATGGAGAGTAAAGAATACTCAACTGGAAAACCCGGGAAACCTGGGTTTGTGTCTCAGCTCTACCACTAGCTAACTGTGTGTAATTGTAGGGAGATTTCTTTTCTTTCTGAGTATGAGTTTTCTCCTGTTGTAATCTGAAGAATTTTTGTTTGCATGATCTTTGAGGCTCCATAAAACTGACAATCTAAATCTCCTTTGGATTGCTTTATTACCTCTTGAATTGTAAGAATGGTGTAAATAATGTTAAAAAATAGAGGTGTCTATAGCCACTTCTGCTGATGCCAAGCTAAGTCCTCAGTATGGAAGGAAATTAGTCTAAAGTTTTCCTTGCTTTTGGTATGTACTATCTTTTGAGAGAAAGAAGTGCTGATCTATTCCCTTTTGAGACCATCTTATCAACTCTTAGGTAATGTCACCTGAGACCAGACAAGGTGACTTCTTATCTTTGTAAATGGGAGACCCAGCAATGTGCTCTCTTTTTGGAAATTTTTTAAAAAAGGATCTGGCTCAAGGATACCACAGTTACAGGAAACATAAAATCAGGACACAACTTTCAAGAAATTAGAAGCTTCTATTATTTAGAAAAGTGGATCATGAAAATCTGTGATGTGGTGGTGAACATTTCAGATTTCTGGAATCGCAGGGTTGGAAAGGATTTTTAAGTCCTCCCACCCTAGATGAGAAGGCACTTTGTAAATCTTAAAGTACTACAGAAGTAGACCTGAATCCTTCCCCTCTGTGGTCTTCACCCCCTGAGAAGTGATGGGCATCTCTGCTGGACACTCAGTGACAGACTTCCAGGGTCAGTACTTCACCCAGCAGCCCATTGTCAGTGCAATTCAGAAAGCTAGTAAGTGTCTCTTTGATGATCAATGCATCGTGCTGGGGCTATATTACATATATGTATTATACAAAGACAAACCCCAAAGCAGGCCTTGTCCTCAAGTTCTTTTTATGTTGAATTAAAATCTACCATCCTATGTCTTCTTCCTGATCCTAGTTGTGGCCTCTGTGTCTGAGCAGATCAAGTCTGATTCTGCTTTCAGTGATGATGATTGAAGGCAGTGCTCTTGTCTTATAACAGGGTGGCAACTATGATTTTCAGTAATGGCTGATCTGATCGGAAAAGCCATGTATGTAGGACTCGTGACTATAATTATGTTGGGATTATAGAATAATAGATTTAGGTTGTTTATTAGATATTTAGATTATAGAATAAAAGATTCAGACCTCAAAGGTCTGAGCACCCATTTAATCCAGTCCCCTATAATTAAGGACATTTAGCTTCAATTACAGTTCCTAATTGACTCAGGTCACTTGGTGTGATGCCTGGTGCCCTGTCCATCAGCCTAGTCTAGTCAGACCCTCTGGCTACTTGGTACCTAGGAGATGATTTCATTCTCGTTGAACTGATAGTCCTGTCCATAGTAATAGGGCTGGTGCAAGGTTAAATCTTTTTGACATACCAGTTCATGTGTGCTAACAGTTAGGACCAATTTCTTTTGGCTAGAAAGAATGGCAGGAGCACTCTGGGAAGCCGGAGAAGGGGCTCAGGTGTTTCATCTGTAGCCATCATGTTCAGCATTTGAGTCCTATATTGTATGCATGTGTGTGTGTGCATTTGTAATTTTCCTAGCTTTTGAGAACATCTTGTAAATCATAAAATGCCATATGTTGTTATTGTTAGTGAGTTGTTTCAGTTGTACCTGACTCTTTGTGACCCCATTTGGGGTTTTCTTGGCAAAGATACTGGAGTGATTTGCCATTTCCTTCTCCATCCCATTTTCCAGAGGAGGAATCTGAGGCAAGCAGGGTTAAGTGACTTGCCCAGGGTCAGACAGCTATAAGTGTCTGAGTTCACATTTAAACTCAGGATCTCCTGACTCCAGGGCCAGCCCTCTATACATTATGCCACCTAGCTGCTCTGTAGTATATTAATGTAAGCTTTTGCCTGTTAGAAGGGAATCTGTGAGTATTGAGTTTTACATCCTCATTGGACCGTTTCATTGTTGTTAATAGGACTTCTTTCCTTCTGTCCTTGCAGTGTTATCTGTACCTGTTCTACAGTTCCACAAGGCTTCTGAAGGTGGCTGTCATCCTGTTCTTCATTTGTCTGTGCAATATTTACCTGCATGGATTAAGGAACCTCTGGCAAATACTCTTCCACATAGGAGTGGCTTTCCTGTCTTCCTATCAGATACTGACTAGAGAACTTCAAGACAAAGTGTTTGATGGTGGTGTTTGAGACCTGGGGGCACTAAGGCTTGGACTGGCCACTCTCCTTCCTTCCTCAGTGAGGGGGAAGGGCAGCTAAATGCACAATTTTTCCTGTGGAAAGAGGGTTAAAGCCACTTGTCTGGTTTGGCCTTTCCCCTTTCAGTTTTGGGTCTTGTTGATACGTGGCCTACTAAAATGGACAGAGAACTGAAGGTCTGGACTTCATCATAACAGATGTAATGGGAGGAAGAGAGCTTCTGGGTACCCCACACATGAGCAGAGGGAAGGCTCTCCCATTCAGTTTATCATCTTAGTTGGGATAGTAACAATGACTTACATTTCTGCAGCACTTCCAAGTTTACAAGGCCCTTCCCTCCCAGTAACCCTGTGAGGGGAGTAGTGTAAGGATTGTTATCCTGATTTACAAATCATAGGATTATTGATTGAGATTTGGTGCCATCATGTCTAACCCCTTCATTTTATGGATAAGGGAACTAATGCACAGAGGTGAAGTGATTTGCCCAGGGTCACACAGCTTGTAAGTATTGGAAACTGGGTATGAGCCCAGGTCTTCAGCTCCAAGCTGACCTCTTAAGCAGGAACACGTTTGTAAAATATTACCCAGTAACAAAATGGAATCACTTTAGATTGGAATAATCGAATCAAGAACTGAAAGAATGTTTTTTTGTTGTTGCAGCTGTGCGAGGCAATTATTTGGTAGAGGTAGAGATACTACTTTTGGAGATTAGGTGTTTGCCTCAGAACTACTTATTTCTTATTTATATGGATTAATTTCTTGATTCTCTTGAATTAGCCAAACTATGAGGCAGACATTTTTAAAAGGGTCTGTAGATACTTTTAAAACTATTTCCTTTAAAACAATCACCAGAACAAATTATGGAATTGAGCTCTAATTGTGGTCTAAAAACACAAGCTAATTAGATTTTCTGGAAATCTAACTGTAAAGTTCCCAGTGCTGATTAGTATGGTATAGCCAGAATTCACTTTTAATGCTCATCTAGCATGAGGAAAAATAGGAGCTTTCCTAATGTGTAGGGCTACTGATTTTAATTTTTTTTAAAAACATTTTGATTTCCATGATGGTGAGAAAATTAGTTTAAAAAGTTGTGAGTAAGTAAATATCTATTTTCAACTATTTGTACTACATACAAGGCTAATCTGTGACCTAATCATTTTTAAAATTCGCTAATATTACATGTTAAGCACGTTTAGATGGACAGATCTGAATGATTGGAAAAGCATTTGTTAACCACTTAATAACATGCCAGGCACTGTGCTAAGCACTGGGGTATGATAGTTCAGGAATTGCTTGCTAGGTATGATCACTAGTTGACCAGTAACTGGATTAGCTAATTACATTGACTCAGGAGCATCGTAGAATATTGATTGAGAAGAGATGCAATAGAAAAGAAAAATGAGGAGAGATGAATTAAAATCAGGTAGATACAGAACAATTAGTAACAACTGTGTATCTCACATCCATCTGTCACAACAAATAAAAGCGGCTGGAATGAAGCCGTTTGGTTGCGCAGGTGGGGCAGTGCCCTCACAGGGACGCCGTTGGCTCCGCAGTCCGCTCAGGAACTCAGTGTCATCATCCCCTTCCTCCCCACACCATCCAGCTTGGGCAGGAAATAACTTCTATTAACCAAACGCACAGGAGATGGCTGAATTATAAACCAGAATACACATTTATTAATTTGCCATAGGAAGCCAAATGGCTAGTCAGCAGCATCTGTTATTCCTTTGTGGAAAGCCTACTACAAAAAGCAAGTTAGAAATAGAACTTGGCTTGACTAGACCTTAGAAAATGCTAAAGTATGTTGGCCTCCAACTCTGATAGCTGGAAACATTCTTTTTACAGGGTTCTACTGCATTGTAGACTGGATGCTTTTGCTTGTTGTTTAGGATGCCTTCTCTCCTGGAGAGTTCTGAATCAGAACTGAGAGAACTTTTTGGTTTTCCTCTTTTCTAGAGGAAGGCCTTGTCTTTCTCTTGTGACATCCTTGTCCTGAATGTTACAATGAGTTTCACCAGGTCCTAATTTATTTTATCTTATTTATCCTTCAGATGGGCATCTCTCCAAGATAGTTTTGGGACCCTTGTTAGCCTCATCAACAAATATGTCTTTGCAAAAGTTAGTTTAGTGGGTGGTTAATAACGTATCTATTTTATACTTATTCCGCTGTTCAACACATGTTTTGTCTCATGGAAATTTTGTGGTGTTTTATATGTATTTTTTGATGCTGAAGTAAAAAACACCAATGGAATGCTCACTATTATCAAGTAAAATGAATTTTTATAGAAATCTGCAACAAAATATGGTTTGATTGAGTAGAAATGTGTCGGGCAGTTGAGGTGTTCTCGTCTGTGTTTAGTTACGCAGTTTAGCCGCCTGTTCTGTGAGTTGTGTATTTACTGTCATTTGGGAAATATCACCATTGTTTCTGATCATGTTTTCTCAGATATTTATATTTTTTTTTTTTTGCATTTTAAAAATTCCCATTGTGCCTTATAAGTGTGCCAATCATCTGAATGTTTTTTAAGTGTGTGGTGAACTAGCTTTTCAGTGTTAGAGTTAAGATTTTATTTCTCCTGTCAGGAAAACATATGGATGGACTCTACTGGTTGGTAATCAGAACAAGACTTGATCCCCGTATCTGTGCTCAGTCATTGTGTTAGATCACTAAGTGGCTGGATACATAGATCTTGTCGTGGGTCACTGGAAATTCCTATAATCTGGGGAGAACTGGAAGAGAATTCAACTGATTGTTGGTTTTTTGCTTAGCAAATAAATTAGGGATTGCTTCCAAATCTAAACATAAACTGTGTAGTATCCAGATCTACCGTTGGTTCTCAAGACCTGATTTACACAGTGAAGATCTACCTGTACCAGAACCACAAGACAGTTGGAATTTAGATGAAGATAATGGACCACATCATAATGATGAGGCTCAGCCTGCTGAGGTGTAGGAGACAAACAAGCAGTTGATCATCCATTGGAATTAATTTTTCCATCCTCACCTTCTCCTTTAGTAATTCAAGAAGACCTCAGTGGCCTTCCTTGTAGGTAATCATATCCAAACATGAAGCTAAACCTTGAGGCAAAAAGGCTGAACTCTCCTTCAAGAGGACCCTAAAATGTATTAAAAACAGGACCTTTCTCTTGAGAAGCAGGAGGAAGGAAAGTATTGGCATATCTCTAAGGATCTCGAAGGGATTCTTCTTTGTAGTCAAAGATTATATCTTGAGTCTACCAGATATTGGTGTTATATGTGATCAAGACGGCAGAGAGAGAATATCGATTGTGTTAAAAAACACTGGCTTCCAAGAACTGACTTCAGGAAAGAGAACTAGTCAGTCATACAAAGTTCTTACCACTGCTGCATATTGAATTTAGTTTAATGAGAAAATTTGTCAAGACAGCAGATTAAAATGGTGTAGACTTAGCTTTTTCACCTGAAAAAATAAATTTCTAGAAGTCTATGAGGCTAAAATCAAAAAGACATTTATTGGATTCTCAGATAAGGAAAATGATGAAAGGTAAACATTTCAGAGAACAGCTGAATGAAGTTAAGGGAGCTACAGGAAATCCTTCCATAAAGAGACTGAAAACTTTGTGACAGAACACTGAGGCATAAAATTGCTGAGGAGCACTTTGTATCCTTCCTGTCTATTGTCAGTGACTTTTTAGAAGCTTAATAAGGTTATGGAATGGAGTGTCACTCAGGAACCTTGGACTCATATTTGGACTTCTTCCTGGAAAATCTAGGTGCTATCAGTGATGAACACAGAAATCTCTACACAGAAATCTCTGTCAGGTTGTTGGAAGCTAAGGAGCAGTGTCACAACAGCTGAAATGTTGTTTTCAGTTGTTTTTCCATTATGTCTAATTCTTTGTGACCCCATTTGGGGTTTTCTTGGCAAAGATCCTGGAGTGGTTTGCCATTTCTTCTCCAGCTCATTTGACAGATGAGGAAACTGATGCATACAGGATTAAGTGACTTGCCCAGGGTCACACAGGTAGTACGTGTCTGAGACTGGATTTGAATTCAGGAAGATGTTTCTTCCTGACTCCAGGTCCATCATTCTGTCCACTATGCTGCCCAGCTGTCAGCTAAAATACAACAGGAAGGGGTGGGGAGGGAGGGAGGAAGAGAAGTTGGAACTCAAAGTTCTAGGAACAACTGTCGAGTACTGTTCTTGCTACTAGGAAATATGAAATACAGGTAAAGGGGTATAGGATGGAGACAAGGGCAGAGAGGGATGATAGAAGAGAGGGCAGATTGGCAGACAGGGGCAATTAGAACGCTCAGTGTTTTGGGGTGGGGGGAAGGGACATAAGGGGAGAAAATTTGGAACCCAAAATTTTGTGAAAATGAATGTTAAAAGTTAAATAATAAAAAAGAAGAAAGAAAAAGGAAAAAAAAATAAAATAAAATACAGCAGGAAATAATCCACAGCTATATTTTAGATGAATTAAACTAACACAATTTTGTTTAGTAAAAAAATTATTTTAAAAAAATATAAAACCGATTCCTGTGAAGATGGTAGATAGATAAAATCCATATTGGAAATCAGCAAAAAAAAAAGTACTATGAGGTTTATTTATTTTTGTGAATGTGACAAAAAGAAGCTTGTTTGTCCAAGGGAGTTTTTGTGTTGTTTGTTTGTTTGTTTTATTTTATTTAGTCCTTAAATTCTGGGAGTGGACCCTATTTGAACTAATAGTGCCCTGGGCATTAACCATATGAGATAACTGGAGCCCTTAATTAACTGGACTGTTTTCTCTGCCTTAGAATTTTAAGGGCATTGGATTTTTTAAAGCGCTTGTAGCTGGGTGCTCTTAGCTTAAAACTCTCTCCCACACCCCACCAAAAAAAGAGGCAGCAGTATCTAGGCCAGTGCTCTCATTTAACAGATGAGGAAACCAAGTCTCCTCTTGTCTAGGAACTGGAGAGGATGGTACTTATATGGGGCTATTTTAAAATGATGTATGTGAAAGTGCTTTGCAAAATACATAAAGTATCATACATGTGGGATGTGGCAGTAAATACCACAGGCTTCTCGGTAAATCCTTTGTAGGGGTTGTGATGCCAAAGAGAATGGACTTATATTGTAGTAAAATTTTTCAACCAAGGTTAAGACAAAATGCTATTCCCTTTCTTTAAGCATCTCAGTGAATGGAGAACATGCTAAAAAACCATTGATCCAGGTCCTGAGCTTCCCCTTCTCTCTCTCTTTCCCCTATGACAAGGAAACCTTGATGGACATTTGGACATGTTGACCCTACTTTTTCATAAGGCCAAATACCCTGGAAAAAGAGAACAAGCCAAGCTAAAGAGAAAAATTTGAAGCCTATGCCCTAAATGGCTAACAGTAGTTCACATTTTTATTCCACTTTAAGGTTTATAGAATGTTTCTCCTGAAAGAGCTTTGGAAAGTATAGACAACAGAAATATTTCCACTTTCAGATGAGGACACTGAGATTCAAAGGAATGAAGGGAAAATACTCAGATTTCTTTATTTCTTTTAACACCAAAGATTTTCCATTTTCTGAAATCATGGGTGGATTTGAAATGGCGTACTTGAACTGTGGTTGGTGAGCTTGTCCATCAAATGGAAAGTATTTTGGGTTTTGTTTTGTTTTTTCTTTATTTACATGCACGTAGAGCAAATGGAGATGATTAAGAGCTGGAAAAAGAATAAATAAGTATTTGTAAACACTGGATCAGGGGCCCATGTTTGTAGACTTTGTCTGTTAGTGAGGAACTTATATACCAAAAGTATGGTTGTGCAAGGACATCCCTGGGTGCACTTGTCTTTAAGCAGCTAGAAGAACTTAAATATATTAACATTTTCACAGATTTAAAGATTAGGCTAGCAGCAGCCTCATCACCCTAAAACATGCAAACTGGAAAAGACCCTGGGACAGCAAGAATTGCTATCTTAATGACTGACCTCAATGCCCAGGATTTCTATTCCTTGGCCCTTCTCAAAACATTACTTCCTCTTAATGAATACACAGTTTAAACACAACTTAGTTACATGGTATATAAAAAGTCAAAAAAGTTTGAGCTGAAAAGGATCTTAGAGATTATCTCATCCAACCATGATACTTTACAAGTAAGGAAAGTTAGGCAAGCGACTGAGATGACACAGCAGCTAAATACTACCTTGGTCAGCCTCAGATCCAGTGTTGTTTTCTAGCCTATAACAGATTATGGAGGGGAAAGAAAAAGAGGATTGCTGAGGAAAGGTACTTTAAGTATTTTCACAACCCCTGACTTAGTGTTGGAAGAGACCTTTCAGCCTGTTTGATCTTCATTTTACACATGAATAAATCAAAGCAAAGTAATACAACAAGTTAATGGAGAGTAGGAATTAGAAACCAAGTCTCCTCACTCAGAAAATCACAGGATCTCCGAGCCTTTAGGGATCTTAGAGGGTATCTAAATTCAAACCCAAGTAGGAACCTTCTCTACAAAATACCAAACTGGACCCTCCATCTCCCCTGGGAAACCATTGGTGATAGGACATTCCCTTTGGACAGCTCTCATTGTGGAAATTTTTCAAGAATGATGGTGTTGCTCAGGCAGCCTGTGGAAAGCAGAGCCAGGTGTTTTCTTTCCCTGTCAACCATTTTTGTTCTGCCTTTCTGATTCTAAAGATCATTCTTATGAGAATATCAGCACTGCCAAACTGCCAGAAAGAGAAGAGTTGAGAAGACTGAGAGACTGACAGAAATAGCAAAACATTATTATTGCCTGGGGTCAGGCCATGCTGTGGCAAATAGCTTCTACAGCTCACTGTTCGTTCCCTGAGTGCATCCTTGCATCACAGCACTGCCATTGTGGTTATTAATGTCTGTTTTAAAATTGAAGGCTAGAGGGGGCAGAGCCAAGATGGCAGAGTAGAAAGACACACATACACTAGGCTCCGAACCCACAGCCCATAAAATATCTGTAAAAAAGAACTCCCAACAAATTCTGGAGCAGCAGAAGCCACAGAACAACGGAGCAGAGGAGATTTCTGTTCCAGAGTGCCCTGAAAACCTCTCGCAAAAGGTCCTTCGCGCTGCGGACCTGCAGCCGAGCCCAGCCCTGCCCTGGCCATGTGGCACCGAGAGGAGCGGATCTGAGCGGGCTTCAGGGACAGAATCTCCAGTGGCTGTGTGGGTCCCTCCACCCACAGGTGACAAGGGTCGGTGAGAGGGTCTCTTTAGCGGGTCAGGAGGGGAGTGGGGTGCCCCCATAACTCAGGCCCCCTTGGGAGGCAGCAGCGGAGGTGGGAGCAGACCAAGGCTCCCCAAGCAGGCAGGAGCCAGGATCCATTGTTGAAGGTCTCTGCATAAACCCCCTGAGGGAACTGAGCCCGTGAGGCAGCCCTGCCCCCACCTGAGCACCTGAACTTAATCTCACACTGAATAGCAGCCCTGCCCCCGCCGAAGCGCTGGGGCTGGGAAGCAGCATTTGAATCTCAAACCCCAAGCACTGGCTGGGTGGATCTGGAGGCGAAGTGGGTGTGAAGAGAATATTCAGAAGTCAAGTCACTGGCTGGGAAAATGCCCAGAAAAGGGGAAAAAAATAAGACTATAGAAGGTTACTTTCTTGGTGAACAGGTATTTCCTCCCTTTCTTTCTGATGAGGAAGAACAATGCTTTCTGTATCCCAGCCCACTCAATGGGCTTAGGCCATGGAAGAGCTCAAAAAGGATTCTGAAAATCAGGTTAGAGAGGTGGAGGAAAAACTGGGAAGAGCAATGAGAGACATGCAAGCAAAGCATGAAAAATAAGTAAACACCTTGCTAAAGGAGACCCAAAAAAGTGCTGAAGAAAATAACACCTTGAAAAATAGGCTAACTCAATTGACAAAAGAGGTTCAAAAAACCAATGAGGAGAAGAATGCTTTCAAAAGCAGAATTAGCCAAATGGAAAAGGAGGTTCAAAAGCTCACTGAAGAAAATAGTTCTTTCAAAATGAGAATGGAACAGATGGAGGCTAATGACTTTATGAGAAACCAAGAAATCACAAAACAAAACCAAAAGAATGAAAAAATGGAAGATAATGTGAAATATCTCATTGGAAAAACAACTGACCTGGAAAATAGATCCAGGAGAGACAATTTAAAAATTATGGGACGACCTGAAAGCCATGATCAAAAAAAGAGCCTAGACATCATCTTTCATGAAATTATCAAGGAAAACTGCCCTGAGATTCTAGAACCAGAGGGCAAAATAAGTATTCAAGGAATCCACCGATCACCGCCTGAAAGAGATCCAAAAAGAGAAACTCCTAGGAACATTGTGGCCAAATTCCAGAGTTCCCAGGTCAAGGAGAAAATATTGCAAGCAACTAGAAAGAAACAATTCAAGTATTGTGGAAATACAATCAGGATAACACAAGATCTAGCAGCTTCCACATTAAGGGATTGAAGGGCGTGGAATAGGATATTCCAGAAGTCAAAGGAACTAGGACTAAAACCAAGAATCACCTACCCAGCAAAACTGAGTACAATACTTCAGGGGAAAAATTGGTCTTTCAATGAAATAGAGGACTTTCAAGCATTCTTGATGAAAAGACCAGAGCTGAAAAGAAAATTTGACTTTCAAACACAAGAATGAAGAGAAGCATGAAAAGATAAACAGCAAAGAGAAGTCATAAGGGACTTTACTAAAGTTGAACTGTTTACATTCCTACATGGAAAGACAATATTTGTAACTCTTGAAACTATTCAGTATCTGGGTAGTGGGTGGGATTACACACACACACATGCACACGCACACGCACACACACATAGAGACAGAGTGCACAGAGTGAATTGAAGAGGATGGGATCATATTTTTAAAAAATGAAATCAAGCAGTGAGAGAGAAATATATTGGGAGGAGAAAGGGAGAAATGGAATGGGGCAAATTATCTGTCATAAAAGAGGCAAGCAAAAGACTTATTAGTGGAGGGATAAAGAGGGGAGGTGAGAGAAAAATATGGTTTACTCTCATCACATTCCACTAAAGGAAGGAATAAAATGCACACTCATTTTGGTATGAAAACCTAAGTTACAATACAGGAAAGTGGGGGATAAGGGGATAAGCAGGGTGGGGGGGAGGATGGAAGGGAGGGCATGGGGAGGAGGGAGCAATTTGAGGTTGACACTCATGGGGAGGGACAGGATTAAAAGAGAGAATAGAAGTAATGGGCAGGATAGGATGGAGGGAAATATAGTTAGTCTTATACAACACAACTATTATGGAAGTCATTTGCAAAACTACACAGATTTGGCCTATATTGAATTGCTTGCCTTCCCAAGGGAAGGGGTGGGGAGGGAGGGAGGTAAAGAAGTTGGAACTCAAAGTTCTAGGAACAACTGTCGAGTAATGTTCTTGCCACTAGGAAATAAGAAATACAGGTAAAGGGGTAAAGAAAGCTATCTGGCCCTACAGGACAAAAGAGAAGATGGAGACAAGGGCAGAGAGGGATGATAGAAGAGAGAGCAGATTGGTGATAGGGGCAATTAGAATGCTCAGCTCAAGAAATGGAGAGTCCAATGAGGGGAACTGGTCATCTGGACCATATTTTCATCAAGGAACTAACTGCTGAAGTAGGTATGATAGGAAGCATGAGGGAAAATGACCACTTCATCTTATCATTTGTGTTCTGGAAGGAGAGAAAAGCTGGGCATAGTTTGGTTCTAAAGTTGTGGAGATGTATTTTTCCCTTTTCTTGTTTATACAGCCTCTCCTTGGTTGCTTGTATTTCATAGAATTCCAGGTGTTGGAAGGGACCTTGGAAATAATACTATGTTTGAAAATTAAGGTAAACTGAGACAACATTCCACGTATGATCAATTTATTAGTTAGGTTAGCAGTAACCAATAAGTTGTGTCAATGGCCTCTCTCAGTGACCAAAGATTCCAAGGTAGGGCTAACTAACATTCCTATATCTGGGAAATACAGAATTGGGTAGATGGGAAATACAGTGCAATCAGTTATAGCGTAGAGAGCATCATGAAGGTGGGGACAACACGATTGTTATATCACGGAAAAAGGCTAGCACCCACAAACCACTGCTTTCCAACAATTAAGGAATGACAGTTGTTTAATGGACCTATCTGTGACCCCCAAATTCCAAAAAATGTGCAACAAAAGGACACTGAAGCACTCCCAAGATTTTCAATTTATTGGGGAATCTAGGGACCCCTCATCAATTGGGTCCAAGATCTTCCTCACAATTAGGAACCCCTCCCCTTGGGTGATAGCTACTTTTATACACTTGGGAGAGCACTAAAAATAGAATGAGGCAATACAATCTCATGATAACACCAGAAGTCAGGGAGTGAGGGGGGAGAGAAACTTATGGTTGATTGGGGGACATGTCCATCAATCATAAACACTTTGTCAGCAAACTTTTGAGTCATTAACTGCAGGGATTTTCCTGGTTAAAGGCATTCCATCTGCCATCTCAGGAGGAATTTTCCTAGGAAGTGCAATATCTGCTGCTATGGTCAGCAGTATCCTAGGAGTTAAGGAAGTGGTGGGAAGTTTTCTCTATGTAGACTGTATTCCCTGCTTGTCTGTAGAGGTCTTATATATACCACTTTGCTCATCTACAAAAATTGCCCTGTAATTCCCCCAACCAGAAAATGATGCTTGAGGAAGCACTTTTAAAGTCTTCTGGAGAGAAATAAAAAATGGTTGTTTGCATGTTGTTTCATGTGAGATTATTTAGAGCAGGGACTGTTTTTGCCTTTCTTTGAATAAACAACATTCAGCATGGTGCCTGATACATATAGTATTTAATATTTGATTGTTGGCTGACAGTTCCCTTCAAATACCAGGACCTCCAAGTTCTCAACCTCTACCAACTTCCACACTCCTGTTGGCTTCACTCCACTCCCTTCACACTCTTAAGAGATAATCATAGAACAAAAGAAATGCAAGGGATCTTAGAACTCCATCTTCATTTCAAGGGATCATGGAGGAAAGTTGTAGGGAGACAGATTTCAGCTCAGAATAAGGCAGAGCTGAGCGAATGAGAGCTGTCCACTGGTGACCGTCTCTTCAATGTAGCAAGTCCTCAGGGAGAGAATTCTCCCACATCTTCTCCAACATTTATCATCTTTGTGTTTTGTCATGTTAGCCAATCTGATAAGTGGAATGTGGTACCTCAGAGTTGTTTTGATTTGCTCTAATCAATAATGATTTAGAGCATTTTTTCATATGACTAGAGGTAGCTTTAATTTCTCCTCTGAAAACTGCCTCTTCATATCCTGTGACAATTTATCAATTGGGGAATGACTTGTAGTCTTGGAAATTTGAGTCAGTTCTCCATATATTTTAGAAATGAGGCCTTTATCATAGACACTACTTGCAAAATTTTTTTTCTTCTTCCCTCCTAATCTTGGTTGCATTGGGTTTGTTTGTGCAAAAACTTTTCAATTTAATGTAATCAAAATTATTCATTTTGCACTTCATAATGTCACTTAACATGGGGTTCATGAACTTGTTTTTAAAAACTAATTTGGTAACTTTCAAAATATCAGTTTTCTTTGTAATCCTATGTATTTTATTTTATGCATATAAAAAACATTATTTTGACAAGGGGGTCCATAGACTTCACCAAACTGCCAAAAGGAGTTCATAACACACAAAAAAGATAAAAAATCCCTGGGCTAGATGTTCTCTGATGTCCCAACTCTAGGTTCCATAGTTATAGGTTAGAAAACCATCAATAGTTGCCCTGCTTTGTGACCACTAGAAGGCAACAGTGCTCCAGCTACATTAGTGTCCAGTTATAGCCAGGACAGGGGCAATGTCCAAGAGAGCTATGTTTGAATTCATAATGCCTATTCTTGGAAAAATTGAAATTTCCTAATACTAAAGGAATGTCCCAGTACCTTCAGACCCATTTCTGATTGTCTCTTAGGTACACTAGAAACACAGTTCCCAAATTCTGTTTACAAGGCTGTCCAAACAACCTAAGATTTATCACATCTGGGAAATTTTCAGAAAAAGGCAAAGACTTTAAGCATAATAGCTCAGAAGTAATTTATGGGCTCTTATGTTCTGTAAGAGGTCTTAGGGTTCCTGTTCATTTATTTTATAGAAGAAGAAACCCTCCCAGGAAAAAAAAAACCAGGATGGTAGCTCCAGGAAGTAGCAGAGAACATGGAATGCCAGAGCTGAGAAGGACCCCAGAACTTAGAATATCATTACTCCCTAATTTTACAGATGGAGAAACTGAGGCCCAGGGTGGTGTAATGACTTGCCTAAGGTCAGGCACTTAGCAGAGTTATGACTAATGACCTAGATCTCCTGTTTTCTAATCATGTGGTTGTTTTTCTCCCCTTCATTACCTCATTCTGTTGCCCTCCATACTGAAGACAGAACAGAACAGAGACCCATGAATGTGAACTTCAAGTTTTCCCTCAAGCCTTCTAAGGGAAAGGGCTCATTCCTGGGTTCCATACCAATCTAAAGCATCTTTTCCATCCTCATCCTTCTTTAATCATGCTTTTTATTTGTATCCAGAGGAGTCAGAGTCAAATAAAAGTAGGCAGAGTAAAAGTAGGGATTTCCAGAGCTCTCCCCCCAGACTCAGCCAAATACTTGTAAAAAAAATGACTCTTAACAAATTCTGGAGCTGCAGAACCCACAGAATGATGGAGTGAAGCAAATCTGCAGCCCAAGACAGCCTAGAAGGTTAATGGGAAGTGTCTATCATGCCACACTGGCAGCAAAAGCGCAGTCCAGCTGGCGCAGATGGGACCTGAGTAGGTCTGGGGGTCTAAATCTCTGCTATCTATGGCAGTTTCCAGACTTCATAGCCCCAAAACACTGAGGACAAACTGGAAGGTCAGTGGAAAAAACCTGTAGGGCCCGTATGAGGGAATAGAGTGGTCCAACCCCAGCCCCAGGGCTGCAGAGGGGGTAGAGGAGCCTGTGCTATTCACAGCAGCAACAGGGGCAAAAGCAGTGGTTGTTTCTAGAGCTTTAAGCTCTAAGATTGTGGAGGGACCAAGCAGCTGACAGTACACTCTCCACCCCCACTGGAGGCAGAGAACTACCATAACAAAGGGCTCAAAAGTCAAGTACATGACTGGGGAAATGAGCAAAAATCAGAAAAAGAATCAGACTGTAGAATCTTACTTTGGTGACAAGGAAGACCAAAGCATGCAAACAGAAGACAACAAAGTCAAAGCTCCTCCATCCAAAGCCTCCAAGAACAATATGAATTAGTCTCAGGCCATGGAAAAGTTGAAAAAGAATTTGAAAATCAAATTAGAGAAGTAGAGGAAAAATTGGGAAGACAAATGACAGCGATGTAAGAAAATCACGAAAACTGAGTTAACTGCTTGCTAAGGGGACCCCAAAGTGTTGAAGAAAATAACACCTTAAAAATAGACTAACCCAAATGGCAAAAGAGATCTAAAAAGCCAGTGAGGAGAAGAATTCCTTAAAAAAAAGAATTGGCCTGATGGAAAAGGAGCTCACTGAAGAAAATAATTCCTTAAAGATTAGAATGGAGCAGATGGAAATTAATGACTTTATGAAAAATCAAAAAATTATAAAACAAAGCCAAAGTAATGAAAAAATAGCAGACAGTGTGAAATATCTCATTGGAAAACAACTGACCTGGGAAGTAGATCCAGGAGAGACCATTTAAAAATTACTGGACTACCTGAAAGTCATGATCAAAAAAAGAGTCTAGACATCATCTTTCATGAAATTCTCAAGGAAACCTGCCCTGATATTCTAGAACCAGAGGGTAAAATACATATTGAAAGAATCCATCGATCACTGCCTGAAAGAGATCACAAAAGGAAAACTCCTAGGAATATTGTAGCCAAATTCCAGAGCTCCCAGGTCAAGGAGAAAATAATGCATGCAGTCAGAAAGAAACAATTCGAGTAATGTGGAAATACAATCGGGATAACACAAGATCTAGCAGCTCCTACATTAAGGGACTGAAGGACTTGGAATATGATATTCCAGAAGTCAAAGGAGCTAGAATTAAAACCAAGAATCACCTACCCAGCAAAACTGAGTATTATACTTCAGAAAAAGTGAAATTTCAATTAAATAGAGGACTTTAAAACATCCTTGATGAAAAGACCAGAGTTGAATAGAAAATTTGACTTTCAAATACAAGAATCAAGAGAAGCATGAAATGATTAACAGGAAAGAGAAATTGTAAGGGACTTACTAAGGTTGAACTGTTTATTTCTCTCCAGAAGACTTTAAAAGTGCTTCCTCAAGCATCATTTTCTGGTTGGGGGAACTACAGGGCAATTTTTGTAGATGAGCAAGGTGCTATATATAAGACCTCTACAGACAAGTAAGGAATACAGTCTAGATTGACCTCAGAATTAGGAAGTCCTGGGTTCAGATTTTGACTCTGACACATTCTGACTATTAAAAATTAAGTGCCCTAGACAACTCATTAAGATGATAATGTGCACCCAGCAATATCACTTTTTGGACTGTGTCCCCAAGAGATCATAAAAATGGGAAAGCATCCCATATGTACAGAAATATTTATAGCAACTCTCTTTGTGGTGGCCAAGAACTGGAAATCAAGGGGATGCCCATCAGCTGGGGAATGGCTGAATAAATTGTGGTATATGAATGTAATGGAATACTATTGTGCTATAAGAAATGATGAACAGGAAGACTTCAGAGAGGCCTGGAAGGATTTATATGAACCGATGCTGAGAGAAAGAAACAGAACCAGGAGAACATTGTGCACAGTAACAGCCACAGTGTGCGAGGACCTAAAACATTCCCAGTGGAGTCTTGAGGCCAAATCCTTCCACATCCAGAGAAAGAACTACAGACTTGGATCGCAGAATGAAGCACAATATTTTCCCTTGTGTGATGTTTTCTTTTGTTTTATTTTTTCTCATGGTTTCTCTCATTCATTTTAATTCTTCTATGCAACATGACCAATGTGAAATTGTGTTTAACAAGAATGTATGTGTAGAACCCATATAAGATTGCATGTCGTCTCAAAGCAGGAGCGGGGAGGAAGGGGATAAGGAGGGGAAGAAAATCTAAGACTTATGGAAGTGATTATAGAAAACTGAAAGCAAATAATTTAATAATAATTTTTAAAAAGGAAAAAAGATGATAATTTACAAAGTATGTGCTGCCTGCATTGGTAGAATTTCCTTAAGAGGGTTCCCTCTGCTAATGAAATCACAAGTCTGGTACAAAAATAAAGGGAATCCAAAGATAAGTGGCCTTCCTTCAAGTCATGTAGTAGTGTCAGGCATCAGCTGAGTAGCATCTAGGATGCTGGTAAAACTGTTCCCAGTGGCTCAGGAACTTGAAATCTAAGTGAAAATCTCTTTTGAAAGCAAATGAATTCAGCAGATCTTTCCTGGGTGATACTGTGTGGGAGAAACAGGAGGAAAACATGCCTACTGTCATAGAATTTTCATTCCATTTGGAAAGACAAAGAAGTGACAGAACAAGACAAGGCAGTGTGTGCTTCTGGGCTGGATTGTGGGGTCTAAACTCTAAGAGCTAGACGTCAGGGAAGAGATAGAATCCTAGGGCTGGGATGATCAGTGAAAGAGATTCAACTTCAACTAGGCCTTGGAGGATGAGAAGAGAGGAATGGGGAGAAGGGGAGGAATAGGGAACTACATTGAACCAAGATGCTGAGGGGAGAATGAGCCCGGCAAGTGGTGGGGAGAAGTAAGAGGTGAGCGGAGGGCAGGGGAGAGGGAGAAGTGACTAGACAGGCAGGGTCAGGCCAGATGATAAAAGGATTTAGACTGATGCATAGGATAGATATCTGAGCAGGGAAATGGCATGAAAGCAATGTTTTAGGAATAATATAGCTAGCATCCATGTAGAGCTTTCAGGCTTGCAAAGAGTTGTTCATGTTAACTTGTTTGGTCCTCACAATAACCCTATGAAGTAGATGCTATCCCCACTTTACATATGAGTGAACTGAGACACAGAGCTGTTAAGTGACTTACCTAGGGTAGCACAGGTAATGTGTCTGAGGCACAATTCAAACTCAGGTTTTCCTGACTCCCAAGTCCTATGCTCTATCCCTTGTCCTACCTAACTGAAGATTTAGCCTGATTGTTTGGATATGTGCAGGATGTATTGAAGGCAGAGCAACTAGAGGCAGGGAGAATTGTTAGGGGATTATGATAATAATCCAGATGAAAAATTGGTGGAGGATGGGGGGGGTGAAACCTGAACTACGGTGATGTTGATAGGAAAAGAGATGAGGGTAGAGATGCAAGAGATGCTGTGGGCATACAAGGTAAAATTGACAAGAGTTTGCAAATTACTAGGTAATGATAAATAAATTTTACCGATTTAATTTGATTGATAAATTGACTTTTTTAGTTAAAATTTTTTTTTCAAATGAAAATCTGATTTCTTTCTCTACCATCATCTACCCCCTCGCCCTTGAGAAAGTAAGGAAAACAAAGTCCCAGTTACAAACATGTCTGATGTGTTTTAAAATGCTTTAAAATTTGCAAAATGCTTTCTGTGAGTAGTAAAGGCAAAAAGAAAGGTCAGTGAACAAGCATTTATTAAACACCTACTGTGTGCCAGTCACCATGCTAAGTCTGGAGGACTCAAAGGAAAACAAAAGATGGCACTTGCTGCTAAGGAGTTCACAGTCTAATGGGAGAGAGACAACACTAAACAGCTACATACAGACAAGACTCACATGGGATAAGTGGAGATAATCAACAGAGGGAAGGCAGTAGACTAGAATAGCACAGACTCTCTTGGCCTCCCCCAGGGTTCTCCAGGACCTTTAAGAGGGATTGGGGATGTGTAGGCTCTTTGCCAGTGGATCCAGCCTCCACTGATGGTGTTCTCCACACTACTGTAGGGGTGATCCTATGTACCCCAGCTCCAGTTATCCACTAACAGCCAAATTAGCTTTTACAAAAGAATATTTACTTCAAAAGGTATAATCATTGGGGAAGGCATAGTCCTTCCCTCCCCATCCATCTGTCTCTGAGGAGGGGAGGGGATTCAATTCACAATTTAACTTAGTTCCTATAAAACACAGTCATAGTTCCTAGTCCAAAATCCACCTTGGGCTCAAGTCCCAGGTGCTCTGGCTTTTCCAGACTTCTCTGCTGGGCAGGCTGGCTGGCTGCCCCATCCTGCCTGAAGTCTTGCCTCCAACGTTACTATAACTTTGAACTGGTGGAGATCACTGGCAGCACCTTAAATTGAGAACCAATGACCCAGGGCAGACATAAATGCCCCTCTTCTCATTTCTGAGGTGAATGAGAGAGTGATCCAAGGAAGGCATTCTTCCCTTTTCACTTTCCCGTCCTAGTTCCATTCACGGTGTCTGCACTGGACCTTAACAGGAAGGAAGGTTTAGAAAACAATGAGAATCATGAAAGAGAAGAGAGTGACTGTCTCAGTCATGCCAGTTTTAAATACACCTGTTCCAATTATGGGAGCCAAGCAAAGGAGGCCACATTCACCTCCATCTTGGAAGAACTAGCTATGCCAGAAAAGGTCCCTTAGGGGTGCCCCCATGTTAGGTGGTACAGTAATATAGGGTGAGGGTGAGGCTCAGGAAAGGCTTCTTGTAGAAGGTGGGATTTGAAGGAAGCCAAAGGAGTCAGGAGACATAGGTGAGGATGGAGAGCATTCCAGACATGGCAGTCTTCCAGTAAAAAAGCTCTGAGCTTTAAAAAAAAAAAGCCATGCATTAAGAGGAGGAATATTTTGTCTGAGGAGCAGAAAGAAGGCCAGTGTCACTGGTTCACAGAGTACATGGCAAAGAGTATGATACAAGAAGACTGAAAAGAGAAGTTTCAGTTGAATGATAAGAGTGCAAACCAGACTGTAGAGAGGTAAGAAGAGAGAAGAAAGGAAGTGGGGATATGCATTGTAGATGACCTTCTCAAGGAGTTTAACCATGAAAGGGAAGAGAATTATAGCAGGGATGGATAGAAGATTTTTGAGGATGTGGGAGACATTGGCATGTTTATAGGCAGAGAGGCAAGGGGAGATTGAAGCTAAGTGAGAGAGTGGGGTTGATAGAGGGAGCAATCTGCTGGGGAAAACAGAAAGGATTGTATCACTTGTGCATATAAAGGGGTTTGTCTTGACAAGGAGCAGGGTCACCTCATCATGTGAGACAGGGTTGAAAGAGGTAATGGCAGAAGGCATCTGAATGATGTGACATAAGAGGATGGGAGAAGAGGGAGCTCACAGCAAATAACCTCATTTTAAAGTGAAGTATAAGTCAAGATTGTCAACTAATAGAGTAGAAGGAGGCAGAGCTGTGGGAAGTTTGAGGATGGATGAAAAGATTTGGAAGAGCCTCTGTGGTCAGTGGGATAATTAATAAGGGAGATGTAAAAGGATTGCCTTCCAGCAGTGAGGGCCCAGTTGAGGTTATGTAACATAAATTTGTTGTGCACCCAGTCATCATGGTTTCATGATTTTCTCCAGCTTTGTTCAGCAGTGTGAGCAGGAACAAAGGTAGTAGATGGTAGGAATGATCCAAGGCTGAGGTTTATCAGGGTAAGATTGATGATAAGGTAAGGGAAGCGGTAAGGTAAGGGGACTTAAGAAGATGGTATAGAGTTGAATTGGTTCAGCGAAGAGTCAAGATGAGTCAAGGAGAGTGTACCTAGTGATGGTTTGGGAGAGAATCAAGGGGTTGAAGGACTGGAGGTCAGAATATAGATGAAGAATAGGGTTTGGGGTTACAAGACACAGGAAGAGGTGGAATGATAATAGATTATGATCAGATAAAGGAATTCCAGGGTTTATGAATTTGGAAATGGAGCATTTGTGGGTATAACATGTTAGGATCCTCCACTTTCATGGGGAAACAAGGACAGGTCATGGCTGTAGTCTGAAAGCTGCTCCAACTACTTTCTTTTCTTCAGGAATTGAGCAACTGTGGTGGGGACTTGGGCACCTGTTGCCTGGGAAGGAAGCACTTCCCCACCCCCAACCCTATCCTGGCCATGTGTGGCTGGCTTTCTGCCACCACTGCCTCCCTTCAGTGGCTTTTGTTTCATCTGAGCTAAGGTTGGCAGGGCAGAGAGGTCAAGAAGCCAGAAACTGTCTATTTCAGCTCCTGAACAGTCAATATTTGTCTTTCCAAAATCCTCTGTTCTCTATGTCTGGAGAGGGAGGAGGCCTGGTTCGTGCCAGCTCCTGGCCAGCTTGTCAAACAGGCTGGTCACAATCTGGGGTTCCTGGCTGCTGGTCATCCAGTGAAAGGTACAGGGGGGTGGGAGGAGGATCCTCAGGCAATGTTGATGGCCATTCCCATAGGTGAAGAGGCTACTTATTGGGAAGGGCCCCCTTGTTTGTCATGATGCCTGCAGTTTACCTTTTATGATTTCTAGCCTTTCAGCTTTACTTCTTATCAAAATGCAAATCTGCTGATAGGAATAGGTCAAAAACCCAAATAACCATTAGAGTAAATGAGCAAGCCATTTCACTGCTCTCTGGGGCTTGGATTTCCTGATCTATAAAATGAGGGATTTGGGCTCAGTGGTGTTCCTCCAGCGCTGTGAATTCTGTGATTCAGTCACGGAAAGGCAGAGCTGCAGAGTGACATAGAAATCATCTTGTTCAACACCCTCATTTTACAGATAGAGAAACTGAGTCTCAGAGCCCAGGAATGACTTGTTATACAGCTTTAGTGGCAATTTTGGGACTAGAAGTTGAGATTAGAACTCAGGAGTTCTGACTTCCAGAGGACAGGGCTCTTTTCTTTTAGGGAATAGAACCTCTCAGTCCCCATCGTCAGGCCCCAGCAGAAGGGCCAGGAGGGCATTCCTCCTCCTGCTTCCCCTCCTTCTTTCCACCCTAGCCAGGGAACCCAGCTGGCCAGGACTAGATCCCAGGGGCTAGTGGAAAACATAAACAAAGGAAGCACATGTGACTGCATTTCTCTTTAATTACCCAGGGGCTTCCTGAGGACTGGAAAAGGGGCTTGTGTGGGAGGGTTGGGGTGGGGAGTTCAAGGGGTGATATCTTGGATGACCAACTGGCTCCTCAAAAGTCAAGATGTCCCAAGCAGAAGTCATTGTCTCACCCAAATGGCTTCTTCCTTCCAAGTTCTCTTTTTTTGTTGTTGTTGATGGTATGACCATCCTTCTAATTGGCTCTGCTTGAAGCCTTGAAGTCAGCTAAGGGGTAATGGCAAGTGTTCTAGATTTAAAGTCAGCCATCCCACTCTTCTAAATATTGGCTGTGTAACTTTGGGGAACTCATTTCTCTTCTTTGGGCCTCTGTTTCCTAATCTGTAAAATATATCAGTTGGACTAGATCAGAGATTCTTAACCGTGTGTGTGTGTGTGTGTGTGTGTGTGTGTGTGTGTGTGTGAGATGGGCACTATGACAGTATGAACCCCTTCTCACGATGTTTTTAAATGCATAAAATACAGAAAACACAAGATTACAAAGGAAAGCAATGGTTAGTGGAAAACATATATATTTTCCCATCGATGTTCACAAATGCTTTGAAATCTATCCTCAGACTCCTTGAGGGAAGTGAAGGGGTTAAAAATTCTTGGCCTAGATGATCCTCAAGATTCCTGTTAGCTTTAACCTCTATCTAAATTTGTCTTCTCCTCCCCATCCCCTTGCCTCACATCTACTTATTTACTAAGTTGGATTGTGACCTTATCCGTGGGGTTAACTTAGTCCAACAGAGAATATCAAAAGCTACCCATGCACTCTCTACCGTTATGACTCCTGTCCTTGTCCTCCCATAAATCCTTCAGCCTAACATACTGGAGGCCCTCCTCTAGTTCTCTTGATATTGTACAGAAGTTGGGGAAGCACACAGGCCACCTCCTGGTTGTCTCTTGGTGTGGATGTAGGACTGGCCCTCCTCTTTTATTTTTAGGCTACTTTCCATTCTGGTTTCATTTTTATCAAAGTCAAGATCATACTCTTCAGTTCCTCCAGTGTTATATCCATTCGTTGGTCATTGGACAAAGATCTCACATTCAAAGTGCCAACAGTTATGTTGATATTTACAGATGGTATGATTCTTAGCACCTTTCCTGTGCTCTCTCTTCCACCCCTCTGCCACTATCACTGCAGAAGGGGAAGGGATCCACAAAGGACTGTGCTTTTCTTTTTTTTCCCATGGGTTACCAAAGTCAAATAATCCATTGCTAAGAGGACTCTGTCTACACTTAACTAGTCCAGTGGTCAGAAAGTAAACATAAAATATTGCCAGGACCATACTCAAAGTCTTTCTAGCTTGGTAGGACCTACTAGAACCTTCCCTCTGACATAGCCTTTAAGAACTCAAGATCACCTACATGCCATGATGATGGAGAAAATGTTAATAACGTAATGTGTCCATTTTCTCCCTGAAGAGCTGGTTGTTAAACATTAACCAGAACAGCCCTGATGTGGATGAACTATTTTTAAATAATTATTTTTATTTTTTAATTAACAGGCCTTTCTAATTAACCAGTCACCTCCCACTATTCTCTCTTGAGCAAATTGAAAAAAAAAAATCCCTTAGTACATGCCCGCATAGTTGACAGGACAAATTCCCACATTAGCCATGCTCCCAAATGCCTATTTCTACATTTTAAGTTCATTGCCTTCTGTCAGGAGATAAGTGGTATGTTTCATCTTCATTGTTTTTGGAGTCATGGTTTATCATTGGGTTGATGAAAATTCTAAGGTTTTTTAAGGTTATTTTACTCTAAAATGTTAAATTGTTCTCCTAGTTCTGTTTATTTCACTTTGTATCGGTTCCTAAAGGCCTTCACAGTTTCCTCTGAAACTTTTTTATCATTTCTTATGACAATAATATTCTGCTGTTAATATACCACAATTTGCTTAGCCATTTCTCAATAGGAGGATACCCCCTAGATTACCAAGAATAGGGACTGCTATAAATATTTTATATATATTTGAACTCTTGGAATAAAATCTAAGCTGCTTAGCCTGGCATTCAAGACCTTCCCCAACTTGGACATAATCAACGTTACCTCCCCTTACTCATTTCATAGACTCACAGTCTGAGTGGCAAAGGACCTCAGAGACTATCTAGTCCAATATTTATCTGAGCAGATAGCTCCCTTACAACATTTCTGATTAGAGGCTAGCCTGTTTCCTCTTGAAGAAAAGACTTCCCGTGATGGGTAGTTCATTTCACTTTGTGATAGCTCTACTTATTAGGAAGTTTTTCCTTATATTAAGCTAAAATCTACCTCCCTGTAGCTTCTACCCACTGCTGCTAGGTGGGAAAAGTCTATTTATTCTTCTGTAAAAACCCTGCAAATATTTGAAGACAGCAGGAAGTGGAAGGGGTCATAAAGATCGTCTAGTCAATCTCAATTAGCCTGACTGCTTCATTTTACAGGGGAGGAAACTAGTCCTTGAATGGTGAAACATCTTACCCAAGGTCATTATGTCTTCCTAAGTTTTATTTTTGTTAGGTGATACTTCCAAGTTCCCTCACAAAACCTCATGATTTCAAGTCCCTTTAATGGTTCAGATCATCTTTCTGTGTAATTTGTCCACTTTCCTCCTAAAAGATGTCCCAGAACTTGACAAGTATGGTTGAGAGGAAAGGATGTTACATCTGGCATCATAAAAAGTGGCCAACTCCTCATCTGATCTTATAATCTATGAATCTGTGATCTTATGATAAGAGATGAGTTTCCTGAGATCACATAGGTAGGTTAAGAGCACCACTGGGGTTAGAAGGGATTCAGTCCTGCTGGACCTTAGTTTCCTCATCTAGCTCATCTATAAATGGGGCTCTAAGGCTCCTTCTAACTCTAAATCTATGATCCTTTGACAGCCTTCATTTTGGACATCCAGCTTCCATTTGAGCTGTTTAGTGAACTGCATATTAATGTCTCTTGGCATAGCCTTAGTTTGGGGGAGTTTTTTTTGAACTGCCATATCACTCTGATGATTCATATTGATCTTTCAGTTCACTAAAACCTTCAGCTCTTTTTCACATCAACTGCGTGTTACCTAATCAAGGGCTGTAAATCGGATAGCTAGCTATTTTGTGCCTGGGTAATTGAGTTTCTCACCCTGAGTACAGGGCTTTACTTATAGACTATCAAATGCCATCTTTTATATTTGTCTTAGCAAGAATGTTAAATTCAGTCAAGCAAATAATTTGCTAAACACCTTCTACAGAGTCTCAGAATTGTAAAGTTGGAAGGGCCTAGGAGTCCAGCATGTCCAAATCCTGACTGAAGCGGAATCCCTTTCCAACAAGGAATGGTCTAACCCAGGGGTGGGGAGCCTGCAGCTTCAAGGTCACCTGGGGCCCTCTAGGTCCTTAAGTGTGACCTTTTGACTGAATTCAAACTTGGCAGAGCAAATCCTTTTATTAAGGGGCTTTCCATCATGGGAAGAAAATCCCCTTTTATTGAGGGATTTGTTCTGTGAAGTTTGGATTCAGTCAAAGGGTCGCACTTGAGGGCTACATGTAGCCCTGAGGCCACTTGGCTCTGCTTGATGACTCCCAGTGACTGGGTACTTACTAAATCTATCCGCCTCCTCACTACCCCCCATACCCCTCCCACAATCATCTTGTGTCCATTTTGTATGTACCTTTATAATAAAATGGGACTTTTTAGATTTTGAAAATTTTACTGATTAAAGAGGAGTTGGACCAAGACAAATATAACTTGTATGTGTGAGAAACACTAAGAAAGTAGCCCACAGAGACAAGGCACTTACTCCGGATAAAGTCAGCTGCAGAGTCCTTTTCCCAGCATCTAATTTGCTCATGACTGATAGGACAACACTGATAGTTGGGAAATCCTGAAGCCCAGAACTGTTCTGGGATTATTGGACAAAATGCATGTTGCCTGGTTGCCCTTGGCTGGCAAGAATAAGATATGGTTAATCACTATGAGCTAGGGAAGGGATCCAACTTTGGGCTAATAAAGTAGGTTTATAAACCTCAGAGCCTGGTGGAAGAATGAGTTTACCTGTCTCTGCACTAACACCTACTGCCTGGAAGGTGGAAACCCCTTGGAGTCCAGCCAAAAGATCAGGACTGGGAAGATGTTGTAAATTCCAAGCGGAGGGTCACTGCCCCTTCTGACAAAGTGCAGCACTTCTCTGGAATCAAGAGTGTATTCATTAGCGTACTTCTTAACGGATTGCTCTGTGAACTTTTGCGTGGATTGTTCTGAAGGAAAAGGAAAGACTTCAAAGCCTACAATTCCAGAACTCTTAGCACATGGATAAGTGCCTAAGGCCAGACTTGAACTCTGATCTTCCTGACTCCAGGCCTGGCACTCTTATCTACTGCAGTTGGGTAAAATGCTGCAGTATAATTGTTCCTGTTTAGTTAATATTTTGGCTAAGAGTTAACATAGTCTGATAACTGATTTGTTGAATGGGAAGCACACCGATGGGGACTTAGAAACTACAGATGGAATCAGGAAGACCTGAATTTAAATCTGGTCTCAGACATTCAGCTGTGTGACCATGAGAAAGTCACTGCACCACTGTCTACCTCAGTTTCTTCAGCTGCAAAATGGAGATAATCATGACACTTACCTGCCAGGATTGTTGTGAGGATCAAGTGAAATAATAATTATAAAGTGCCTGGACATCATTAGTGCCCAATAAAGGCTTGTTCTCCTCCTTTCTCCCTTCCCTGCTTCTCTTTATGATATTCACATCATCCTTCAAGGCCCAGCTTAAATCCAGCCTCTTCCTATCAGCCTTCCCTGACTACTCTAGCTCACAGGAATTTCTCAGCTCTCTGAGCTCCTGCTGCCCTGGCTGTCGGTGCCCCTGTTCAGCCTTTGGCACATTCCAACTTGCATCCCTTGTATCACTAATATATGGGCATGGCAGGGTTTCCCTCCCATCTACCTCCTCTATAAAGTGATTGAGTAGGGGGATGGTTTTCTCCTTAATCTTTGTATTCTCGGGACCCAGAGCTGGCTTAGAAACATCTTGTTATAGTAGGAAGAACACTAGATTTGGAGAAGGACTGGGTTCAAATACTGACTTTGCTAATTTAACTATCCATGTGACCCTGAGCAAGTTGTTGTAGACATAAAAACCTAACCCTGCTGGGTTTCACTTTGCTCATCCATAAAATGGGCTAGATGATGGCTAAGGTCCCTTTTTACTCTAAAGCTATGATCCTCTTTTCCCTAATTAAATCATAAACAATTGTCATTCCCTCCAAGGCCAGTCCTAGGGTTGCTCTCACCAGGGAACAACCCTACAAATCATGCCCTCCGCCTAGAATAACTCCTATTCACTGTCCATTCAGGTCTGTCTGTTTGCTCCTTCTGTGCTGATCTGTTTCTTCCAGAAAACCTGCCCACTAATCCTTCTTGTCACTGACTGCTGTGTTAGGAAGCAGTTGGTGAAGCAGAAAGAAAGAAGCCAGGTCTTGCCTCTAAGGTTCTTTCAAGCTCGGAGATTCTCCAAATCATGTCCCAGCCCTGAGCCTTCGTCTCCCCCCGTAAAATGGTAATGACAATAATAGCACCTCCTTTTCGTGGGAGTCATTGGCAGAGTCACATGAGACAATATTGAAAAGTGCTTTGCAAATCTTAAAGTGCTATAGAAATGCTTGATGATGACGGTGGTGATGGTGATGGGATAGATGGTCCTGTAATGGTAACTGGGGGTCTATAAGACTAGGAGAAGACACAGCCCAGGCATCAGAGATCCTCCCATATAGATGCAGAGAAATGATATAAACACATAAAGTTTAATCACACAGGGTGAAAAAACAACAGAAGGCAACAACACAAAAACCGCCCTAAGGCTGTGTGTATTCATAGGCAGTTGAGAGACAGGAAGGGACCTGAGAGGAAAAGAGCCCAACTCCCCTTCCCTCCCCCATTTTATGGATATGCAGAAGTCACTTGACAAGGTCATAGGGTGAGGAAGAGGCAGAGCTGGAATTCGGACCCAAGTGTCCCTGACAGCGAGTCCAACCCTCTTTCCACTCTTCCACTAATCTAATGACCTACTCCTGGGGGATGATTTCTGAATTTGTGTATTTTCTTTCTCCTGGCAAGCAAGCCCTAGAAAATGTACTCCTTGCTCACCATGGCCCCATTGTGCATAGGGATCAAGGGGGAAGACCTTGGAGAGGGGAGTGGGCCCTAGGGTGGGGGACAGTAATCAGAGGCAGGAGGAGCAAAGAGGCAGTGAAGGCATAGGGTTGGCAGATCCGGGACCTTGGTGCGTTGAGAGTTTCTGGGATCGGGTAAGTTTCGTTAAGAAGAAAAAAAGGAAAGCAAAGGTCTCCTGGCTTAGGTCCAAGGGAGGAGCTAGTGCCCCCAGGAAGCTGGCCTTAAGTCAGTGACGCCCAAACTCCTAGCATGAATCCTCTTTCTTTAAACACACGGTTACTTTTATCTCTGTCCGGGGGCAAAGTCCAGCCTTTGCCTAGAAGGTGGCAGCTGAGTTTAGGGACTGGGGCACTGAAAAGGTACAGGGAGTGGCCTGGGACCTGTTGGCCATCAGTCTGAGCAGGATCAAAGACATTCATGGAGGTGGGGAGCCCTGGGAACTGGAGGGCCAAGGGACTGACTGAAGAAATGGAGCCTTGAGGGGAAGAGTTCTGGACTGGGAAGTGGTGTTATAAAATTTAACCCTAAATGCGCTTTAAGGTTGGCGAAACCCTTTACACACATTAACTCATTTGATCCTCTTTGCTGCTCTGTAAGATCAGGTGCTATTATTATCCCCATTTTACAGATAAGGAAGCCGAGGCAGAGAGAGAGATTAAGTGACTTACCCGGGGTCTCATAGTAACAATCTGAGGGAGAATTTGAATTCAGGTCTTTTTACCTAGGATAAGGAGACCCAGCTCCTTATCTACTTTGCCACTTCACTGACTATTTAGAAGGGGAAGAGGAAGGGGAAGGGACCTTAGAAATCCTTTAGTCTGAATTTAATTCCCACAGAAGTCAGAAACTTTCTGAGCCTCAGTTTTCTCAACTGAGAAACAGGAATAATATTTGCATTCCCTGCCTCTCAGTCATGAGGAAAGACTTCTGTGAGCCTTGGAATGGAAGATGGCAGGGATTCATTTTCCTGATGAGAGGGGGAACAATTGGTCCAAGGTCATAAAGGTATCAAGCAACAGGGCCAAGAGTTGAACTTAGGTCATAGGATCATGTAGTTAGGGCTAGAAGGGACTTTAGAGGTCATTTAGTTGAACTCCCTCATTTTACAAATAAGAAAACAGACCTCAATTTACAGATGGAGAAAGAAGAGTTAAGTGACTTGCCCAAGGACATACAGGTGGAATTTGAATCCATTTCTTTTAACTTTAAATTCAAAGCTCTTTCCTCTGGCTTCAACTGCATGACTCTTTTCACATTCCATCTGCCATATGCCATATACTATATGCCATGTATCATATACCTCCTGCCACATAACATATACCGCAGGGTCATGAGCCCCATAACTCTGACCTTTGGTGGCTCTGTGACCTTGACTGGAATTATCCACTCTATTAAATAGGGAGACTCCTCTCCTCTACCTTTGGATTAGTTTGCTGTGTAAAAAGTACTTTATAACTGTTCTCTATTATGATCACTTCTTTCCTGAATGCCTTTTCCCCCTTCCTTCCTCCGTCTAAATCCTACCCGAGCTTCAAGGCCCTGCTTTCATCCCCTATCCTCCATGGAGTTTCCTCTGACCACCCTGACCTGCCCACAGCAATTGCTCTTCTCTTAGCTACCAATCTTAGGGCTGGAAGAAACCTCAGAGGCCTCAAGCCAAGCTCTAGCTGCCTTCTCTGGTCCTCAGTTTCCTCATCTGTAAAATGAAGATGTTGGAGTTGAACCTCTAGCCCTGGAGTCAATACTGTCCCACGTTATTCTCTAATCGTTCTGTGTGTTCATATTATCTCCTGGCTGGACCGTCACAGAAGGGCTCCCTTCCTTCTATGTATTTCTCCCTGATGTTTCCTCTTAGCCTGGCCCCAGACTTCACAGGGAGTTCAGTGAAGATCTGCTGATAGATTCATGGAAAGCCCATGGGATCTGGGGCAAATCCTTTGCCCTCTAGGCTTCAATCCCTTCATTTTTAAAATGAGACAATGGGGATTTGGTTCACTCTAAGGCCTCTTCTAGTGCTAAATCCTGTGATCCCAAACATCTTACTGAAAAGAAGCAGATGGTTATCCTCAACGACCAAAGCATAAATGGTTTGGAACGCTTGATCTGCTAGCTGCTCTTCTGTCTGGAGCAGGCACTGGGATAAAAAGGTCAAAGACAAGAGGGACCGTTTGCAGTTTGCTATTATGAAAATAACATTGACCTTGGAGTTTGAATCCCACCTCTAATGACGATTCCACTTCCCTACCTGTCTGATCACTTAGCCACCCAGGGCCTCAGTTTTCTCATCTGTAAAATGAGAAGGTAGTTAGACTAAATAGTCTTTACACCCTATTCTATATGCTAAGTCACAGTCAAACTTTCTGAGGCAAGGAGATGGATAATATGATCTTCTGAGGCCCCCTTCCCAGGCATGGTCTCACACACACACACACACACACACACACACACACACACACACACACACACATACACATACACACGCACACACACACATACCCTTCACAATCTCTGAGCTTAGCTTCATCTTCCTGTGTGACTCGGTGTCTCCAGGGCCATTGACTCCTCTCTATTAATAACTGGACAGACTAGGGAACAGTTAATGACCTCCAGCTGCCTCCAGCTCCCTTAGGAGATAAGAGCATGTTCATTTTCCCAGGTCCTGGTTAATCTCTCTTTAAATAGGGCCTCAGAGTTCTGTTTATAGTAACAAGGGTGGGAATGGATTTGCTGGTGTTTACTCCACCTTCCTGCTCTCTCTTCTCTCCCTATAAATGATCTTATAAGGAAGGCACTGATGCCTGTTGGCTCACCTTACCTAGGCTATATTAGCCAAAAGTGGCACAAGGGAGTTGACTAAAGTCATCGCCATGGAGAGAGTGCTGGACCTGTGGTCAGAAGGACCTGAGTCTGAGTCCTGTCTCAGACCCCTACTAGGTGTATGATCCTGGCTAAGTCATGTCCCATGCAGAATCCAGATATTAGAGAGATTCCATATAAATGGTGAAATACTACAGATATACCCAAAATGATATAGTCCACAAACTGGAGTATCAAAACATTGTGGAGCCTCCTAAAGGACATTCACAACCACTTGGGAATTTGGCCTAATGCTCCACACAGGAAAAGCCAAATGGTTGAGGAATACCTTTTGTCCGGGCTATGATATGTAGTCTGTCGGGATATCCTATCAGTACATATATCTAGGACAGGCATAGCCTTCATCTCTCTGCCTGGCTATAAGAGCTGACTGAGAACTGACAGCTGGGGTACTCTTCCTATTAGACTTCCTTCTCCCCCTCCCCTGAAGACACTAGAGGTCTTCCAGATTACATCCAAAGGAAAGCAAGGTAGTTGTTTGCACCATTTAGATGAGCCACAAGTCACCAACTATAACCCACTGTAACTCCAACTACAGATAGCAGAATGAACAGATATTTGCCATTCCTAGATTAGACTTTAACTGTTGGAATACTTGGTCAAGAAACAGATGTTTGAGAGCAGAGACTGCTTCTAGAATGTTTAAAGAGTGGTGCCTCTCAACAGGATACCGAAAACTGTCATCAGCTGAAGTTACTTAAGCACCATACCTACTAAAGGACTTGCCTCCCATATTGGGCAACCTTCTCAGATTCCCCTTAGCTTTCTGAGTTACATGGACCTAGAAGAAGAGTTGGCAACTTTTCAGAGGTGGCATGTGAAGATATCCTATCTGCCTTGTCTGAGTATAAAATGTGGTATTGATGGGGGTAGAGGAGAGGTACCGGGGACACTCCAGGACAATACTAGGCTGAGCGTTAGCAGATAGAAACACTGAAGAGAGAAGAAGATAGACTTCTGACCAGCATCCTCTTTTAAGATCAGCTATTCCTGCCTGGGGTCAGGGGTCACATAAAGAGTGCTATTACGCCACTCCTTTATTGGCAAGATATCCAAGTGGACATGTCCAGAAGTCAGTTGTAGATGTGGAACTAAAAGTCAGGAGAAGAGTTAGAAATGTGTGCATGTGTGTGTGAGATAGGAGTCATCTGTGTAGAAAAGATAATTGAACTCAAGGGAACAAATGAAATCACTAAGAGAGAGAGTATAGTAAGAGAAAAGAAGGAGAAAGGACCTCTCAAGATAGTGGAGTGAATGAACCGAGAACAGCTGAGCTCTCATATGATTATTCCAGCAAGAAAAAAAAATATAGAAAATAAATGAGTCAAGAAAAATAAAGGAAATACATTTGAACACTTGGAAGGAATTATGTACAATGATGTCTTATTATTCTAAAAAGGAGAAAATAAAAAATGTCCTTTCAAAGCCATAATGTCTTCAAGGATTATCATGGAGGCAGTTTAAAAAAAAGAGGGATAATGGTTTGATGAGCTAAAGAGAAGAAAGAAACGGTAGGGGGAAAGGAATATGTTAGGGAAGAAAGGGGATGGAACACAACATCTAACATTATCTATTAGGAATCAATGGCTCTTGTTCATATATTTTTTATATATTTTTTTGAATCATTTATATCTTGGTTATCAAATTTTTATCAGAGAAACTTATTGCAAAGATATTTTCCCTTTTTATTCTTTGCCTTATAGTTTTGTCTGCTTTGATTTTGTTTACACACAAAAAAATTTGTGTGTAATCAAAACTATCCATTTTACTTTCTATGATTCTTCCTGTCATGAAAATGGCTTTTATTTTCCCAAATAAGTTGGAAAACTGAAAGGCAGGATAGAAATAAGTACAGACCAGTTGATGACTCTAACAGCATAGCAGTGTTCTGGTCTTATCAAAACTCTTCCAACATTGGCTAATTTCATTTTTTTTGGTCATCTTAACCAATTTTCTGATTATAATGTAAAACTTGAGGTTTATTTTGCTTTGTATTATTAATTGGAGCATTCTAATTATGTGACATGATTGTTATGTGAAATGATTCTTATCTAATTCTTAATAGTTTGCAGTTCTCTTGGGAACTGTTTGCTTCTATCCTTTGACCACCTCTAATGGTTTTTGATATTATATTGTTCTTCTATCTATATGCATATCAGATATTAGACTATTATCAGAGATGTTTGACACAATTTTTTCCCCAATTGAATGTGTCCCTTATTATTCTAGTTTCATTAACCCTGTTCATGCAAAAGCTTTTTGATTTTCATGTAATCAATTCTATGCCTTGAGAGGTTACGAATTCACACTTAGTAATGACATTGCAAGGTATATCATCTTTTTCTCTTTTATCTTTACGGATGACTTTTAATATTCAAATTACTTATCCATTTTGAAATCTTTGTGGTATATGGTCTAAAATGTTGCTCTAAACCTAATTTCTGCTGTGTGGCATTCCAGTTTTTCTCAGCAGTTTTTGTTAAATGAGAGACATAGTTTATGTTTTGGGGTTTATTGGACTCTTATTCTTCTTTGTTTAGTGTGTTCCATTGATCTACTTTTCTATTTTTCCATCTGTACTAAATAGCTTTGATAAATAATGATATATGATAGAATTTGAGACATGTAAAGGCACTCCCTTCCCCTCGCCTGCATTATTTTCCTTGAGATTCTAAGCCTTTCTCCCCCTCCAAATAAATTGTCATAATTTTGTCTAACTCCAAGAAATCCCTTTGGTAGTTTATTGGTATAACACTAAATCTGTAAATTAAAAACGTACCATAATTTTTATTATATTGAAGTAAACCAGCCATGAGCACTGAATATGTGTCCAATTATTTAAGTCATTCTTTGTTTCTTTAAAGAGTGTTTTGTGATTCTATCTATAGAAGTCTTGATTGTGCCTTTGATAGGTGAACTCTCACATATTTTATGCAGTTTGTATTTATTTTGAATGGTACTTCCTTTTATACCGTCTAGAACTTATTACTAAAGGAATGGCTTACCAATATTTATAAAGTATTTTATTTTTTTATTGTATATAAGGACAATTTTAACATGCATTTTTTATAAAATTTTGCATTACAAATTTTCTCCTTCTTTGTCCTCCCTCCCCCCTCCTTAAAATGGTAACCAATTTGATGTAGGTTATATATGTGCAGTCATGTAAAACATTTCCATACTAGTCATGTTGTGAAAGCAAAATTTTTTTTACAGTTTTCAAAAAGAAAATAAAAACATAAAAAATAAAGAAAGTGAAAGTAGTTTGCTTTGCTCTGCATTCAGACTCCATAGTTCTTTCTCTGGATGTGGATGGCATTTTCCACTATGAGCCTTTTGGAGTTGTCTTGGATCATTGTACTGCTGAGAAGAGCTAAGTCTATTATGGTTGATCATCACAGAATGTTGCTCCTGGTTCCACTCACTTCACTCAGCATCAGTTCATGTATGTCTTTCCAGGTTTTTCTGAAATATGCCTGCTCATCATTTCATAGCACAATAGAATACTTTCCATTACAATAATATACCCTATCTTGTGCAGCCATTCCTCAATTGATGGGCATCCTCTCAATTTCCAATTTTTTACTACCACAAAAAGAACTGCTACAAATATTTTTGTGCATGTAGGTTCTTTTTCCTTTTTAACAATCTCTTTAGGATACAGACCTACTAGTATTATTGTTGGATCAAAGGGTATGCACAGTTTTATAACCCTTTGGGCATAGTTCCAAATTGCTCTCCAGAATGATTGGATCAGTGGCTTGTGACGATGTTGAAGGAAAGTTATGATAAGAGTCACAGAAGCTTAGAATTGGAAGGGACCTTCGAAGCCAAAATGACTGAGAATACCCTTTACAACATCCTCAATAAGTACTTGAAGATTTCTACTACTTCTTCCTAAAGCAACCGACCCCACTTTTAGATTGATTTAATCCTTAGAGGTATTTTAAGAAAAACTCTGACAAGTGGAGCGAGTTCACAATAACTAGTACAGGGAGGGGACCAGATGCCACATTATCAAGGATTGGCTGGGGAGTTCTTAAGTCTGAAGAGAAGAAGACTGGGATAAGGGGAATATGAAAATTATCTTCAAGTATTTGAAGGGCTATCATGTGAAAAGAGATTAGACTTGTTTAGCTTGGTCCTAGTGGGCAGACTTAGATGCAGTGATTAGAAGTTCCAAGGAGGCATATTCCAACATGATATAAAGAAAAAATTGCTAACAATGGGAGTTATCATAGAATGAAAGGGGCAGCTTCAGGAAAGAGTGATGGGGATGTTGATTTGGATACTGAATGATCACTTGTAGAGTAGATTCCTGACCATACATGAGTTGAACTAGATGCCCTCTAAGATGCCTAACCACTGTACTGTATACACCAGTTACTCAAAGAGTAAAGGTAGAAGGGAGGGCCAAGAATCTCAGCACTAGGATTCAGCAAAGATCATACAAAGATATGGAAGGGCTGAGGTTTGTGTTATCAATGCAATCATGAATCTTGAAGCACTGAGGCAAATAAGCTTTAATAATAGCATTGAGTGTAGGCAGCAATGCCACAGCATCCGAAGGAAGGTCTTTAGCAATATTGTTCCCTCTCCATGTCAATAAGGTTCATGCTTCCGCTCTTCCACCTCCCTCCTCTCCAAGTCTGTTTTCAGGAAAGGCACTGAGCAGAGGAGAGAGCCCTGGATTTGGAGTCAGATTTGGATTCAAGTGTGCCTTTGACATTTTTTAGCTTGTCACCTCAACTTCCTGGCCTCCATTTTTCCATCCCTAAAAGGGGGAGTTTTGACTAGATGGTCTCTAAAGTCCCTCCCAGCTCTGGTTTTCTGTCTTCTAAGATTCTTTCCAGTTCTGATCTTCTCTGTTCTAAGGTCCCTTGCACCTCCAGCATTTGTGATCACTCACAACATACCCTCCCTTTAGGTCGGAATCCCAGCTTCCTAGTTATGTGTCCTTTGGCAACTCCCTTAAAATCTCTTTGCCTTCAGTTTCCTCATCTACAAAATGTGGCTGTTGGATTGGATGACTTTTAAGGTCTTCTTGTTCTAAATCCTCTGATTCTAAATGCTTTTGGAGAAATTGCAGTTAGGGAGAAGACATTTTGGGGAAGGTAGGAAGTCGGGTCCCATGTCATGCTCTGCAGCCGGTAGCCAGCCAACCCTGCCTCAGGGCTTAGTCCTTTGGGGAAATGAGGGCGTTTTATAATGATTTTGTTGTTCCTACAAATGCATGTTGTTTTCGAGGACAATGATTCCCATTTTCCTTCCTCACCTTCCCTGTAGAGTCATTATTTTCTATGGAAGGAGAATTCATCCCTCATCTCCTTGACCTAGTTATCTGTGTCTGCCTGTCTTACTCCTCAGAGACAGAAGGCACCAGAGGGGGTAGGACGATGCTGGCTAGGGGGCCCGCTTTTCTGCTTGCAGTTTCATGTAGTGGAAAGGATTTAAGATACAGAGTCCAAGGATATAGGTTCTAATCTTGACTCTGCTACTTACTAGCTGTGTGCTTACTTACTACCTGAGCAAATTAATTTCCTTTTCTGGGCCTTGGTTCCTATAAAATAAGGGATCTGTATTTGGTGATCTCTAAAGTTGTTTAAAGTTCTGACATTCTCTGTTCTAAGATCCCTCCCAGCTCTGACAGTTTCTATGTTCTCTGTTCTTAAGTCTGTCCCAGTTCTGACATTCTTTGTGCCCTTGTGACTGACTAACTCCACAGGTACTTACAGTTCCTCAAACATGACCCTCCCTCTACCTAGTTTGTGCTCCTGTGCTGTCCACCATAGCTGGAATGCTCTGCTTCCTTTTTTCTACCTTGACCTTTACAATTACTAAAGCTGTTAATGCCTCCCCTTTGGGATAACTACTCATCTACTCTGGAAAGATCTTGTATATGCCTAGTTATTTACATGTGGTCTTCTCCATTAGAATGTCAGCTCCTGGGAGGGAGCAGGGGGGAGACAGGGGGTGGGGCAGGCAGGGACTGGTTTTTGCTTTTCTTTGTGTCCCCACCATGGGTTAGCAGAGTGGGAAGCATCTGGTTTGGCACACAGTAAGTGCCTAATAAATGCTTGTTGATTGATTGATTTCCCTGATTTTAGTTTACTCCTTATCCTTCTCCCTTCTCTCACCTCAGCATAGAGTAATACTCAATAAAATCATGTTGACTCATTGGACATTTCTGGCTCCTTGTGTTTTATACCTCCAGGAATGGTTAGTTTGTGTGGTTTGGGTCTGGGACAAGTCCTTCTGAGCTCTCCTTTGAGTAGGCATCAAGTTCTTCATCTATTCCTTTCAGTCTAGTGATCCAAGCAGGAAAGATAAACATCAGGGTCCAAGAAGGAGTAATAGTAATGACCACTGGCATTTAAATACCAGCTTTAAGGTTACAAAGCACTTTACATATATTACCTCATTTTATCTTGGATTTGAACTCAGGTTTTTCTGATTCCAGGTCCAGTGCTCTATCCACAGTGATACCGCAAGATCTTAGAAGCTCACAGCTGGAAGGGACCTGGCTCAGGTTATCCTGCCCTGACAGAACCTACCACTGTCCCTCTGACTGTTCTTTGAAGGTTCTGAGATTCCCTCTACAGCATCTGCCATGTTGTCACATGATCATTCTGCTAAGGCTCAAATATCTCCAGTGTCAGGAAGCACAGAATCCCCAGAGTTAACTCTTTCCTTGTTTGGATAGCTCTATTATGAATTTCTCATTTTGAGCTGAAATCTGTACATTCCTACCCTCACTCCTTTGTCCTCCAACTTCACGGAATCCAGATCTCCCCTCTGATTATTACCTCAAAAGAGTCCTGCCCTAGCCGTGGTACTGAACTGACAATTCACTTGGTTTCTCATAAGACAGTTCTTCCTTATAAGGAAGATATATCTATCCATGTCACTCCTTTCCTCAAAAATCTCCAGTGGATCAGACTCTTCTGCCTAGAGCCAGGCTGCCTTTCTAGTTTTATCTTCTCTTCCTCCCCTTCCCCTCCCACCCCTACACTTGATGCTCTAGCCAGACTTGGATGATAGTCTTTGACGCACACTGAATTTTCCTATTTACAGGGTTTCACACATTCTTCTTCATGCCTGAAATGTCCTCTCTGCCCTTCACCTTTTTTGAGGTTTTTTTCCCTATCCTTTACAGCCCAATTCAAACACCATCCCTCTTTCCAGGAAGCCTTCCCCAATCCCCTCAATTGGTAATGACTGCATTGGAGAGCCTTGCCTGCATTTCTCTATACTGTGTTTTAGCTATCTGTGCTTGTATTGTACTCTCTTTGAGACTGAGCTCCATGAGAGCAGGGCTTTAGGCATGAATTTTCTGCACCTGATCTCTAGTCTCCAGATGGCTGGCACCCCAGCAGTTACTACTTGACTCTGTCTGATCACTCACATCCTGGACTCCTACTGATACCTGGTCCCTCCTGTTTGGAGCCTGAGCTGTTTGTACTTTCAACTAAGGTCCCTCACATCCCACTTTATTCTTGTTTCTTTCTGCATGCCCATCTCTCAAATGTCCAACCTCAAGTGTATATTCTATGTAAAACCTTTCCTGTCCCCTCCCCAGCTACTAGATATTCCTCTCCCTACCATCATCACCTTCTCTTTTGACCATTCCTAAATATTCCCTGTTTGTTTCTTCCAGTAGATGCAAGCTAGCTCCTGGAGGGCAGGACTGTTTAATTGTCTATGTCTCCAGCATATAGCATAGGAAAAACAGCACAAAGTAGATGATTAAAGAATGCTTGTTGATTGGGCCCTAGTTCCAAATCCTCAGGGTCAGCCCATTACTTATAAGCAGTCAATCTCTGCAACAAATTTTGGCTTTATTTAAAGTTAGCACCTAAAATATTTTGCTTAATTAATCATCTCTTTGATGTGACATTTCACACTCTTCCTCCAAGGAAGGGAGGAGCTCTTTGAAACGCTAACACTTATTCGTTAGTGCAGCATCTGGGAGGATCTGAGAGAGCTCAGCTCAGGAACCTGGTACTTTGCCTTAATCCAAGAGGATATTTGAACTTTTCCATCCAGGAAGGTATGTGTTTAGGAAAGGGTTTGGGATTTAGAGTCAGGAGACTTCTTAAATATCAAGTCTCCCACCCTCCTTTTACAGAGAAAACTGAGGTTGAGCTACAGGAGGGAATTTGTCCAGTTACAGGTTGTATGTAGATAACCTGATCCTTGAACTTTGATCTTCTAAAAATCCAATGGTCTTACCATTACCTTGAGAAAATGGTTGACAACATTAGTAACATAAGCAAACACATCTCCAAGGTATTTGGATGACGTTTGGATGATAGATTCTTTGTGGTTTCGAGTGTTACTCTCCTTGGTCTGGTTCAGTTGATGACATGGTTTCTGAAACTTACCTGGGCCAAGGTGTCAAGTCCTGACAGTCATCTCCCTCCTTGCTCTTCATCCCTGTGTTGACTTTTCTTCTCTCTTCCCCAGGAAGTCATAACCCCTGATTTGTCCCTCCCACTGGCCATGACAAAGGTAGGAGTCGGGGTGGTCCTTGAGGAGATTGGAAAAGGGGCTGGAGGTCCAGGCCCTGAATGCTGGGGCAAGTAGCAAATCATGATAATATGTGGTTAGGACTAAAGCCATTTTCCTGGTCAGTGCATCTTCTACCCTCTTCCATGTCTGGACTATTTTAGATTGTCTGGAACCATGAACTGACTCCTTTGTTGATTTCTTTGTATTTATCCTGAATATATCTTGTCTGTACCTGGTTGTTTCCATGTTACCTCCCCCATTAGATTGTGAGCTCCCTGAGGGTATAGTCTTTTGCCTTTCTTTGTATCCCCAGAGCTTAGCAGAGTGCTTGCACACAGTAGGAGCTTAATAAATGTTTACTGGGTGACTGACTCCTCCACATACCTGCTCTTGGCCACCTATGCCATGCAGAAGATTTAAGGAATGATAAGTATAACCAGAAGATACTCCTTACTCCCTTGCACTTGTGCACATGTTATGGTTTGCAAAGTGTTTCCTATACGTTATGTCCTCTGACCCCACCAGAGTCCTGTGAGTGAAAGGAATTTGCCCAAGGTTGCCCAAGGAGTGAGTGGCAGTGTTGCACTAGAATCCAGTGGACTTCTTAGTCCACTGGGTTTGTGTCAGTTCTGGAGGGGGAGCCCTTCCATGCTGGACCCAGGGAGGTCAAGGGGTAAGGCTAGGGGTGGACATGGTATATCTGACATGTCTCATGGAAGGGAATAGATGTCTCAGCTTGTCTTTGATGGACCATGATTTCTTTGCACCTTTAGGGGCTCAGAGCCCCAGACTACCAGCAGCTCTCCTATCCAAGAGGAAAGGCTATGATCATTCTCATTCCCTTCAGGTGCTGAGAGCAAGATGACAGAGCCCTCATGGGTAAAGTGGGAATGAGGAGAAGGTGTTGCATGCTACAAAGTTCTAATGGAATTTTTGCCATTGTGACAGATCAGTACAGGAAGGTATTTCTTCTCCAAGGTGTCTTTCTGGAATTCACAGCCTATAAATATTGCAGGAAGGCCTTATAACCCTTCCATCTATCCTGTCCCTGCAAGGGGGCCTGCAAGAAAGAAGCTAATAATAAGTGTGAATAATAACAACCATAGCTTATATTTCCATATTACTTTTTGGCTACAAAAGGTTGCACATACATCATTTCACTTGATTCTTACAACAGCTCTGTGAGGTAGGTGACAAGTATTATTAACCCATTTACAGATGAAGAAACTGAGTCCCAGAAAAGAGAGGTGACTGGCTTAGAGTTACACAGAGAATAAGTAACAGAGCTGGGTTTCAAACCCTGGTCTCCCAACTTTGAATCCAGAACTCTTTCCCCTACCCCATACTGAATGTAGCATCTCCCAATGTGCTTGCCCATTTCCCATCCTTCACAACTCCTCCCTCTGGTCTGAGTAGCAAGAAGTCCAAAGAGCCCAGCAGAGAGTGTAGACTCTCCTCCTTGAATCTGTGGGGAGGTGTATCCTAGGTCTCAGCCTTTTGCCCTTTTCCTACTTCCTCAGTCATAGAATGGAGCTGGGCTGGCCTCCCCTCCTTCCTCTGCCATACATATTAGGTATCTCCTTTTCACAGATATGTGGACACACACATATACCACTTTGCAAACTTCTGCCTTTACACAGGCTCTTTTTGCCAAAGGGCAGTTTGCTTTCACCATCTGTGACAAGCTAAAGGAAGGACGCGGTTCCCTGCAGGGAGGCTGGGGGTGGGGGGAGCGGTTCTCTCTACCTGTCCAGAGGCCACATGGACTTGCCGGGGCTGGAGAGGAATGTGCGAGCTTCCAGAGACCTGAGCCCTTTCCGTTTCTCCCTCTCCCTGACCCCATGTCAGTTGAGCTGTGGCAGCTCCTGGGTTTGAGGTCCAGGATAGGGGGCAGCTCAGGGATAGGACCCAGTTAAGCCTGGGGAACTCCAGGAATGTTTGAGCTTCCAGACCATGGGCTAGCTATGCCTTTGGAAGCCAATCATAGAGCAGAAGAATCTATGTGGCATCCTGTCTGAGGCAGGCTTTCCTCTAGCTTATAGTCTTCTCATCTTGAGGGCCTTTTGCCTGCCCCTTGCTGTGACCAATACTCTGATATATAGGGGAGGGTTAGGGACCCTGGGGTGAGAGGTGCCTGGTCAGACTAGTGAAAAGTCAGCCTGGAAACTGGAGGAGCGTCGGTCCTTGGGGCTGGTCCGCGTCATCATGGAGATCTGTGTGCTGAAGTTGGAACCATTGCTGGCCACAGATGGGTGGTGGTACTTGAGGTCTGGGCCCAAGAATCGCTCCAGGTGCCACCGCCGCCATTTACGTTTGAACTCTGCCTGGACCTAGTGAGGTGGAGACATTGACAGGCGAGAGAGAAAGAGAATCCTTTAGGCATAGACACCATGAAGGAAAATGATCAGAGACTGATAGGGGTAACCAAGAGCCAGTTGGGACTCAGTGGAGCACCCCTACATGTACCTTCTCCATTTCCTAGTACTAGTTATGGATAAGATGACAGAGGAGAGCTTCAAGTCAAATAGAATCTTGGTCTAAGGGGAGTAGGGAGCCATTAACAGGCAACACTGGGCACAGGATTTCATTCAAAGCCTTCTGTCTTTAGAAATATGTGGCTTTTCCTAGCCTTTGACCTTACACAAGCCTACTCAACTATCTGGGACTAGTGACTTGGTTTGCAGATTATCTAGAACTGTGGTTTTACTCATTTCTTCATTCAACAAAAACTACTGTGTATATACCCTGCTCCCTATTAGAGAGATACAGACGTTTAGTTGAGGCAGATCCCAGCCTTAGGGCAAAAATGAGTTCTCCTCATTGGAGGTTATTCTTTCAAGGAAGATTCTATTTTACACACGGGGACTCCTTAGTGCCACTTATTTGTTCTTCTGAATGGTAAATCCCCTGAGGGCAGGGACTTGAACATCTGGGGGCTATTCCTTGTTTCCTCAAGTGCTTAACAGGAAACTCTGTCCATACTAGGTACCAGATAAATATTGGCTAAATCCTTTTTTTTATAGACCACTAAGCAAAGAGGCTGAGATGTTTGAATAAACCAAATGAATGGGAGGAGAAGAGAAGTAGAAACACTGAAAGGTGAATTGTTTGGAGTTCCAACTTACTGAAGACCCATTAAAAACAATGATGTGTTTCAGAAAAAGTTATGAACTTAGTGGGGAAACCCATTTACATATACTCAATTTATATCTATTCACCTTATAACATACATGTTTTTACATAGCTTCCCTTTATATGCCTTTACTTCATTTTGCCCAGATTTTGCTCTAGGCTAGCCTTTCTGGACCCTGTAGCAGGCTACAGTGAAGGATGCCCATACTTATATCCATGCCACAGGATCACCCCATCATCTTACCTCCCCGTTGAGGAAGCAGTAGAGGACAGCGACCACAAAGCCCTGGTGGGAAAGGAGACAGGTCTTGAGAACTAGATTGGGTCCAGGAGGCCACAGATCTCACTCTTAGTTCAAGGGTTAGTAAGGAAGAGGGCATGCAGAGGACAGTTTGGGACCTGAGATGGTCTAAGGAACATGGTAGAACCATTTTAATAAGTTAAGGGGCTGGGAAACTGGGAATTGGGGGGTATAGAAGATGAGAAAGGTTGGGATTTAGAAACTAGGGGAAAGAAGGAGGGAGTTGAGATGAAATGTCTGTTTTCCAAAAACTACTCAGTCCATGGATTTCTAATCATCAGAAGTGAAAGGGAAGGGCAAGACAAAGGAATAAGCATGTATGAAGTTCTTATTATATGCCAGGTACTATGCTAAGTGTTGTACAATCTTATTTAATTTGCTCTACCTCCTATTCTTTTTTTACTATATTCTGTCCCCACCTTCCCCATCCCTCTCAGTCTCCTTACTTTCCTCCAGCTCTCATTTCTCCATTCCTGAAGCAGTTCTTTCTTCCAGGTCCTTTAATTCCTAATTGACTTCCTTCCTTCCTTTTACCTCATTACCTATTAACTCGTATTCCCCTCCATCCTCTGCTTCCTTCCTTCTCTCCATCTTCTTCCACCCCTTTCTTCCTTTATGCCTTTCCATTTTGCCTTTCCCTTCAATTCCTCATCTCTTTCTATCGACCCTATATTCCTAAATCCTCTACTTTTCACCAGCACTGAATTTCTTCCATCTTTCAGTCTCTCTCTCTCCATTTCCCTCCATCCTCTTTAGTCCCCATGTGTCTTGAGGAGTCCAGATTCTAGCCCTCTGATCCACGGACATAGGGCCTAGTTCTCTAGATGCAGCTGCCCCTGACTTCCTCCTTTACTTTAGGGTCAACTTCCCTGTCAAAGTTACCTTCCCCAGGTAGAAAAGTCACCACCACTCTTCTTCCCCTACCTTTCCCCAGTACATAATTCCTTATTCTACATTTCTGGCCAAAGGCTGGAGCTAAGGGCCAGTTACAACTCTTTTCAAATGATGAGCTTGAATTAATCATTCAGGCTATAACTATTAACTTTGGTCTTGAACCCACGTCCATTGAAATCATCAGCTGTGTCCTTTCCCACTAACTCCCCCTCCTCCTCCTCTAGCCTGCACCAATCCTTGCCCGTGCCCCCAGACTGAGCCCGCAACTTTGGACCCAGCTTTGTACCTGGAAAGAGCCAAAAACAAGTTCAAAGAACATCTTCACTTCCTTCTTAAAGTTGTCTGGGAAGAAGGCAAACATGATGTAGTGCATCCCAAAGAGTGGAATCAGCAGCAGTGTTGATTTGGCCAGTCTCCTAGGGACAGAGGTACAATGAAAGGTCTGTGGGTGTACATTCATGAACTTGATTACGTATCTTTACAATTCAAGAACTTGCCATGATTTCCTATTGTCTTCAGAATAAAGTCATAGGATTTTAGGATTCAAAGCTAGGAGGGTTTGTAAGGATTATCCACCCTAACTCCCTCATTTTAAAAAAGAGGAAACTGAGGCCCACAGAAGGGAAAGTACTTGTCCAAGGGCACAGAGCTAGTGAGTATCAGAACTGAAATTTGAACCCAGCCTTTTTGATTCCATAAACCTAACCATACTACTTCCTCCATGACTAAGGATACAAGTACAGATAGAAAGGTTAGTTGGGTTATTGAAGACAAGTTACTTTTCTTGTAGACTGAGCGGTCTTCAAGTATTAGAAGGGCTATCCTTGGAAAGGAGGATTAGATTTATTCTCCTTGTTGCTAAAGGGAAAAACTAGAAGCAATGGGGAGAGGGGCAAAGGGAGGAAGGGAGAAAGTTGCAGAGAAACAGATTTTGGTTCCATGTAAAGAAAAATTTCTTAACAATTAAAAATGTTCAAAAGTTGAACTGGATGTGTTGGTAAGTAGTGAGTTCCCCATCATTGGAGATCTCCAAGCCAGGCTGGATGATCACTTATTGAGGCTGTAATAATAGATTCCTATTCAGAAAGAGGTTGGGTCCGACACTTTCAAAGCTCCTTTTCAGCTGCAGACATTTCAACCGCTGTTTCCCAGCTTCATGCATTATTACTTCCCTGCCTTTTATTGTCTATGTGTCCTCAGGCAAATCTCTATTTTCTGAGGCTGTTTCTTGCTCTATAAAATGAATGGACTGGGCGAGAAGATCTCTATGATCTCTTCCAGGTGAAAATTCTATGATGCCAGACTCCGTCTGCTCCTACCAACCCACATCTCTCCCCTCATTTCTCAGTATCACTCTCTAGACCTCCCCTCACAGGTCACCTCACCAATGACAGTGCTAATGTGACGAGGGCCTATCTACTCATATAGGAACTCCATCATCCACAACCAGCCCTGACTTTCCAACTTGGGATATCTATCATGGGCAGCTGGATAACATAATAGATAGAGCACTAGGCTTGAAGTCAGGAAAACCCAAGTTCAAATTCAGCCTCAGATATGTACTAGTTCTGGGCAAGTCACTTTTCCTAGGATTGTCTCAGTTTCCTCAACTGTGAAAATGGTATAATAATGGTATCTACTTCTCAGGGTTGTTGTGAAGATCAAATGAGAGAATATTTGTAACTGCTTGGCGCAGTGCCTGGGCACACGGTAAATACTATATAAATGTTCATATCATCCTTTACTGCAGCCCCAGGAAAGATCCAGCCAAATTTGCACCCAGGCCAGTCATGGGAATGGAGGAGCCAGGACTCAAGCCTAGGTCTTCTCTCTTACTGTTCTACTCTGCCTTACCTGATCAAGTTTCCCTCATGAATGCAATTACATTCCTTCCCCATGAGTGGTGGGCAGAGAGAGGGCAGCATTCATGATCCTAAATGCTTGATATAGGGAAAAATACAGTGGTTTCTTGCTCAGGGATCTCTAGGCCTCCTACTTCTACCCACCATTTCTCTAGCTTTCCTTATTCTGACAGAACATCATTTTCTATCCACATATGTAGGTCTGTTTGAGACTGTTAATTGGTTAGCTATTTATAGAGGTGGCTGACAGAATCCATGAAAAAAATGGAATTATGAGTAGGCAGGAGGTATAACTTGGGTGCACAGGCCCATTATGCCAACCACTTTCACCAGGGTCACAGTTCCAAATAGGAGATGGCCATTTCTCTTGCCCCAAATCAGGTTGGCCTTGTTTTAATTAGACATATTTGGAGTAAAATATGTCTGGATACATTTCGTAAAATTGGGGAATGGAATTCCAGAGTAAGAATAGGACCCTAGACTCACAAAAATGAAAACCATAGGATGGAATCCCAGAATCCTAAAATCATAGAATACAATACTAGAGTAGAATCTTGGAATCAAAGAACAAAACCCTAGAATTCAGAATCCCAGATTCCTACAAAGCTTTCAAGAGACCACTTGTCCTCACAGAAATGACTAATAAACTCCCTCTGCTCAGATGTTCATCGATTCCCTTCTGGAGAAATGCCCTGGGAAGGAGACTACACATTCCTCCCTCTCCCCTCCAGGATTAGGAATGGATGTGGAAGATGAAGTTGAGGAGTTTGGTCATCAGTACTGTGGACAGCTCCAGCTGTGGGTGGGGAGGGAAGAGGTATCACCATACTCACGAATATTGGCTGCTCTCATTTCTCCCCATGTCTGGGGGGTGTAGCTTCTGAACCAGAATTCGGATAATTAAGACAAAGAAAATGAAGTTCACCTGTAGGGCCAGGGTTGGCCAAGGGGATGAAGGGGAATGGTGTGGTTAGAAAACCCTCTTTGCCAGGGGGCCTTCCTATGCCTAGGTACTCTTCCAGCTAACCTGAATCCAAAGGGATGCCTTTGGCTAAGAGAGAATCCTTCTTTGCCATTCCTCAGTGGGGGAATGATAAACCCTTGATCCACTGAGGTCTGATATAGCATAGATGTAGACTGGTAGAGTAGAAAAGAACTCTGGACTTGGGAATCTGAAGACCTAGGTTCATGCAAAGTATAAGTTCTGTCACTTACTATCTGTGTGATGCAGGGTAAAGTACTGTGCTCATCTGTGAAACAGAGGCACTTCCCCATGCACTGACTATCTCACAAGGTAGTTGTGAGGAAATCATTCTGCAAACCTTCAAGAGTTATGGAAATGTAATATGTTGTTGCAAGTGACATTATTTTTGGTTATTAATCCCCAGGAACCCCAGGTCCAGAGAATCTGCCTAGTTCGTCACCTTAGGGATCAGGGGAGCTCTCAGCTTTTAGGAAGAGCTGGGGCCTTACCAATATAGAAGCCAAAATGGGTCCCTTGATGATCCACCAGTATGATGATTCAATGCTATCCCAGCACCTGAGAATCAGGAAAGAAGACTCAGAGAAGACTGGAGACTTGAGGGAAATTAAAGCTTCCCATGACCCTCCCTTCAGAAAAGTGACTTTTTCTAGCCCCAAGTAGTGCCCAGGGCTCATCTTCTCTCCTCCCCCAATAGTGAGAGCCAATGGGGTATAAAAGGGACTAGAATTTGAAGTTAGGAGTCTTGGGTTGAAATCCTGACTCTAATACTTCCTATATGATTATGTGATCATGGGCAAATTATTTTTGGTTTGAGGGCCTTAGCTTCTCCATCTGTAAAACAGGGTTAAAACATGCACCACCTGGTACATTGGTCTAGGAGAGGAAAATTGTTACTTAACCCTCTTCAAAATTCTGCTCTCAAAATCTCTGATATACTCATTTACAATGAAGTATTAGAGACTGAAAACAGACCTTCCTCAGGTCTATTTCCTTCTTAGAACCACACAACATCAAAGTTAGAAGAAATTTTAGAGACCATCTAGGCATAACATATAGCTATCCATAGCTCTGTCTTCTATCGTGCTTTTATGTTTACAAAGTTCTTTACTCACAACAATTATATAACTTAGGCAGATTAGAATCCTCATTTCACAAATGGGGAAACTGAGGCTCAGAGTGAAGAATCTAAGATCATGTAGTGAATGGGATTTGATCAGATCTGGGATTTGAACCCAAGACTTATGACTCCAAGTAAAGGGTTTTTTCCACTAAACCATATTACCTCTTATAATTAAAACTATAGAGGAGGGATCTCATGGATAGAATCAGCCCTTTAAACCTGTCAGGGAATTCAAAAGTCCAGCCTCATTTTAAAGGAGAGGAGACTGAGGCCCAGAGAGGGGAAGGAAGGTGCCCAAGATCACAGAGGGAATCAATGGCAGTCTTGGGCTCCCTAGTTCTGGGACTTTTCCCACTATACCACGCTGCCTCCAGTATGACAGAATTATTTTCAGATTAGTTCAGGGACTCAAGTTCTGTTAAACAGGGAACTAGAAGTACTGGAGACCCAGTAGGGGTGGGCCAAGTGATTCTATTGCTCAAGGGATATTCCAGACTAAGCAAAAGACCCAGGCCAAGGAAAGCAAAGGAAATCCATTTTCTGAGCTGGGTGGAAAAGAATGCTCCTTTTACGGAAGGGAATCCACGAATGAGTAAGATGTATGCTCACCCAATGTTGTCCAAATAGAGTCTGGTGAGTGTCCATGCAGTGATGAACAAGGCAGGGACTCCTGTGGATGAGAGAGAGGGTGAGGGGGGGAGGGAAGGAGGAAGCAGAGGGGGGAAGGAAGGAGGAGGAGGAGGAGGAGGAAGAGGAGGAGGAGGAGGAAGAAGAAGAAGAAGAAGGAGAAGAAGAAGAAGAAGAAGAAGAAGAAGAAGAAGAAGAAGAAGGAGGAGGAGGAGGAGGAGGAGGAGGAGGAGAAGAAGGGGAAGGAAGAAGAAGAAGGAGGGGGAGGAGAAGGAGGAGAAGGAGAAGGGGAAGGAAGAAGAAGGAGGAGGAGGAGAAGGAGGAAGAGGAGGAGGAGGAAGGGAAGGAGAAGAAGAAGAAGGAGAAGAAAGAGGAAGAGGAGGAGGAAAGAGACACAGAAAGAGAGAGGAAAGAAGAGAGATGAGAAAGGGAGAGACAAACACTGGGAGTTCATTTATTCCGAGTCCCAGAGCAGCCCCTTGTCACCCATCCCTCTACCAAGTAGCCTAATTTAGGGAGGAGTCAGAGGGCATCCCTAGGACCAAACTTGGGCCAGACAAGCACTGACAGTCATCAGTGCTCTGCAGGTGAATATTCTGATGACTGACTATCCCTCCTGGAGACTCTTCTCAGTGCCTCAGACTTCTCCTTAGTCCTCTTAGGGCCCTGGGCCTCAATCTGGAACAGGTCCCTGAGGCCAAGCCCTGGAGGAAATGGAGAAAAGAGTGGAGGAGGTATAGACAGAGCTAAAGGTGGGGGGAAAGCAGGGAGGGAGGGAGTAAGAGAGAGAGGGAGGGAGAGTGCATTTAGGGTTAGGGTTAGGGTTAGAAAGACAAAGGCAATGGGAGAGGGAGGAGAAATGGTGCCAGAGCAAAGAGGCAGGAGGAGGCATGAGGCTCCCATCCCTATAGTCCTCTGAGGAGAGGGGCTCTCCAGGTCACCCAAAGGTTTTTCCACGCAGAGAAATGAGGCAGTGGCCAGCATACTTAGGCTCAGGTGATGCACTTCTAGTGAGCTGTCTCCAAGAGTTTGTTCAATGGGGTGACACATAAGGCTGAGTAAAGGCACTCCCTTCCCATTTTACAAACACACACTCCTGGAACAGGCAGGACCCAATTAGGATCAGCAGCAAATTAGGTATCATGGTAACCACATAAGGTTAGAGGTTGTGCAAAGTGTGTCATGATTCCCCCCACCCCACCCCCAACATCAACAGATTCAGCAAACAATGGCAGGTTCTGCAAACAGTGACATGAGCATGGCCACTTTGAAGACAGATTTGGGCGGGGGGAGAAGAGAAGGAAATAAACATGAATTAAGATCCTACTATGTTCTAGGCACTGTGCTAAGCATTTTACAAATACTATCTCATTTAATTCATTATAGGGATTATCTCTTGAGGAGAAATAGAATTTCACAAGGCCAGGAATAAATTTGAACTTGAGATCAGTGATCCCAAAGACAGAGGTCTTTGATACATTTGGTGAAGGTAGCCAGGGAATAGGATCCCTGGTGAAGTCATTTCTCAGCATTCCTAAACTCTGGAACCATGGGAGGTTGCTTTCCTTCCCCTCACCTCAAACCCAGGGCCTTCTATCCACCCCCCCACCCAGGACCCTAAATTTTGTGGAGGAGCATCCCATCTTATACCACTCCATCCCATTCCACTCAAGTCTTTACATACCCCAGCCAATGAGGATGTACCACCAGAAATATTTCCGTTCAGAGAAGAAGGAGATGGCCAGCAGGGTGTGAAGGTAGAGGCTTTCTACCAGCAGCCAGAAGAAGTTGGCCATAATGCAGTATTGGAAGAATACCATGGTGGCTTTGCAGCCTATCTGCAAGACATGGGACAAGGTCATTAAAGAACTAGGGGTTGAGCAGCATAAGTCAGGGGGCAGGGCAGGGAAAGAAGTGGGGGATGGAGGGAAAGAGAAAAAGAGAATGGAAAGGAGATAGATGGGTGGGGAGATAGAGAAAGGGAGGGACAAGTGAGGAGAGAGGGGAAGATGTGGAGAAAGAAAGAGAGGGAAGATAGGGAGGGGAAGGGGGAGATAGGGAGAGGGAGGGGAGAGAGGGAGAGAGGAGGAGATAGAAAATGAGGAGGAGATAAGGAGGAATGGAGATAGAAGAAGGGAGAGGGAGGGAAAGGGAAGGAGAGAAGGACAGGGAAAGATAGGGAGAAGGGAGGAGGGGGGAGAGGCAGACAAAGAGAGACAGAGATGGAGAGACAGAGAGAGAGGGACTGTGTTTTAGATTATAAGAGAGGCCAAACAAAGTGGGTGAGGCATATCTGATGTGTCTGTACCAGAGATTCTCAAACTTATTTGGCCTACCACCTCACTTAAAAAAAAAAAATTACTCAGTGCCCTGCCCCAGAAATCTTTACCCCTTTAATTTTTTTTGAAATTTGTATCATTCCAAAAAAATATAAAATATATATATTTTTAAAAATGATACATCTTAAATTTAATAATTTATTGTAAATTTGTAGTTTTAATGATGCAATATTGCATTATGTAACTGTATAGTATCATATTGGGAATAAGTCATTACATGCTCATATTCTTGCTGATGCATGCTGGCCAATACTTGCTTGTTAAGACCTATCAGCAGATTTGACCATTGATAGCTTATAACTTGCATTTTGTGCATTTATTTGGAAAATAATGTCATCACTATGACTTTACTGTTACACAACAGATGAAACATATATGAATGTTTTCAAACTTTTCTTCTCTTCTTTCCTTGTGCTTCCACTGTCCCCTTATTTTCTTCATTGCCCCCCACTGCACCTGAGGCTACTTCTGCCCCCCATCATTTCAGCACTCCTCAAGGGATAGCGTCTCCCACTTTGAGAACCTATGCCTATATTGGTCCCACCATGGGCTACAGTTTTCCCTCACCCCTGTATTGCCTACAACTGATTTAGCTTCTATTATCAGTGTTATTTTTCAAGGCACACTCAGATATTGTTTTCCATTTAAACAAATTTCACTTTAGAGGCGTGGTCTATATTTGTGGTGGATGTGTGTGTATTAAGCCTGCATAGCCCATGTGTTGATGGTGTGCCTGCATACTGGGGGGATGTTTGCATGGTATGGGGGTATGAAGAATGTGTGTGAGAAAGAACTATTGAGAGAGAAATACAAACTCCTGTCTTTGAAATTAAACATTCTTCCCAATCTGGCTCCAACCTAACTTTTCTGATTTGTTTTACATAATACCCTCCTCACTCATCAGTCTCCATCCAGACTGGCCTGCTTGCTGTTCTCTGTGTAGTACATTGTGCATTGGCATGGGCTTCTCCCCATGCCTGGAATGGCTTCTTTCTTCCCCTCAGTCTCTTGGAATCCTTGGTTCCCTTCAAGATTAGCTCATGTCCCCTCTAACAGGAGGTCCTTCCCAGCCCCCCCCCACTTGTTAATACTACCCCCCACCCACCCCTGCCTCACCCTGGCCTCCAAAACAGCATTGGACAAATTTTGTACCACTAGGTGCGTCTGTGTACATGTTGTTCCCCTTTGCTTGGAAGACTAGAAGCCCCTCAAGGGCAGACACCGTTTGACGTTTTGTTTTTATATTCTTAGTGCTTAGAACATAGGAGTTGCTTAATAAATGTTTGTTGAATCTGACTGAATATGGGGATTGTCAGAAAGAGAAAGGAGACTAAGAAAGAATAGAGAGATGGAGAGAGAGAGAGAAAGAGAGAGAGAGAGAGAGAGAGGGAGAGAGAGAGAGGGAGAGAGAGAGAGAGAGGGAGGGAGGGAGAGAGAGAGAGAGAGAGAGAGAGAGAGAGAGAGAGAGAGAGAGAGAGACAGAGAGAGAGAGAGACAGAGAGAGAGAGAGACAGAGAGAGAGAGAGACAGAGAGAGAGAGAGAGAGGACAGAAAATAGAGGGAGAGAGAGAACAGAGAGATAGAGAGGAGAAACAGAAAGAGAGGAGAAAGACAGAAGGGAGAGAAACAGAGAGGAGACAGAGATAGAGAGAGAATAGAAAGATGGAAAGAGACGGAACAGAAAGACACAGAGAAAGAGAACAGAGAGAGATGCACATGCACACAGAGAACAGAGACAGAAAAAGAACAGCGACACAGAAAGAAGGAGAGGAGAAAGAGGGAGAAAAAGACAGAAAAAAGAAACAGATGGAAAGATATAGGAAATATGGGAAGACAGATGAAGAGAAAAGGAAAGGAAGAGGGTAACAGAAAGGGAGTCAGACAAAAGAGGGAAGGATAGAGGGAGGGAAGAGGGACATAACATAGAGCTGAGACAGAAAGTGAGAGATGGAGTGGGGAAGGCAGAGAGTTGTGAAGGGAGAAGAGTTAGAGTTGAGAGGCAGAAATATGAAGAGACAGATTAAAAGAGGAAGAGAGAGACAGAGATAACAGAGACAGGCAGAGGGACAACAGAGACCAGAGAGAACCAAAGAGACGGACAAAAATGTGGAGACAGAGAGAAATGGGGGACAGCAGAGACTGAGAGATAGGGAGACAGGCAAAAAGGATGCTAGACATGAAGGGTACCCAGAGCTCCCCAACCTTGGCTTCAGAAGTTCCTTGTGTAACAGCTTCCAACCCCCTGGGGATTTTGGCTGCCCCTTACCGAGCCTGAGAAGCATCCATCAGACTCTTCTGCAAAGAGGACACTGTCTTTGAGGAAAACAGCAACGGCCCGAAGGATGAAGGATATGAACAGGTGCATGTGGATGTAGTTACGGGTGCAGTGCAGCTTTCTGGGGGCAGCAAAAGGGCAAAGATAGTCCCCCTGGTCCCAGATCCCTCCTTCCCTCCCTCCTCCCTGCTCATTCTGGTTGATTTGTCACCACTTCCAGACCACAGGTTCAATCCAGACCCTCTACCAACCTCCCCGGGACAGATGCATTCTGGATGTTGCGTTTTCTAAGTGAATCATGGTTTAATCCTGATAACATGGGGTAGTGAGATATAAAGGACCTTGAAAAACTACTCTTAAATCCCAGCTCTGATTCTGGGCAGGAGTCCCCTCCACAAACACTTCACCCAAATAATCAAAACAGCCACTGTTTGAAGACCTCCAGAGACATGGGCTCTATTTTACCAAGGCGTTCCAGTCCATTTTTGGACAGCTCTAGTTGTTATGAAGTTTTCCCATACACTGAGCCCAAATCTCCCCCTGCTCCCCCCATAGCTTTCTCTGTTGGTTCTAGTAGAATAATTTCATCCCTATGAGGTTGTCGATGAGGCTGGAGCTGGGTAAGAGCCAACATGGTATGGTGGATAGAGTACTCTGTTTAGTGGAGTCAGGGGATCTGAGTTCAAATCCAATCTTTGACACTTTAGTTGTCAAAGTTGACCTTGGGTGAGTCTTTCTCCCATTTTGGCCCTCAGTGTTCTTACCCGTAATCATAATAATAAAAACATTAACAAAAATAATAGCTAGCATTTATATAGCATTTTAAGGTCTGCAAAGTACTTTACAAAGATTTTCTCATTTAATGCTCACAACCTCTGTCTTCTTAGCTCTAACCTATGAGGGAGATGCTATTAATAATAATATCAATAATATTATTAATAATATCAATTATTAATAATAATATTAATAATAATAATCCCCATTTTACAGATAGGGAAATTGAGGCTAAGAGAGGTTAAATAACTTGCCCAGGGTCACACTGGAGTCAGACCCTGACTCCAGTTCTAGGACCCAGAGAGTGAAGTGAGGGTTTTGATGAGATGTGATCTCTAAGATCTCTTCTTGCTCAAGATCCCCTCACTCTCTATTCCTGGTCCTTCCAAGATCTTTGCCACCCTCTCCCTTTGCCCGCAGATACAATGGTTGTACTCCTTTTTTTTTTTTTGCAAAGTCCACCGTTTGCAAAGCCTGGGACTCAATAGTCAGGCTGTAAAGAGGGAAGAAGGCCAAAGTGGCTTGATTTATTGCCCACCCATTGTTGGAACTAAGTGGGGAAAGATGTAAGGGCTTCATCTTCTGTTAGAAGGAGGCATTGGAGATGATCTTCTCCCATCCTCCATCCTGCCCCACTGCTCCCAGACTCACCTGAACACACACAGGATGACCATGGCTGTGGTGAGTGCAATGAGGGAGAGGCTGTGGCCAATGGTGTATCCAGTCTTCACAAAGCCAAAGAAAGATTTCTTCATGTGGAAAGGGAAAGTGGGAAGAAAAAAAGACGCATTAGCAAAAAGGTGGCTTTTGGGAGCGGGTGAGAGTTGGTTCCTCCTAAGCTGCCCCACCATACATCTAAAACTGCCTCACCCCACCAATAGTCAGCATGAGGGACCTGGGCCCTACTACCCACTAGTTGTGTGATCTTGGGTGAGTCCCTTTCCCTACTCAGGCCTCTGTTTCCCTATCTGTAAAATGAAGAGGTTGGACCATATGATTTCTCAGGTTTGATTTCCAACTCTGAAGTCCTATGCATCTGTAATTTGGGGGGCAATGATCATTTATTTGAGACAATGCATGTCACCATGTGTCATTGACTGAATGTATCAGGCTTAATCCAGGCCTGAAACTACTTTCCTAGTTCCCCTCATCACCCGAAACTCAGAGTGAAATGCCCAACGTGCACCAAGTATAAGTCACAACAGAAGGCTCCATCCTTTGATCTGACAAATGGTCCTGTGAACTATGCATTCCTTGATGGCAGGGATGTTTGTCTACTGGAAATACCATACCTTCCCTAAGACTCTTTATATGGCAGATATTTGATAAATAGATATTGTATTTGTGGACCACAGACACTATAGGTCCTAAACTAGTTAACAAGGTTGTTGTGAGGAAAATGATTTCTAAGGTGAAAAAGTCCTATTGAAACGTGATTTCTAATTTTCATTATCTGTGCCCTAAGCATTCTGCCCAATCAATAACAGAAGTTCTTGCTGTCTGCCTGCCTTGTTTGGTTCAGGGAAGGGAATGTCAGCTACTTACCCCTTTCTGGTCTGAAGGAAAAGAAAATCAAAGAAAAAGGGAATTACAGTAAGCATCTTCCTCTCTCCTGACCAATCCAACCCCCTTCCCACAAAGCTCATTAGGCCATGGACTTGGGTTGAGTGTAGTAAGGGAGATTACCACAAAAATGCAGAAATGTCCCTTTTGCCCACGGAGTGGATGGTCAATGCAGTAGAGGAACAGACAGTAGACCCTTTAGACACTAACATACATGACCAAAAATGATTTGAAATCAAGCTTTGTCCTGCATGCCCATCCCCCTAGCCTTAGCTGGGAAGCTCATGAATTTAGCTTGTTTAGGCCACTTGATTTCATATCTAGAAAAGACCTTAGAGGTCATCTCCGGAACTTCTTAAAATTGTGGGTCATGATCCCTTATGGGGTTGGGAAAAATCTGGCAATAGTTCCTGAATGCACAATGCCCAAAAATTAATTCAAAATCAAAAGTGTAATGAATCTGAGGTGTCTCTGGCAGTGCCTGACTGTGTTTCATTGTGCAACTTCCCTGCAAGCTTGGTTCTGAATTCAAAGCATGCGCACTGGGCACCGTGCTATGCCTTCAGACCATGCAATATCCACAAACACTATGAAAAGAGTAGAAGAATCCTGAGTGGAATGAGTGGCAGAAGCCCTGCTCTGGGCTGCTCCTCCCATTTCTGCTTTCATAGCATGCAGAGGCTTTCATGTGCAAAATGCTTTTGACTGAGAGTAGTCATGAGCTCTAGGAACCATAAGGCAAGATTCAGTGTCAGACACTAGTTATCATGAGCCGAAGCTGCGGTCTCTGTCACTAGACACTGGTAAGTGACCTGAGTCATAGTTCTGGGGGGGAGAGGTTGTGTGGGAGGGAAGAGGTTCAAGGAGGTCTCCATCCCCCTTTCCTGGAGTGTTGCTTAGTCCCTGAGAGCAGAACCAGGAAGGATGGGGTCGAAGCTGACAAGTGGCAAATGTAGCCTTGACGTTTGGAAAAACTTTCTAAAAATTGAAGCTAGAGTTCCAAATGGAAGAGATGGCCCCAGGATTTGGCCCCAGACATGGCCCACGTACCAAAGATCTTCAAACCAAGACTGGATTTCCCTATTGGGATGCTTGTAGAGGAGGACTCATGTCAGCCAACCTCTGAGGTCCCTTCCACCTCCATAATGCTGAGATTCTAGATTTTATTGTGTAACAAATCAGACTCAGAATGTACCTTAAAGATGGATGACCCACAGAATCAAAGCATCTCAAAACTGGAAGGGACCTTGGAGGGCATTGGGTCCAACCTGTACCTGAAACATATTCCTTCTCTACCATATGCTTGTCCAGCACTTGTTCCAGCTGCTCTTCTCAAAGTATTTCCAGTGCTAGGAAACTGCTTTGCAAGGCAGCGTTTTCCATGATGGGGCAACACAAAGTGTTCAATAGTCCTATATGTTGAGCTGAAATCTAATACTGTATAGTACCCTATTAGTTGTAACTCTTCCTTCCAGGGCAAGCCTGCAAAACCTGTGACCACAGGCCGTTTGTGGGCACACCAAAGGATTTTGGGGGCCCATGAAAAATGTAGATGTTTTCCCCTACATTTTTTGCAGGTTGCCCAAAATTCTTTGGCAGGCTGTGAGTTGTGCAGACCTGCTCTCAGGCAACAAAGGAGTCCATTTCTTCTTCTACCTTCCCAGTGACAAAAGATGGCGGTTGGCCAGAGCTGACCATCTGGCTGGGATCCTTGCTTGCTCAGTTGTGTTTCTGGCTCTTTGTCTAGGTAGAACTAATCCCTGGGAATCAGTGTGGTATGGCAAAGATCACTGAATTTCTAATCTGAGGACCAGTATTCAATTCTTTCTCTGGAATTTGGAGTCAGGAGGAACATGTGTTTGAATCCTACTTCTGACACACATTGTGTGATCATAGGAAAGGCATTTACTTTCTTTGGGACTCAGTTACCTCTAGCTTTGAAATAGAGCAAGTAGCCGATAAGTTACAAAGCATTTTAAGAGTTACAAAAAGCTCTGCATACTTTATCTGTTTTGATCCCCTCAATTAACACAAGAAGTTGGCATTATGGGTATTTTCTAGTTTTATAGAGAGGAAACTGAGGCTAAGAGGAGTTAAATGAATTAGCTAAAACCATCTAGATCCCATAAGGCAAAGTTGAGTGGGACTTAGAACCCAGCTCTCCTGGCCCTTAGGGTCTCAATAACTATGTTTTATCATTCCCTGGGGCTAAGGAATAAGATGAGGAAGCAGATGTGACTCCAAAGTCTCCAGGAAGACAGGAAGAATATTTTGATAGGAGGGCTCAGCATAACCCACCTTATTACTGGGTGTTGTTGAGTTGGTGCCAGAGCCACAGGCAACATAGTAGGAAGCTGGGACTATGTCTGTCCATCCTTCAATGGTGCAGTTCCTGGTCACATTGCCATCTGGGTAGAAAGAGGGAGAAAAGGATCATGCAGGACCAGGGTCCCAGAGTTGGCCCAACCTCTTCCTGGTAATTCTCCAGAATGCAGAGTGTCCAGAGGATTGGGCTGTGACTTCACCCGTAAACACCACTCCTCCCTACCTGGAAAGACCTGTCTGGTCTGCTTGTCAACTCCCCACTGGCCCTGGGAAAACTGTTTGATTCAGGATAGAGCAGCCCTCTCTGTAAATGTTCTTAATCCAAACAGGTGCTATGAGGATTGCAGGAGAGAAGCTTAGAATACATCCCTTCTTTTCAGGGATAACAGCTTTTTTGTTAGCCCAAAGCATGAGTTACACTCTCTTGGTCAATGAAAGGCCCATCCCTATGGCTCAGGGTCCCTACACAAGTTCACATCTTCCTACACAAGCTCTCTAAATTTACACGTACATGCTCCGATCCTGGAGGCCTTACTCAAGGTCATTTTCTGTCTTGCTCTTCCTGCCCACGTGTAATTCTCTTGGAAAATATCTAAATATATTCAAACCTAGACACAAAAGTTTCCTTAAATGTGGATCAGTAGATACCTGACTCTTCCATGAGCATTCAGTGCACTAAATGCATGTTAGGTATGGGACAGATACACAGAAAATGCATAATATGTAGAGGGTTCACCAAAGCCTGTGAACAGATAGAAGAAATACACTAAGTACCACAGAATCCTTGGGAGAGTAATACACTTTTGGGGCGGCTCAGTAAGCACTCCCCTTTACCATGGACCTGCACTATCTCAGCAGCTCATAAAGTTGGGGTAACAATGGTAAGTTCTAGACCTCCTGGAAGGCCTGGTTCCAGTCCTGTCTCCACAGACCACCAATGTGATCCTTTCCTTTCTCTAAGAAGCTAAGTTGCGATTGCAGAAGTCTTCCTCTAAGAGGCTGGTGGTGCCCAAATTCTGGGACTCTGGAACTTTGAATGTGGAGTGTCCCATGAGGCAACTTCCAGATGTAGGCAAAACCACTCCCAGGGTATCTCCTCTTAGGCCACTATCCCTCCAGACTTCCATCTCAAGTTGCTAACACCTTGTTTGTTACGGCCACAGGGGATGCAGCTTGCAGTATGGTCTCAATTATCCCAATGCCAGTCTTGAATCACAGGAGGTAAAGGGGCAAGTGAAGGCCACAAGCAACACAAGGGCATAGGACCCGAAAAGCTAAGGGCTGCCTGGGTGTGCATGGTGGACTACAGCCTGATTCCATTCTCACAGCAGAGAGAAGTCCCAGTCCCAGTCTCCATCCTCACTCTACCAGTCTTATTACAAACACATTCCCAAATGGAACCATCAAAGAGCGCGTGGATGGTTCTAAATGACCCAGACTCCTCTGTTCTGGAGATATAGCTCAGCGCTGTGGTTCTCCCATTCTCAGTGTAGAGTCAGCCTGAATGGGAGAATAGCCCAGGCTGTGCTTCATTCTCCTTCTGGCCCTAGGATTTCCCTCCACACCTGGAGTATTCTTACCCTGGAATATAGAATCATCTCTGAAGCCTTCTTCATCTGGAATAACCATCTGCCCTCCTCTCTTATTGATGAGTTCCTCCTAGGGCCTCTATTTTGTGAAGGGGCCCAAGGTGGCCTTCATTTCCCACCCTGCCATGTTTCTGGCTTCCAGTCTTCAAAACCATGTACCGGAGCAAGATACCTTCATTCCCCCAGCCTATTGCCTCTTTTAGGCTCCTTTTTGTGTACGGTCTTCTCCTATTAGAATATAAGGTCCTTGAGGGCAGGTACTGTCTTCTATTTTTTCTGTGTTTGAATCACCAGTGCTTAGCACAGTGACTGGTGTATATTAAAACATTTAATAAATGCTCCTTCCTTCCCTCCCTCCCTCCTTCCCTCCTTCCTTCCTTCCTTCCCTCCCTCCTTCCTTCCTTCCTTCCTTCCTTCCTTCTTTCCTTTTCTTTTTCCCTTCCCTTCTCTTTGAAATATAATTATATAACTAACCCATTGATCCCCTCTCCCTCTCTGCCTTACAAGGAGATAGGACCACCACCATGGACTCTTAACTGTGCTACCCTCTTCTTCTACCCCCTCCCCTCCCCATTGTCTGAATAAGCCAAGGAGTGCTAAATATCTCTTTTAGAGTACCCATGGCTTTGAGACCCGTGGCGCAATCACACTCATCAGTTCTGTGACCTGAGCAGACCACATGTTTCAGAAGTCTCCCTCTGAGGTTACCTTCCATCTAGTTTATATGTATCTTGTGTGTCTACAATAACAACTACACTGTAAAGTAAAGCCCCATCACAATGATCAATGACAACTGATGACACCCGGAGGGAAGGTGCATCCAGGGCACAGACACGGCCAAAGTGGGGATGGTTTGGCTTGGCTTGGCTTGGCTTTGCATGTGTTTCCTTTTCTTTTTAATGGGGGTGGGCATGAGGGAGAAGGGTGAGTGAAAAGCTGCCAGAAAAGAAAAGAAAGGATAGAGAACCATTCAAGAATTTTGTGTTTTAGATTACACAGAAAAGGACAGTTTTGAAAGTTATGGTTTTTAAAGTTACTTAAAAAGGAATCATTGAGAGGTTCATGGCTGGGTGTACAATTTTCTTTCTCTTTTACTTTGCAAAAAGGAAATGCACATTTTATTTGGTGTTTAAGTTCAGAATAAAAAAAAATCCATTGGTATGTATTTATTTTCACGTTGTCTCCCTCATTAAAAGGTTAGCTTTTTGAAGACAGGCGCTGTGTTTTTGCCTTTCTTTGTGTCCCAGAGGCTTAGCACAATGCCTGATCTGTAGTTGATCAGTCAGGCCAGGATTCATTTCCATCATGCCCTGGGGCTCAATCTGGGTTCTTTTTCAAAGTACCATTAAATTACAATTTTGTGTAATCACACTGAGTCTCTGAGGGAGAGAAGAGGTATTAGTTAGAAGGAATCGAGATAGTTGGTTCGGGAGGGGAGTAGGCATGGCACGGAACCTTGCTAGATTTGGAGTCAGGAAGACCTGAGTTCAAATGTGACCTCAGACACTTACTAGCTGTGTGAGCCTGGGCAAGTCACTTAACCCTGTTTGCCTCAGCTTCCCCATATGTAAAATGAACTAGGGAAGGAAATGGCAAAGCACTCCAGTATCTTTGCCAAGAAGAGTAAGCTATGACTGAAAAATGACTGAACAAGAACAAGCTGTGTGTCCCTGAGCAAGGCAACTAATCTCTGTTTGCACCAGGTCCTCAGCTGTAAAATGGGGATAGTAACAGCATCCAATGAAAGGATATTTGTAAAATGCGTACACGGCACTCAGCACACAGTCGGTATTTGTTCTTCATTTTTGAAGACCATCGCAGGGTGATGTTGGACTTATTCATGAACTGGATTTAAGGGAGGCAGAGATGCACAAAGTCATCAGCCTCATATTCTGTTCTGAGTCATCAAAGTCCAGGGGCAGAACAAAAGTTGGGATGACTGGCAATGGCCCAGGATGCAATGGATGACTTTGGTGTCTTCGATATCCGACTAAACTCTCAGCACTCCACAGTACCTGCTTCAGCCACCATTGTGGCCGGTAGAACAAATTGTTCTCATCTGTTTATTCCACTGGGGGAGTCTTCACATGTTTGGTTGGGGTAGACATCCCCGCTGCTCACCGATGGGTTTATGGCCCATTGGTTACCCTGGTGTAGCCCATCTGCCAACACAGTTTACTGGGATGTGGTTGCTATGCAACTTCTTGGAAGGCTATAGCTTCTTGGAGCCACAGGTGAGAGTTGAGTGACAGGTGGACATCAAAAGTGGATGATCAGCCCTGAAAATTCAGGGCTCAGCAAGCCCTCACACCAGAGCTACTAGTCCTTCTTGAACACTCATAAACATAGTGGGTGTGATATAAATGTTTATTCCCTTTCCATTCCTAGGAGTTGTTAAAGGGCCCCCTGAACTTGTCTTTTTGACTTGCCATATTTTCCAGAAACACTGGACCTGGAGTACTCAGGAGACCCTGAGCATGTCAAGGACAAAGCCTCCCTGAGTTGATACAATTTATTGTTTTCTCCCCAAGCTGGACTCCCTATGTGTCCTTAGGAGTCAAGACAAGTGCCAGCAAGTCTGCACCAGACTGAGAAATTGTTTCTGCAGCTAGGACCCTTGTAGCTAAGCGGGCCATCATATCTTCAAAGTCTAGCAGTTCCCAAGGGAAAAGAATGCAGCTTTCACCATTTTACTTATTTCATGATTTCTCCTCCCCTTTGGGAGGGGATTAGTCCTTTCCCCCTTCCCTATGACTTGCCCTTTCCCTCCACCTCCTTGGTAGAGGGAGCTCCCACATGTGCATATGTGCCTTTCTCTTATAATAAATCCAGCTGCAACCCATGTCTCATGGACTTGGGATATTATTTTTGGTTAGCAAAGTATAGGATTTAAAAGTTAAAGGGATTACCTATTCTGACCCCCTCATCTGAAGAGAAGTTAAGTGACATTTAAAATGACAGAGCTGGTAAGTGGGACAGGGAGGATTTAGATTTGGGCCGTCTTTAAATCCAGTGTTCTTTCTACTCTGTGCCTTAAGAGGGGCATATGACATGAAATAGGGTCTAAACATGTTTGGAAGATTGGTCCCAAGGAATGTGTGTGTGTGTGTGTGTGTGTGTGTGTATTGTGTGTGCATGTTGTGTGTGTTGCATGTGTTGTGTGTTGTGTATGTTGTGGTGTGTGTGTGTGTGTGTGTGTGTTCTCCCTGGCCTATGAAGACAGCATCAGAAAAGACAAGCCTAGATTCCCTGAGAGCGGAGACAAGGGCTAGCGAGTGCAGGCTTGGAGCATGCCTCATGGAAGCAAGATTCCTTCAGGATGAACTCAGAGATATCCATTCACTCACCATGAGTCTTGGTGGGATCTGTTTCTGTGCTCTTTATCTCAAAAGCTAGATCCTCCTTCATTCACTGAAGGAGATGTATAGGTAGGCTGGACTAATTTCTAAGAAAAACCAACCTTTGTTTTCCCGAGATTAAATAGAAGAGCTACTTAAAGAAACAAAAAGGTGGTGATGGGGACCAGAGGAACTCTCCCCACCCCACCTGGTTCCTCCCTCTCTTTTTGCCTCTGTTTCTTTCCCTCTCCTTAATCGTGTTGATCAAGGACTAAGACCAGAAGGAGGTGCCTTCCATATCTAGGCAGGGGTAGAAGGATGTGGTGGCTCAGGAGTCAGAAGACCTGGGTTAAAATTCTGTCTCTGTGACTTTCCAGCTCTGTGAATATGGGTAGGTCATTTCCTGTCTTAGAATGCAGTCTTCTTACCTCTAAAATGGAAACGATAATAATGTACCACCTACCTCAAAAGCTTCTGAGAAAATATGTTTTATAAACCCTCCAGCTCTACAGACCTGGGAGATGTCACTGTTGCTATCAGCTGACCTGATGATTGGTCCCTTGGCAGGCCTATGCTCCTCTCTGATCTAATGGCAGAAACATTTGTCTCTGAAGATCAGAGAGTCCTCTGCACAGCACAGGGATGTGCTGAGGACAGGCACTATATCTCCCCCATAGGTAGGACCTCCCTAAAGGTGGGCAGGACTATGCCCCCCCCCCCACCTCACTGCAGGGGCTCCCTGAGGTGTATCTTCCCTCATAGTACAGTGACTCCATGACAGAGGGGTGCCATGCCTTCCCTACAGTATAGGGGCTTCCTAAGTGTGAGCAGGCACCGTGTCTCTCCCATGGTGCAGACATCCCAAATCCTCACCCTGCCCTCAGTCGCCATAGTTTTTAAAAGCATCTTGAGAGGCAGAAGCACCATGGATAAAGGGGCAGTTTATATGTTTGACGGCTCTGGTTTCTGTTCCCAGCTTTGAAATGGGTCTCCCCCACCCTCTTTTCACAACTTCCCTTTCACAAAGAGAGAAAAGGAAAAAATACAGGGCCTCAGTCAACAGGCTCCTGTCAGATCAGAGAGATCAGATCCCACAGCCCAAGCCTCTGTCACTGCTAATGACTTAAAAATCCAGCTCCCTCTTATGAGAACCTTGAGTCAGGGACCCCAAGAAGAGTATTGCCATGAGCTCTGGGGACAATCGGCCTCTGTCCTTCCAGGGTTCCCAGATGGCTTTCTGGCTACTCGCTGGTGAAAGGAAAAGAAAGCCTCTGTGTGTGTGTGTGTGTGTGTGTGTGTGTGTGTGTGTGTGTGTGTGTGTGTGTGTGTGTGTGTATGTGTGTGTGTGTAGGGGGGTTGGGCAGCTCAGAAATTTGAGCCCTATCCATCCATCCATCCATCCATCTAACTATCTATCTATCTATCTGTCTGTCTCTGTCTGTCTATCTATCTATCTATTAATCTATCTACCTATCTTTCATCTTCAATTGCAATCTTAGCTATGCATGGGAACTCCCAGTATGGACATTTCTTCAGTGGAAAGAGGTAAGCAAATAGTTGAGACAGGCAACTCATCCATAACTTACAGTCTTCGAGAATTGTCCATGGGATTGAAAACTTAAGTGATGATGTCCCTGGTCAGTGTAGGCCAAAAGCAGGACCTGAATCCGGGTCTTTCTGCCTCCAAGGCTAGCCCTCATTTCGCTATGCCGCAATGACTCATTATGTAATACTCCAGTTTTGGTCTCATTGCCTTGGGTGTGCCCTCCAACAATTCACATCATAATATAATTTGATATGATATATAATAGGACATGATATGATGCAACATAACAATATATAATGTGATATCACATTTCATAATGTTATATCATATATTAGCTGTTTTGACAGGCAGCAATATAGCTTGGTGGATAGAGTTCTGGACCTGGAGTTGTGAAGACGTGAGTTCAAATACAACTCCAGATCCCTGTGTGATCCTGGACAAGACATTTAACCTGTCTGCCTCAGTTTCCTCAACTGTAAAATGGGGAGAGTACCAGCACTATCTCAGGGTTGTTGTGGGCATCAAATGAAATAATCCTTGTAAAGTATTTGGCACATAGTAGGTGCTGTATAACTCTTACTCTCTTCCCTTCCTGCTCATATCAATCATAAAATATAACAATGGGTTCCATGTTTATAATACTTTAAGATTTATAAAGGACTACTCCCACTACAACTCTCTGAGATAAAGAATACCATTATCATTAACCTCATTTTTCAGATGAGGAAATAGCCTCGGTATACTCAGTGTCACAAGCTAGGGAGGGTACGAGCTTGGGTTCCAGGGGGAAGTGAAACAAGGCACCGACATATGATTTTTTCCAGAGACAACAGAAATGCTTCCACCGATCCCTCCTCATGGAGGCCAGGGTGATCTCAGGCTCTGCATGCTCTGAGGGGTCCTACACCAAGCTGAAAGCAGGTCTAGGACTGTCCCAGAAGGACAAGGCTGGTGAAGCTTGGAGAGACCCAATAACAGAGAAAGTCACCTTGGATTTAGAAGCTCCCAAGGGGCCTGAACACTGGCGGGGGGGGGAGGGGGGGAGGTGTCCTAGCACTTGGGGGCCCAAGCATTCACAATTATGAGCTCATGAACCCCCAGAATGCTGAAGTCCATCAGTTCAGTTCAGCAAACACTGATTAAACACCCAAAGTAACCAAAGATAGTCAATCTATTCAGTAGGCACACAGGGAAGTATGATAGGACAGGGTGGGATGGTAGGCAAAGACAAGCTGAGAAGAGAATAGTGTGTGTGTGTGTGTGTGTGTGTGTGTGTGTGTGTGTGTGTGTGTGTGTGTGTATGTGTGTGTGAGAGAGATCATAGAATCCTAGATCTAGAGAGGAACTGGTCCTCAGAAGCCATCTAGCCCATAACTCCCATTTTATAGATGGGGAAACTGAGTCCCAAAGAAGTAAACCAAGGTCACATAGGTGGTAAACATCAGGGACCTCTGATTCCTGAAATTTTTCTACCACAAAAGCTGGCCTTTTAAGGGAGAGAAGACTTTTCACAGGTGGAGGTGGGGGAGGAGGTCTAAGATCTAAGATCCCCTAGATCTAGGGGCCAGAGAGTCTATGAGAATGACTGGCATCAGAAGAGGGTAGAACAGATTCCAGGTCACAGAGAGTCATCTCATCTGACTGGAATAAAGATGGTCCAAAGGGGAGTGAGGTATAAACATGGTAGTTTGGAGGCAGATGGCAGAGGATTAAAAGTTTATATTTTATTCTAAAGTCATCATTCAACAAACATTTAAACATCTACCGTGGGGAGATTTAAAAGTTAAATAAAACATGATCTGGGTCCAGTTTTCAGGGAGTTCCATAGTCTAGTAGGAGAAGACCCAAGACCAGATCCTTAAACCCTGCATTACTCTGCCTCTTGGGGCTGTTCTAAGGTAAGTGATTTGTAAACCACAACTGCCCATAGAACAAGAGTGTTAGTTATCATTACGGTTGAATGGACAGGGCTGCTCCTCAGGGTTCATTTATTTGGAATGATAATGATATGGACCCTGAGCTGCCTTGACCACTCTGGTTCCCAGGCTGTCCCAGACTTTAGAGCCATCCAGTTACCACAGGACCTGACAACTTCTTACCTGCCCTTCCCCCATCCTTATCCCCACCCTCATCCCCCAGGGCTTGGACCACTCATCCTACCTCTAACCCACCCTTTTCCCATTCAGAGGCCTGGAGTGGGCAAACACCCTTTCCTCCTCTTCTCTAAACCTAAGATGAAGGTTTGTCAAGGCATTCTTTTACAAAGAAACAAAGGGAAAACAGACAGATGCAAACAGAAGCCAGGGAACCAGGCTTTTGATCTGAACCAAAGGAGCCACAGCTCCACCTTGGACAGGTTTGGCCAGTATGAGACCTTCATTCCATCTAACCTCATCTGGGAAATCTGCCCTCAGATCCCCACTGTTTCTGACCTTGGACATTTTAAGCGTTCTCTTAGTTCTTTCAGCTTCCAAAGAAGTATCATACAATGGAAAGAACACCGGTCCTGGGTTCAGATTCTGAATTCTACCACTTAAAGGCTATGTGACCTTAAGAAAATTCTTTTCTTTACTTGGGTCTCAGTTTCTTCCACTGTACAATGAGGATATTACACTAGATCAGGGCTCTTGGGGGGCCCATGAATAGATTTCAGAGAGTCTATGAATTTGGATGGGAAAAAAATTCCATCTTTATTTTTCACTAACTTCTAAGTGAAATGGAGCATTTTCTTCAATTAAGAATTTAGGCAACAGTATTAGAAGCTAGGGGACGCAGTGGATAGAGCATCAGCCCAGGGAGTTAGGAAGGCTCGTTCAAGAGTTCAAAACTGGCCTCAGACACTTACTAGTTATGTGACCCTGGGCATGTCGCTTCGCCCTGTTTGCCTCAGTTTCCTCATCTGTAAAATGAGCTAGAGAAGGAAATGGCAAATTGTTTCAGTATCTTTTCCCAAAAATAAAAATTCAAATGGGGTCATAGAGAGTCCAACACAACTGAAAAAAGCTGAGCAACAGTACTGAGAGTAAGTCAAGATGGCCTTAGAGGTCCACAACACAAAAAAGGCTAAGAACCCATGGCTAACTAAGATCTTTCTGAGGCTCTTCTGTAGTTTGAGTCTTCTCTTTTCTTCCTTAGTCAAGTTACGTCTAGTGTGAGATCCATCTCTGGGTTTAAGTAAACCTTGCAGGTCCCTGAGATCATGGGATCCGGGCATAGCTGCAGAACTGACATTTTAGCCCTTAACATGGTGTCCAGCACATAGTAGGTGCTTTATAAATGTTTGCTGACTGACAATGATCACCTAGAATAGACCCACCTTCTCACTTTGTAGAAAAGAAAACTGAGGCCTGGAGCGGCTCAGTGAGTTGCTTGAGACCACACAAGGAGTAAGTAGTAGGGCAAGAATTTTAATTCAAGACCCCACCGCCTCAGTTCTCTTCCTGTCATTAGACCCAACTGCCCTAGGCCACAAGTTCCTCAATTTTTCCATCTGCAAAATAGAGATGTTGACACTTTATACTGCTGACCTCACAGGGCTGTTGTGATGAAAGCATTCAGTAAACTTTCAGAGGTTTTAGGAATGGGAGTTATTATGGTTTTTGTCCAAGAGACTTTTGCACCAGATCTTGGGGCTTTCTCTTTTCCCTAATCTCTTGGTCTCTGTGATCTAGACCAGGGTAAGATTTCTTAAGCTGAGGCCCATGATTTTTTTTTTCTCTTAAAATAAATTTTGATGACTCTATTTCTATTTCCTTTAGAATATGTATTTTATTATATGCATTTAAAAACATGCATAGGTTTCACCAGATTGCCAAAGGGGTCCAAATCACAGAAGAATGTTAAGAACCTTTGGTCTGCATCACAAGTTTTTCTAAGGGTTTATGTGAAAGGAAAAAGAGAATGTGCAAGTTCACAAATAAAAGTTGTGCAGATAAAAGCAAATGCCCTGTCCCAGATGGGCGTCCCTAAATGCTTTCAGCTGCTACACATGGGGCTATAGCTCCGAGGCCTTCCTTGGCCCCCATGATCCTTGTAAGGCTGTTATCTACAGTAGAATGGACAGAGTTCTGGACTTGAAGTTGGAAGACTCCTGGGTTAAGTCTTAACTGCAGGACACTGTTTTCTTCACTGTGTGACATTGAGCCAAACACTTTCCTTCTGTAAATATGCCATATACCTCTTGGAATGAAAGGACTTTGTCAAACCTAGAGCATTAATAGAGGCAGTTATATGCCACTAGATGAAAGACCGTCCTTGGAGGTGAAAGAAACCTCGGTTGAAATCTTATCCCTGACAAGTACCCATTGTGTAGCTATGGGAAAGTCTCTTAACCTTGCAATGTCCTGGGCAACTCCCTCTAAGAGTATAGATCACATAGGTGCTGTTCATCTGCACTGAAGGAAGAAATCTCCACACTGGGAAATCCTCAGATGAATAGAACCATGGATCCCACCCACCCCCAAATCCCCAAACTATAAAACTGGGTGTGATTATAAAATGAGATCATAGTTATGTAGCACAAAAAAACACAAAGCTCTGCTCATCCAATGAAGTCTATCAGGAATGCTCCCTCACCATTTCTGCTGAATACAGTCCTTTGAGGCTCAGCTCAAAAGTGGTCTCTTCCAGAAAGCCTCCCTGAGGTCCTCCCAGGCCAAACCAATCTCTCCCTTTTCTGAGTTTCCGTTACCCTTTAATCTCTCTCTTAGGCCCCTTCTTATGTTCTACCTTATGTTACAATTATCTGTGTATGTGTTTCATCTCTCATGTTAGCCTGTGAGCTCCAGGAGGGAAAGGGTTGTTTTTATCACTCTCCATCTTTTCCTGAGTGCCTTGCCACATAATAGATATTTGCTGAATAAGTCTGGGCTGTTTTTTTATAAAAATACTTTAAGGCAGAACCAAGATGGAGGAGTAGAAAGACGCATATACTCTAGCACTTCCCCCACAACCCACAAAATACCTGTAAAAAATGACTCTCAACAAAGTCTAGACCAGCAGAAGTCATAGAACAACAGAGCGAAAGAGGTTTCCAGCCAAAGGTAACCTGGAAGGCCAATAGGAAAGGTCTATCTCACCGGACACTGAGTGCAATGGAGGCCAGCCCTGGCCATGCAGCAAGGGGAGGAACAGGACCAGAACAGTCCTCCAGGGCAGAATCCCCAGCACCGAGGGTCCCAGATACTTCAACCCACAAGCGACAAAGAAAGCTCCAAAGGTCAGTGTAGGGAGGGCTTTCCCAGCTGGGCAAGAGGGGAAGGGGTTCCTCAGGCAATAGCCCCAGGCAACAGCAGAAGGGGCAGCAATAGACTGCAGGCAGCTACACTAGAAGCAACCTGGGTCCATTCTTCAGGCAGCTCAGTTTAAAGCTTCTGGCGGTAGGGAGCAGCTGATCTAATCCTCAGCCCTGAGTGACAGCCCCACCCCTATCCAAAGCCCAGGGGAACTGAGCACCTGAGTCTAATCTCTTGACAAAGGATTCAGAAGTCACGTAACTGGCTGGGAAAATGCCCAAAAAAGGGGAAAAAAATAAGACCATAGAAAGTTACTTTCTTGGTGAACAGGTGTCTCCTCCCATTCTTTCATATGAGGAAGAACAAGGTTTACCGTCACAGGAAGTTAAGACCTCTGCCTCCAGGGCCTCCAAAGTGAACTTAAATTGGGCTCAGGCAATGGAAGAGTTTGAAAAATGAGTTAGCAACTTGCTAAAGGAGAACCAAAAAAATGCTGAGGAAAATAACACCTTCAAAAAGAAGCTAACTCAATTGGAAAAAGAAGTCCAAATAGTCAATGAGGAGAAGGAGGCATTAAAAGGCAGAATTAGCCAAATGGAGGAGAAGATTCAAAAGCTCACTCAACAAAACAGTTCTTTGAAAGAGGGAATTGAGTTCAGGGAAATGAATGACAATGAGATAAATCAAGCAGTTAAAAAACAAAACCAAAAGAATGAAAAAATGAAAGATAATGTGAAATATCTCATTGGAAAAACAACTGACCTGGAAAATAGATCCAGGAGAGACAATTTAAAAATTATGGGACTACCTGAAAGCCATGATCAAAAAAAGAGCCTAGACATTATCCTCCATGAAATTATCAAGGAAAACTGTCTTGATACTCTGGAATCAGAGGGCAAAATAAATATTGAAAGAATCCACTGATCATCTCCTGAAAGAGACCCAAAAAGAGAAACTCCTAGGAATATTGTGGCCAAATTTTGGAGTCCCCAGGTCAACGAGAAAATACTGCAAGCAGCTAGAAAGAAACAAGTCAAGTATTGTGGAAATATAATCAGGATAACACAAGATCTGGCAGCTTCAACATTAAGAAATCGAAGGGCTTAGAATAGGATATTCCAGAAGTCAAAGGAATTGGGATTAAAACCAAGAATCACCTACCCAGCAAAACTGAGTATAATACTTCAAGAGAATAAATGGTCATTCAATGATATAGAGGACTTTCAAGCATTCATGATGAAAAGATTAGAACTGAAGAGAAAATTTGACTTTCAAACACAAGAATCAAGAGAAGCATGAAAAGGTAAACAGAAAAGATAAATCATAAGACTTTCTAAAGCTGAACTTTTTACATTCTTACATGGAAGAAAATATTTATAACTCTTGAGACTTTTCTCAGTATTTAGGTAGGTGGAGGGATTGTACACACACACATACACATATAGACAGAGAGTACAGGCTGTGTTGAATCAGAATAGATGATATCCACAAATAAAATAAAATAAAAATTAAGGGGTGAGGGAGGAAAATACTGGGAGGAGAAAGGGAAAAATGGAATGGGGCAGGCTATAACTCATAAAAGAGATAAAGAAAAATCTTGTTCAATGGAGGAGAAAAGGGAGAAAGGGAGAGGGGAAAAGTGAAGATACTCTCTTCACATATGGCTTAAGGAGGGAATAACATGCTTACTAAATTTGGTAGGAAAATCTATCTTATACTACAGGAAAGTAGGGGAGGAGGCGACAAGTGGGGTGAGGAGAATGATAGAAGGGAGGTAAATAGGAGAAAGGAGTAACTAGAAATAAACACTTTTGGGAAGGGACAAGGTCAAATGAGGGAATAAAAAAATAAGGGGGGATTGAGTAGGATAGAGGGCAATACAGTTAGTATTACACAACATGATTATTATGGAAGTCTTGTGCAAAACGACGCATATTTAGTCTGTATTGAATTGCTTGCCTTCTCAGTGGGGATGGGTGGGGAGGGAGGGAGGGAGAGAATTTGGAATTCAAAGTATTAGAAACAAACGTTGAGAATTATTATTGCATATAACCAAGAAATAAGAAACACAGGTAACAGGGTATAGAAATTTATCTGGCCCTACAGGAAAAGAGAGAAGATGGGAATAAGGGAAGGGTGGAGTGTGATAGAAGGGAGGTCTCATTGAGGGAAGGGGTAATCAGAATGCAAGGTATTAGGGGGTGGGGGGAGGGGAGAGATGGGGAGAAAAATTGGCCATGTTACAAAGTGATGTGAAAGCAATTAGTATTAAAACAATTGACTGAATTAATTACTGAGACTAAATCAGAGACATCTTTAGTTTGGGGGAAAGAATTTTGGTCTAAGTTTCCTAGAGGCAGGTAACTTCAGGTAAAATTTGGCATTGATGGAAAAGTTAAGGTTTTAATAGTAAATTTGAAGCAGGAACTAGAACATGTATAGAAAGGCATATAAGCCACTTAAGACTTGCCTCAAAAAATGTTCCTTAGCCAATGTGAAATTATCATCATATCTGAAACCTGGTTATTGGAATTTGCTATTTTAAGATGCTATGGGACTATTAACTGACTGTTCTCCTGAGTCTAACTCCAGGTATGGATAGCAAGAAAGGAGGTTTGAGCCTCCAATCCATGATGCCAGTAAGCCTGTGAGTTGCTGGTATGAACTGAAAAAGGTGATCTCATTGGAAGGATGGGAGAGCTGCTGTTCAGCCTGGGCTGAGTTAGGATTCTCTTGACTCAAGTTTCTCACTGACACCTGGTAGACTTTAAGCCTCACTGAATGCAAGTGGACAATCTACTCCTGCCTGGAACTGACATGAAGTTGGGGAGATATTGTTTCCTTGCAATGTCCCTACTCTTAGTGGCAATTTCCTGTAGTCAAAAGGTTTGTAAGCTTAATACCAGATCTATTAAATTATAGGTTGTTGGTAGGGGAACATCTGAGGTTAAGTCTAAAATTAAGCTATTAGGCTTAGGACTTTAGACCAACAACAATAAGTTAGGGTCCTTTAATTCTTAGTAATAGTGTGGAGACAATTAGGTCAAGGGCTTATGAAGTTAGCATACATAGTCATTATTTGTGTCTCAGTTGGTTAATGTTTAAAAAAAAATCTTTTGTGGTTTATACTGTAAATGTTTTAAAAGAAGTATCACCTGACCAAAAGTTGGAATTGTTTTATGTGATATGAAGTGTGTTAAAAATGAAAAATAAAACATAAAAGCAAGTTCTTTAAGCATATATAGATAATCACCCTCTGTGAGCTAGGTAGATTTTATGTAAGGTACTTTGCAAACCTTAGAGTGCTACATAACTTTTAGCTATTGTTATCAGAAGGCTTTTTCTTTTTTTACAAGGTTTCTTCATTTCTCTATCTATTTTACAAGTGGAGAAACTGAGGCACAGAGACAGAAAGTGACCTGTCTGTGGTGAGAGTTAGGAAGCATCTGTGTATTTTATGACCATAAAGCTATAGAAATATGTTATTATAACTCTCAGCAAAATAGGTTAGACTTCTTAAAGCCTTAGAGAGTCTTTTAAGTCATATATTTTATGTCCCTAAGACTCAGATTCCCTCCCCACCAACTCCAGGAGTGTACCAGCACATGGGCCATCCAAGCTGGTCTCACAGGCAGAATCCAGGGATGCCCGGGCTCCGGAAGGCTATCTTCTTTGGAAACCCTTTGGACTTGGAGGTCAATATCCAGCTGTAAGGCTTCTCTGTCAGGCATCCAGAGAAGACTGGATTCTCCTTCTAGTCCTTCTGCCTTTCCCCTAATTCAAGCTGACCTGTTGATGAGTGTCCTTCACAAGGGGTCTTCACCCCAGAGGTGGCAGGCCCCCAGCCCCTCCCAGCCCCTGCTCCTGGCTTAGGGAACATTCTCCGTTGCCTCAGATTTAAGAACTCCCCTGGTCCCTAGATACCACAGGAGTCTCCGAAGTCATAGGAATTCGAGCCTGAGGCAGGGCCATGCTAGTGAATGTTTTAACAACCTCTTCTGATGGGGAAATGCCTTCGACACTTATGACATCCTTTACATTTGATTTGCATTGTCAACATTTTCTTCATCACTTGCTTTAGTGTAGAAATCAAAAAAACAAGAAACTAAGTTCTGATTTATAGCATTTGCTGATTTCCAAGGGGTAAACGTTACACTGAAAACTGAAGAATTAGCTCTAGAGCAGGTATGAGCTGGCTCCAGTACCGCTGGCTGGAAGGGTACTGGAGGTCATCTAAGCCAAACGCAGCACATACTGAGTCCCAGGGAGGGGTAATGACTTAAAGTAAATCAAACACCTCAGAACCAGCATTAGCAATCAGGGTCCTTATCACCCTACACCCTTCCCTCCTGCCTTCTGCCCCAAGCCACTTCTAGAACCTGGGCCCCACTCACACTGAGGTATCATGCACCTGGAGCCCCTCTCTTGGTTTAGCTATAACAAGGGCAGTGCAGAGTAACGAAGAGCTGGCAAACTCAAATGAAAACAGAGGCACCGAATGGAGGGTAATTGTGGGCTGCAGGTCACGGTTTTAAAATGTATTATCTATGTTTTGTTGCATTTCTATTTATTTTGTTAAGTACTTCCCAGTTCCATTTCAGTCTGGTTCGGTGCACTCTGAAGTGTTTCCTCATGACCGGGTTTGTGACATCTCTGGTATAACAAACAGATAAACCCTAGAAAATCTGAGTTCAGATCTTACCTCTGATTCTTATGAGCTGCGTGACCCAAAACAATTCACTTCACCTCTAAGTCTTAGTTTTGTCATACGAAATACAGGGATTAAAACTGCCCAAATAGCCAGGCCATGCGGCACACCTTCACAGCACTTAGCACTCGGGGAGGGCAGGTAAAGTGGTGACAGAAGAGGGTATTTGGTGGGTGGGGCCTGTAGAAAGTCTGGGTGCCAACCCAGTGCTGGTCCATTTGATATGCGTTCTGGGATTGTATGGGAAACACTCTTGGGGATCTGGGGGGAAAGGCTAGCACCGTGGGGATCCCACTCACACACTTAGCCTAGGAGAGAGGCACATTCAATCTTCAGCCCCAGCGGAGAGAGTTCAGGCCCCTAGAAAGGATTTTGACCCTTACTACCAGACAGAAAGCCATCTTCATTCCCACCTTGTGTGTCATGAGTACGTTTCCCGCCCCACCCTCCCAGAGCTGATCATTAAAACCTTCCCCAGCCTATGTCCCTGCTTCCAGCTCTAACTCCTATGGCTGGAAGAGGCCTTGGAGATCACCTAGTGGAACCCTTTCATTTTAGAACAAACGAAGTCCCAGAGAAAGGAGGGCTTTTGTTTAGGAAGCCAAGATCTGACACAAATTCACCTGATTTTATTTGGTGTTTATTGGGGGCCTACTATGTACAAAGCCCCACGTTTGGTTCTAAGGATAAGAACATTGATATATGGCACAAGTCTCACACTTAAGGAGCTTCCAGTAAGATATGGACTCTTCACAATCTGCCAGACTTCCTCCCCTCCCCTTCCTCACATTGCTTCCTCCCTCACTCTAATTTCCAGCTGAACTGGCTCATTTTTTGATCCCCATATGTGACATTCCCTCTTCTGTCTCCATGTTTCATGGATAGGCTTGTCCCCCAGGCCTGGAATGTTCCCCCTCCTCAGTTTGGAAGTCTTAGCTCCCTTTAAGGCTCAGCTCAAGAGCCAGCTTTTACAGGAGGATTGTCGTGATCTCTGTTCCATTCTCCCCGCCAAAGCTCCTTGAAGGTGTTAGTGTTCTCCCCACCCCCAAATTCCTTTCCTTTCCAGCCTAAACAGGAGGGAGAAATAGATATTTGAGTGGCCACAACACTGGGCTGAGATGGAGAAGTCCAGAGTTTGTATATCTGTTCTGCCGTTAACTCACTAAGTGCCTTCACTTCCCCTTTCTGGATCTCAGATTTTCATCAAGAAAATGAGAAAGCTGGGCTAGACTGGTAGTTCTCAACCTTTTTTTTGTGTCATGATAGTCTGATGAAACCTATGGACGTCGCAGAAGAATGTGTTTAGACACATAAAATAAGATACATAGGATTACAAGGGAAACCAATTACATTAAAAGACAGTTATCAAAATACTTACAAACTTAAATACTTAAAAAGCCCTGAAGTTAAGAACCCCTGGACTTTCAGAGTCCTTTCCAACCCCAACATCCTGTTTTAAAGTCCTTTCCATTTCTGAGTCGATGGCCCTAAGCCGAGAAGGTGGATAGATGGGAAAGTTAGATGACCAAACAGGCTTTGGGGTAGCAACTAAGAAACCAGGGAGCAGGAATTGAGAATTTTGTTTCAGAAATGCAGGTAGGGAGAATATGGATTGTAGGGTCATAAATCATTACAACCAGAGATCTCAGAGGCCATGTTGTCCAAACCCATCACTTTAGAGATGAAGAAACTGAGGCCTAGAGATTAGGACCCAAGTCTTTCTAACTTCCTCATTCACTATGCAGTGACTGCAGACGGCCCACTGTGGACAGGACACAGAGAAGGACAGCTGATACCGCTTCTGCTCCAGGGCAGTAAACAAGGAGTTCATATCATTTGGCCAGCAAGAAACGAGGACCCCCGAGAAGAGGAGAACTTTTCCAAGTTCAAGTAGAAAAAAAGAACCTTAATGAGAAATTAAATTAGCCCCATTATTCCAGGAAGCTGAGACGATGAGGCCAGTGAATTTATGACTAGCCAATGCTTAGCTATACTGATATGTTCCAGCCGTCAGACATCACTGCCCTATTCACTCACCTAACTTCTATGATCTACTCAGCCAAAAGTAATCTCTGCCTCTTCTAATCTTTCTGTTTCGTCTCACTTTCTTCTTTCTCTGTATCACATCCTACCTTGTACTATCCTTAATCTGTCTACATGTCCTATGCTTTCTGTTACACTGGAAGTTACCAGATGGCAGGGGATATGTGGTTTTTCATCTTTGTATTTTTAATGCCATGCAAGGTCCCTGCACGCAGTAGGAATTTAATAAATATTTGTTGAATTGTCTGGTGTGCATTAGCACACCCTAAATATCGCTGACATTCCCATCAAGGACACAATCCTCCAATTTTGTATTTTCCCAATCACCCTAGAATGCTGTGGCTGAGTTTGTGATGCTTTCCAGGAATGAGTTTGCAAGACCCTTCAAAAGGTGGATAAGACTAGTACCTTAAACCTGGAAAGGACCTTAGAGAAATAAAGTCCAGCACTATCACTTTACAGCTGAGGAAGTCGAGGCCCCAAGGGGGGGAAGAACTTCCCCAAAGTTATGCAGGGATTTAATGCCAGAACAGAGCCTAAAGTCCAGGATTTCAAGCACTGTGCCTGTAATTCAGGAAGCTGTTGAAGTCTAGGGTTTTGTGGTCTATACAGCTGGGCTTTTCAAAGGTCATCTGAACATCAGATTAAATCATATGACTGTAACTGATTTTACTTTTTTTAAACAAAAATAAATTTTACTAAATTAAATAAATTATATTCTGTTCTATAAATTTTTATTAAACATCTTCTATGAACCAGTCTCTGTGCTGGGCACAAGGGATATGAAGATGAAAAATGACATAGTCCCCACCCTCAGTGAGGTATAATCTTTTCGGGGCGGGTGCCACGTATATATAATTAATAAATTGTAACAAGTAATTACCAGTTATAAATAAATAATATACAATTCACAGTCTGATTTAAAGAAAAACACTCCGGCGCCAAACGGTGCCGCTGTGACTAAACTTCCGTTGTCACACCGCCACTGCATAATCTTTTTTGAGTCTGTTTTCAAATTTGAATCAATTATTTTGCCTTTCCTGGAATTCCCATAGCACTTACTGTCTCAATGCCCATTTCAACCCTGGGTCACACTCTGTCCTAACTTGTTCCTTCAGAACCTAACTTTATTCCTTCTGTTTCCCAGACTATGAGGTTCCTGAGGGTACAGGCTCAGGCTGCTATCCCTCTTTCTCTCCTTGTTAGACTGTGGGATCCCCAAGGACAGGGCCCACTTGTGTCTCTCCTTTCTATCTGCTTCATCCTTATCCCTCTCCTCAGATGAAGAACTCTCTATCTCTCTTTCTACCGACTTTCTCTTTCTCTCCTTGGTCCCCCCCTCTATTGCAAACTCCTTGAGTGCAGGGTCTCTGTCTGCTCTTTCTCTATTTCTCTCACTCTATATGTTCACCAAATGCCTTTTTCATTTCTTCTTCCACCAGACTGCCAACTCCTTGAGCCCTCAAGAGAGAGTCTGCTCCAACTACCTGTGGTACACATTGTAGCTGGTCACATCACAAGGCTGGATACACAGGGATCTCGGAAGTCTTGATGACAGGTTAATTGGGAGATCGAGTCAAGCACATGATGTTCCACAGGAGTCAGGGAAAAAAGTTCTGCATACTGACCACTAACCACTCTGCTTGCCTGCCCTCCTCCCCACCCTTAATCTGAAGCCACTTACCCAGGTCTGGGAACAAGAATGTAAAGATCTTGGGACAGGGTATGACGACCACCTGGCCCCAGGCAGCTGGTGGCCAGCAGGTGATATTGTCCCACATCGGCTGGCAGCCTGGAAGGGAAGAGGAAACGTTAAACATGTTCCTGGCCATTCCGGACCATGTGAATCTCATTGTGGTCCTTCGGGCCAGTCACTCCCTCTCTTGGGGACTTGTTTTTCTCATCTCTAAAACAAGGGCATATGGGACAAGGACTAGTTTTGATCAGTGGTTCTCAGAGTGGTCCAGTGATTCCTTGAGTTCCCTGAGACCATTTCAGGGCATCTGTAGGATCAAAATTATTTTTATCATAATAATAATTAGAAGATATTTTAATTTCTAATATGGTGCCTATCCATAGACATAACCTGTATAAGCAGAAGTTGTTTAAGGAGTTTTCAATAATTTCTAAGAGCATAATAGGGTCCTGAGGACAGAAAGCATGAGAACTATGGGGGGATTTCAAAAATTCTTTCACTTTAAATGAATGACCTTATGATTCTTCTCCACTCTCTTCTCATTCTTTCAACCTCTTTGCCTTCTTCCTCAACTTTTATGCTCTCTGTCACCACAAGGTCTGCTAACCACATTTTATACAGACCTTGAAAGTTTCCATCAGGCTTTCCCCACAATAACTTATGTGGTTCATGGGTTACTAGTCTCATTTTAGAGATGAAGGAACTGAAGCCAAGGGTCACAGCTAGTGAGCATATTGACGAATAATCACTCGATATTTATTAAGTGCCAGGCACTGTGCTAAGTGCTAGGGGATACAAAAAGAGCCCCAAAAGGAGCTCACAATTTAATGGGGGTGACAACAAGCAAACAAACATGTACAAAGAAGTTATTATACGCAGGACATATAGGAAAGAGTTAAAAGAGAGAAGGCACTAGAATTAAGAGGGTTTGGGAAAGGCTTCTCATAGAAGATGGGATTTTAGTTGTCACTTAAAGGGAAGTGACAATAGGCAGAGATAAGAGAGAGGGCATTCCAGTCTCGGGAAACAGCCAGAGAAAATGCCTGGAGCTCAAAGAAGGAGTGTCTTGTTTGTATAACAGCTAAGACAACAGTGTCATTGGATCAAAGAATATGTGTAGAATATGTGTCCTGGAGTAAGGTGTAAGAAGACTGGAAAGATAGGAGGGGGCTAGGTTATGAAGGACTTTGAACACCAAATAAAGGACTTTGTATTTGATCCTATAGGCCGTAGGAAGTCAATGGAATTCACTGAGTAGCAAGGTGACGTGGTCAGACCTGCACTCAAGGAAATCCCTTCAGTGGCTGAATGGAGGATGGATTGTAGTTTGCTGTGTTTGTCCTTCGTTCTCAAGGTGGACCATGACATCAAGATGAAGACATAACTTGCAGTTGACTTTGATTTGAGTGAGGGAGGGCTGTGCAAGGTCACCAACCTCACTCTCTTCTCCTGAGCCATCTGGGTCCAGAGGCCTGATATTCATCAGGACGACTGGAGATGGCCCAGGATACAATGAGAGACCCTGGCCCTTTCAGGCTAAGGTCTTACAGCATTCTCACTCAGAGTGAGATACACCCATTCAATGACTAGGTTTCTTTAAGTAGTTGCTCAAGGGATGGCCTCTTTCATCAAAAAAAAAAAAAATCAAACTGGGAGGAGAAGACTCTCAGGGTTCTTGGGTAGAAGAAAAACAATTATCATGGTGGGGAGAGACTGGAGGCAGGCAGACCCACCAGCAGACTGCTATCACAATCCAGGTGTGAGGTGATAAGGGCCTGCATCACAGTGGTGGCAGTACTTTTCATTTCTTCCCTTGTACCCCACCAAACTATAATGTAAGAAAGCAGAAGAAATAAGGAAAAGGCAGAGAGAAAATATGGAATATTTCTGTGATTAATTTATTGATTTGCCTGTCAATGTGTGGCTTCCCATCTCCTAGAGTGTTTCATCACAGTCAGGGATCTTTAGAGTTGAAAGGAAAGAAGGAAGGAAGGGAGGGAGGGAGGAAACATGAAGTGCCTGCTATGAACCAGGTACAGTGCTAAGTACTTTACAAATATCTCATTTTATCCTCACAACAACGCTGAGAGGTAAGTACTATTATCGTTCCCATTTTACATTTGAGGAAACTGAGACAACCAGAGTTAAGTGACTTGCCGAGGGTAGCACAGTTAGTAAGTGTCTGAGGCTGGATTTGAGCTCAGGTCTTGGTGACTTCAGGCCCAGGGCTCTATTCACCATGGAGTCCATGTCCAACCCAACCACTTATGGATAGAGAAACTGAGGCTTAGAGAGGGGAAAGAAGTAGTCCAACTAGTAAATGGCAGAATCTGAACTCAAACCCAGGTCTTTAGACTCTAAATCCAGTCTTCTTTCCACTATTTTCCAGGTGCCCTCCTGAAGTCTATCCTAGATATAAACACATCCTGATAGAAACAATGGGAGTTTGAGAACCAAAGGAAAAGGGCATGTCCCCATTGCTATGGAATATGAGGGAGGGTCACAGTATCTAGCTGGTCTGAGATGGAGACAGCACACTAATAATTCATGAGAGCTCGAAAAGCCATTTAAGGTAAAGATCATTAATTTAGAACAAATCAAGTGTAATTGAAATTTGTGAGAAAGTTGGAAGCCTTCCAGGGAGTGCTGATGTTGTAGGGAGGGAATGGGATCCTGGTCAGATATGGGTGAAACCCAGTGATCGGAAGACTTACAGCCAGAAGGGGGAATCATCTAGACCAACCCCTCTCAATTTAGAGAAGAGGGAACTGAGACCAGGAAAAGGGAGAAGACTTGCTTGTGAAAGTCAATAGATGAGCTCCCTCTGGAGCAGGATCTAGGTCTGTTCTTCCTCTCTCTGTGCCCCCAGCAATGGGCTGGCACAAAAAGGACTCGATGACTTGAGATTCAGTCTGCCACCAAGAGCTCTTTCCACTCAATATGAAATACACATGCTTATTTTCAGGGATACAGGGCAACTGTGTTTGGATAGACGTTAGCGCAATCCCTTGAGCAAGACTGGGCCTCTTGTTTCCATATTTCTCCATTCAAGAAATTTGGTAATCAGGTCTTTTCCATGCCCCCCAAGTCTCAGAATCTTGCTGGAACTGTACTGAAAACCTAGTTGCTAGGAGCTATGGTTTTAGGAAAGACATTAGAAATTTAAAAATAAAAAAAAAAACTGTCCACCTCTGGGGAGGCCCATAGGCAAGCTATCTAAATGTCAGCCTAGCTGGATTCTCTGGGGAACTTGCTTTTCCTCAGTTAACCCCTAGATTCCCTCTCTCAGAGACAGGATGAGCCTTGGAAGCTGGAGAACTCAGTCTGAGGAAGACAGAAGAGAAAGGAGAGAAGGGCATAAGTATTTATTAAATGCCTATGTGCCAGGTAAATACTTAAGCCCAGAAACACAAAATTTGATTAGAACAAGGATTCTAAAACCTCCCCAAGGCATCTGTGGATAGATTTCAGTGTTTCTGTGAACTTGCATTTTCAATGTAACTGGTTCTTTTTTTGTAATCCTATAATTTTGTAATTCTGTAATTCTATAAATTTTGTAATTCTATAAACTTTCATTTTATTTTATGCACTTAAAAATATTAAAAGACTTCACCAGACTTCCAAACAGGTACATTGCACACACACACACACACACACACACACACACACACACACACAAAACTAAGAACCCCTAGATTAGAGCGTTAAGATTCACCTTCTATGAAACAATAAAAGAACAGGATAAAGACAATATATAAACCAGGGTTGGAACTGGGTTTGAGCCATAAGGACTGGAAGAGGTCAGAGAAGTGGGAGAGATGAGTGTGGGTTCTGGTGATCAGGAAAGGTATCTTCTGGAAAGAAGACCTTCCTCAGGCTTTGCAAAAAAAAAGATAGTTTTTGGATAGATGGATGGATGACTGGATGGATAGTTAGATAACTGATTAAGCATTTACTATGTGCCAGGCACTGTGCTCAGTTCTAGGGACAAATATAGAAACAAACAAAAGACTCTTAAAAAATACATTTTTAATGGGGGAAGACAACATATTAAGTGAAACTAGAAAGTGAGAGTAGGGAAAGGTAGAAGGGTGGGGGTATGATGACTGGAGAAGTAGAGGAGTCCAGAAAGTGAGTTGTAGGAGGGGAGAACTGAAGTGAGCGTGGCTGGGGCCCTGTCTGAAACCTCAGTCTGAACCAAGGAATCAACAATCAGGAAAGTGCGGCCACAGGGAGGAGGTTTCCTCAGGTGGGAAGATGGTTATAATAGAGGCAAAGGGCATCCACACTGGGAGCCAGGAGATGAAGATTTTATTTAGTCCTGGCTCTCCCCTAAGCTATATGACCTTAACAAACCACTTTTCTGGGCTTAAATTTCCTAATTAAAAAAATAAAAATAAAAATTCCCTCAATTTAAAAATGGATGTGGTTGACCAAGATGACCTTAAAGGTTCCTTTCAGCTCTGATATTCTGTGAATCTACAAATCACAAAATCTCAGAGTTGTAAGAGATCTCCAGGACTATCCAGCCCCACATTACAGTGTGGTCATCCCCTCTGTGACATGCCCAATAAATGGTCATCTGGACTTCCATTACCTCCCAAGGGAGTTCATTCCATTTTTTGTGTACCTAAAATTATGAAGGAATATTCCCTTATGCCTTGCCTGTATCTGCCTCATGACAACTTCCACTCAGTGTTATTAGTTTCACCCTCCGAGACAGAGCAGAACAAATCAAATCACTTTTCCACATGACATCTCTTCAAATACGGGAAGATGGTTGCCATGTTGTCCCTGAGCTTTCTCTTCAGACTGAACATCCACCATTTCTTAAAGCATTCTTTGTTGGACATGACCTTTGTTTGATGACCTTCATCATCCTGGTGGCTTCTTGGGAACTCTGCAATTTATCCACACCATTTTCTAAAATATAGTGCCCAACACTGAAAAAAAAACCCACCCCATCTGTGTGTCCTCATAAGGCCAAAGCATAGAGGGACTTTAACTTTCCTTCTTCTGGTTTTTATGTCTCTCTCAATATAGCTTAAGAGCAAACTAGTTATTTTTGGCTTCCATACTACATCATAGACATTTTTTAACATTTAATTTTTATTTTATTTTTTTCTCAGTCATATATAAATAAAACATTTTAATGCATTAAAAAAAGGTTTTAGTTCTTAATTCTCTCCTTTTCTCTCTTCCCTCTCCTCTCATTGAGAAGACAAGCAATTTGATATAGATTATACTTACGCAGTCCTGCAAAACATTTCCATATTACCCATGTTTCAAAAGAAAAAGTAGACTAAAAAAACAAGAATGATAAAGGTTTTTAAAAGTATGCTTCAATCTGCATTCAGATTTCATCAGTTCTTTCTCTGGAGGCAGATAGCATTTTTCATCACAAGTCCTTTGGAATTGTTTTGGATTATTGTATCACAGAGAATAGCTAAGTCATTCATAGTTGATTACTTGTTGTTACTATGTACAATATGCTCACTGCACTTTGCATCAGTTCATATAAGTCTTCCCAGGCTTTTCTGAAAGCATCCTGCTCATCATTTCTTATAGCACAACAGTATTCCATCACAATCATATACCACAAATTATTCAGCCATTCCTTAACTGATGGGCATCCTCAATTTCCAATTCATTGCCACCACAAAAAGAGCAGCTATAAATATTTTTGTACATATAGGTCCTTCTCATTCTTAAAAATCTCTTTGGGACCTAATAGTGATATTGCTGGGTCAAAGGGTATATGCAGTTTTATACCCCTTTGATCATAGTAACTGTTCTCCAGAATGGTTAGATCAGAATGTTGCTCCACCAACAATGCATCAGTGTCCCTATTTTTCCACATCCTCTCTAACATTTGTCATTTTCTTTCTGTCAAATTAACCAGTCTGATAGGTGTGAGGTAGTACCTCAGAGTTGCTTTAACTTGCACTTCTCTAATTGATTGTGATTTAGACTATCTTTTCATATAATTAGACAGCTTTTATTTCTTCTTCTATAAGTTGTCCATTAATTTCCTTTGACCATTGATCAGCTGGGGAATTATTCATATTCTTATGAATTTGGCTCAGTCCTCTATGTATTTGAAAAATGAGACTCTTATCAGAAAAACTTACTGTAAAATATTCCCCTCCCCCAATTTCCTGCTTCTCTTCTAATCTTGGCTGAATTGGTTTTGTTTGTGCAAAAATGTTTTAGCTCAATTCATTGTTGGTGGAGCTGTGAGCGCATCCAACCATTCTGGAGAGCAATTTGGAACTATGCCCAAAGGGCTACAAAAATGTGCATACCCTTTGACCCAGCAATATCGCTACTAGGACTATATCCCCAAGAGATCATAAAAATGGGAAAGGGTCCCACATGTACAAAAATATTTATAGCAGCACTCTATGTAGTTGCCAAAAACTGGAAGTCAAGGGGATGTCCATCAATTGGGGAATGGCTGAATAAATTATGGTATATGAATGTAATGGAGTACTATTGTGCCATAAGAAATGATGAACAAGAAGACTTCAGAGAGGCATGGAAGGACTTATATCACCTGATGCTGAGTGAAAGGAGCAGAACCAGGAGAACTTTATGCACAGCAACAACCACAGTGTGTGAGAGTTTTTTCTGGTAGACTTAGATTTTTGTAATAACACAAGAACTTCTGAAAAAAAAAAAAATCCCAATGGTGGACCTCAAGGCAAAATGCCTTCCACACTCAGAGAGAGAAATATGGAAGTCACTCACATAATGTAGCAGATCATGTTTGTGTATGTGTATCTGTTTGTGTATCATGTTCTGATTTGTTATACGGATTCTTTCATTTATCTTAGTCTGACTACATAGCATGACTATAGTGAAAATATACTCAATAGGAAAGTATATGTAGAATCTATACAGAATTGTATGCAGTCGTGGGGAGGGAGGGAGGTAGTGGGGGGTGGGTGGGGAGGGATAAAATCGCAATTGTATGGCAGTGATTGTTAAACATTAAAAAAATAAAAAAAATTAAAAAAAAATGTTTTAGCTCGGTGCAATCAAAATTATTCATTTTATATCCCATAATGTTCCTTATCTCTTATCTGGTCATAAATTCTTTCCTTATTCACAAATATGACAGGCAAAATATTCCATGCTCCCATATTTGCTTATAGATTCACTCTTTATGTCTAAATCATGTACCCATTTTGATCGTATCTTTATATCAGATATAAAGTGTTGGTCTACACCAGGGCTTCATAAATTTTTTCCACTCATGACCCTTTTACAGGTTTCAGCAACGTTCATTGGCATTGCATGGCCTAAGGACATACACAGTGCAAAATGTGGCATACTTTGTGTTCAGAACCAAGGCTGCAGTAAAACTATTCAATGCAGCAAAGGCAAACACTGCCAGAAACACTTTGGATTCATTACAAATTTAATTTTTTTAAAATGTCTATTTATTTATTTTTAGTTTTCAACATTCATTTCCACAAAATTTTGAGTTCCAAATTTTCTCCCTATCTCTCCCCTCCCCCCACTCCAAAACACCTTGCATTCTGATTACCCCTTTCCCCAATCTGCTCTCCCTTCTATCACACCCCTCCCTTCTCTTATTTCCATCTTCTCTGTTTTCTGGTAGGGCAAGACACATTTCTATACTCCATTACCTATATTTCTTATTTCCCAATTGCATGCAAAAACAATTCTCAACATTTGTTCCTAAAACTTTGAGTTCCCACTTCTCTCCCTTCCTCCCTCCCCATCCATCCTACTGAGAAGGCAAACAATTCAATATAGACTATATATGTGTAGCTTTGCAAAAGACTTCCATAATAGTCATGTTATGTAAGACTAACTATATATTCCTCCATCCTATCCTGCCCCCCTTTTATTCTGTTCTCTCTTTTGACCTTGTCCCTCTCCAAAAGTGTTTGCTTCTAATTATTCCCTCCTCCTATTTGCCCTCTCTTCTATCATACCCCCACTCCACTTATCCTCTTCTCCTCTACTTTCCTGTAGTGGAAGATAGATTTTCATACCAAATTGAGTGTGCATGTTATTCCCTCCTTAAGCCAAATGTGATGAGTAAGTTTCACTTTTTCCCCTCTCACCTCCCCCCTTTTCCCCTCCATTGAAAAAGTTTTTTCTTGCCTCTTTTATGAGAGATAATTTGCCCCATTCCATTTCTCCCTTTCTCCTTCCAATATATTGATCTCTCACTCCTTAATTTTATTTTTTAGATATCATCCCTTCCTATTCAACTCACCCTGTGTCCTCTGTCTGTATATATGTGTATAATCTCTCCAACTACCCAAATATTGAGAAAAGTTTCAAGAGTTACAAATATGATCTTTCCATGTAGGAATGTAAACAGTTCAGCTTTAGTAAGTCCCTTATGATTTCTCTTTCCTGTTTACCTTTTCATGCTTCTCTTGATTCTTGTGTCTGAAAGTCAAATTTTCTATTCAGCTCTGGTCTTTCCATCAAGAATGCTTGAAAGTCCTCTATTTCACTGAATGATCATTTTTTCCCCCTGAAGTATGATACTCAGCTCTGAAGGATCTGGGAACTGCAACTGATGCTGGGGATTCTGCCCCATTAGACTTGCTCCAGTCCTGTCCCTGCCGAGCTGTGTGGCCAAGACTGGGCTGCACTCCACTCTGAGCCCGGTATGATAGACTTTTCCTGTCGGCCTTCCAGGCTGTCTTGGGCTAGAAATCTCTTTCACTCTGTCATTTTGTGGCTTCTGCTGCTCTAGAACTTGTTTAGAGTCATTTTTTACAGGTATTTCATGGGCTATGGGGGAGAGCTTTTACAGGTTCATCTTTCTACTCCACCATCTTGTCTCTGTGACCCCCCCCCCCATTTAATTTTTAATTCATTTTTGGTTGTTGCATTTTCAGAAACCTGGGTCGTGACCCACAGTTTAAGAAGCACTAGTCTATACCTAGTTTCTGTGAAACTACTTTCCACTTTTCCCAGAAATTTTTGCCAATTTGTGATTTCTTGTCCCCAAATCTTGACTCCTTGGATTTGTCAAACACTAGATTACTATGGTCGTTTACTCCAGTGTATTGTGTATCTAATCTTTTCCACTGGTCCAGCACTCTGATTCTTAGCCAGTACCAGACTATTTTGATGAAGACTGCTTTATAATATAATTTGAAGTCTGGTACTGTTAAACCACCTTCCTTCACATTTTTTTCCATCGTTTCCCTTGATGTTTTTGACCTTTTGTTCTTCCAAGTGAATTTTGTTATCATTTTTGCTAGCTCTACGAAATAAATTTTTGGCAATTTGAATATGTAAGTTGATTTAAGTAGAATTATTATTTTTGTTATATTGGCTCAGCCTACCCATAAGCAATTACTATTTCTCCAATTGTTTAGATCTGAGTTTATTTGTGTGAAGTGTTTTGTAATTGTGTTCATATAGTTCCTGGATTTGTCTTTGCAGGTAGACTTATGAGTATTTTATATTGTCTAGAGTTATGTTAAATGAAATTTCTCTTTCTATACTTTGTTGGTAGTACATGGAACTGCTTATGATTTATGAGAGTTTATTTTATCTCCTGTAATGATGAAGTTGTTAATTATTTCAACTAATTTGTAGTTACTTCTCTAGAAATCTCTAAGTAAACCACTGCATAGTTTGCAAAAAGTGATAGTTTTGCTTCCTCATTGTCAGTTCTAATACCTTCAATTTCTTTTTCTTCTCTCATTGCTATAGCTAGCATTTGTAGCACAATATTGTGCAATAGTGATGATAATGGACATCCTTGCTTCACCCTTGATCTTACTTCTACATTACCCCCCATTACAGATAATGCTTGTTGATAATTTTAGATAGATACTACTTATTATTTTAAAGAAAGCTCCATTTATTCCCAACTTTCTAATGTTTTTAATAGTAATAAGTGTATTTTTAAAAGCTTTTTCTGCATATATTGAGATAATCATATGATTTTTGTTGGTTTTATTATTGATATGGTCAAATATGCTGATAGTTTTCCTAATATTGAACCAGCCCCATGTTCCTGGCATAAATTCCACTTATTTATATTCTACTTGGTCATAGTTTATGATCTTTGTAATATATTACTGTAATTTCCTTGCTAGGACTTTTTGCATCAATATGCATTAGGGAAATTGGTCCATAGTTTTTTTCTCTGTTTTTATTCTTCCTGGTTTATGCGTCAGCATGACATTTGTGCTGATAGGAATCTGATAGGACTCCTTCTTTGCCTATTTCCCCCAGTTTATATAGTATTGAAATTAATTGTTCTTTAAATGTGTAGTAGCTGTGAATCCATCTGGTCTTGGGGATTTTTTCTTGGGGAACTCATTTGTGACTTGTTCAATTTTATTTTCTAAGACAGGGTTATTTGAGTATTTGATTTCTTCTTCTATTAACCTGGGCAACTTATATTTTTGTAAATATTTATCCATTTCACTTAGATTGTCAAACTCATTGCATACAATTGAGCAAAATAGCTTCTAATAATTGTTTTAATTTAATTTCCATTTGTGGTGAATTCAACCTTTTCATTTTTGTTACTGGTAATTTTTTTTTCTTTTTTTTAGAAATCAAGTTAACCAATGGCTTATTTATTTTTTGTTTTATTTTCTCATAAAGCCAGCTTCCAGTTTTATTTATTAGTTCAATAGTTTTCTTACTTTTAATTTTTATTAATCTCTCCTTTGATTTTCAAGATTTTTTTTTGTATTTAACTAGGGATTTTTAATTTGCTTTTTTCTAGTTTTTTAGTTGCAATTCATTGATCTGTTCTTTTTCTATTTTATTGATGTACACACTTAAAGATATAAATTTTCCCCTAAGTACTGCTTTGACTACATCCTATAAATCTTGGTATGTTTGTTTCATTGTTGTCATTCTCTTTAATGAAATTATTGATTGTTTTTACAATTTATTCTTTGATTAACTCATTCTTTAGGATTAGATTATTTACTTTCCTATTATTTTTAATCTATGTTTCCCCAGCTCTTTATTGAATATCATTTTTATTGTATTATGGTCCAAAAAGGATGCACTTGACTGTGAGGTTTTTATGCCCTGATATATGGTTAGTTTTTGTAAAGATGTCATGTATAGCTAAGAAAAAGGCATATTCCTTTCTATTCTTATTCTGTTTTCTCCAGAGGTCTATCATATCTAACTTTTCTAAAATTCTAAGCATCTCCTTAATTTCTTTCTTGTTTATTTTATGTTTAGATTTATCTAATTCTGAGAGGGGATCCCTCACTAGTATAGTTTTACTGCCTGTTTCCTCCCATAATTCATTTAACTTTCCTTTAAGAATTAGTATGCTTTGCCATTTGGTGCATACATGTTTAGTACTGATATGACTTCATCATCTATGGTACCATTTTTATATCCCTGCTTATCTCTTTATGGCTCCATGATATTTGAATTGTTTCTTTCTAGTTCTTTGCAATATTTTCTCTTTGGCCTGGGAACTCTGAAATTAGGCTATAATATTCCTGGGAGTTTTCATTTCATCTCTTTCAAGAGGTGATTGGTGGATTCTTTCAGTTTCTATTTTATCCTCTAGTTCTGGGAATCAAAGCAATTTTCCTTGATAATTTTTTGAAAATTGATGGGTAGGCTTTTTTTTTTCGATCATGGCCAATGTCAGGTTGTCCAATAATTCTTAAATTATCTCTCCTAGATCTATTTCCCAGGTCAGTTTTTTTTTTTCCAATAAGGTATTTAACATTTGCTTCTGCTTTTTCATTCTTTTGATTTTGTTTTGTTTCTTGGTGTCTTTTGGAGTCATTAGCTTCCATTTGCCCAATTCTAGTTTTTAAGGAATTATTTTCTTTGATGAGCTTTTGTATCTCTTTTTCCATTTGGCTAATTTGACTTTTTAAGTTATTCTTCTCTTTAGTGGATTTTTGTGTCTTCATTACCATTTGGACAATTATGTTTTTTAAGGTATCATCTTCAGAATTTTTTTGTGTCTGTTTCATCAAGCAGTTAATTCTCTTTTCATAATTTTCTTGGATCACTCTCATTTTTTACCCCTCTACCTCCCTTATTTGAGCTTTAAAGTATTATTTGAGATCTTCTAGGAATTCTTGTTGGGCCTGTGAACAATTCACATTTTTCTTTGAGGCTTTGCCTGTAGCTGTTTTGACATCATTGTCTTCTTCTGAGTTTGTGTCTTAATCTTCCCTGTCACCATAATAACTTGTCTTTTTGTTGTCATTGTTTGTTCATCTTTTCAGCCTGTTTATTGACTTTTAACTTTGGGTTAAAGTTGGGCTCTACTCCCAGTTGTGGAGGGGGCATTGCCCTAAGCATCAGGCCTTTCTAGCTGCTGTTTTCAGAACTAGCCCTGGGGGTCTGTAGAGTTTTGGTGCTTTCAAGGTGCTACAATCTAAGAGGAGCTGTCGTCATTGCTCTCTTGGCCTGTGCTCTGGCTTTTACCCAGGAAGGTATGTTGCTCTCTTGTAGCCACTAATGACAGCATTCCTCCTAGCCCCAGGACTGTGACCAGGTCCCTCATTCTCCCACAGCTGCAACTGCTAGTGTTCCCCTCTATCTTTGAATTAAGACCAGGGCTCTGCCACCATGGAACCCAGACTTGGGCCCTGGCTCCTCTGTGGCCTCAAGTGTTATTGTTCCTTTTGGCTCTGGTCTGTGACCCAGAACTGAGTATGGGCAATGCAACAGGGTCCTGAACCCAGCTCCAGCAAAGTGTCCTCTATAATCTCTTTCTGACCACCACATACACTACTGGGGGGCTCGGGGCCACCAATGTAGCCAGCCCCAAGGCATGGCCTGATATGCCTGCATGACACTCCTGGGCCCACCACCACCCTGGTAAGAAAGACCTTTCCTGCTGATTTCCTGAGTTATCTTGGGCTGGAAAATTGTTTCGCACAACCCTTTGCTGGTTCTGCCACTTCAGAATTCTCTCTGAGGCACTATTTTAGAGTTGTTTGGAGGGGAATTTAAACAATCTTGGCTGAGTCCTTCTCTACTCCACCATCTTGGTTCCATGTCTACACATCACAGATTCTTATTCCATTTGCTTATAGTCCACTAAAACCCTTACATCTTTTTCACATGAACTGGTGTTTCGGTGCATCTCTCCCATCTTGTACTTCTGCAGTTAACTTTTTAAAAGCTAAAGTGTAGGATTGTATATTTAACCCTATTAAATTTCATTTTATTAGATTTAATTCAACATTCTAGCTTGCTGAGGACTTTTTGGATCCTGACTTGATCATGCAACATGTTAACCAATTTTCTGTGTGCTCCCCCAAAATGTGTTCATGTTTTAAAATACAATAAAACTTTATTTAAAAATGTAAAAACTATTCTTAGCTCGCAGGAGGCCCTACAAAACCAGGGTCCCATGACCATAGTTTGCCTACCTCTGCCCTAGATACACCTTTCAGCTTTTAAATTGTGGGATCCAAATTAATTCATTACGAATCTGTGAATCCACTCACTAATAAATATTTCTCTTGGGTCTCACACACACACACACATACACACACACACACATGCTCACTCATGCACATATGTGTGCACACACATTCGCATTCTTACAGAGCCATAGTTGGAGGTTTCCCAACAAGGCCTGGACTTGCACTCACTTCATTGACTGGCCTTCTCTAATGAGGGTGGAGTCATGGAAGAACTCTGGTCTTTGATCCAAGATTTTGATGGCTCCATCCCCTATTGATCCCAGCCCTGATCTTCCCGTCCTGGTCACTATTCACTGAATCTAATTCTGTTCATAATAGGGGAAAGAAGGAATTTCTTTTTCCACTGATTCCTTTGAGAAGGGAGGAAGAGAATTTGAATGTATTAAGGACCTACTATGTGCTAGGCATTGTGCTGATTTTATAAATATTGTCTAAATTGATTATATTTGTAGGTAGGGTCATGGACCCGGCAGGACTGTGGCAAAAAAAGCAAACCGTTAAAAATAATAATAAAATTTTAAAAAGCAAATCATTAATAATTATCCTTCAGGTCTGGTCATTCAATCAGTTCAATCATCTCTCCATCTGATCCACAAAGAAAACGTAAGAGTCTTTATCAAAGGCTTTGTTGAAATCTCTATATAAACTGCATCTGCAACATTCTCCCAATCTACCTGCCTAGTAAGCTTGTCAAAAAGGAAAATGAGGTTGGTCTGTCGCAGCCTGTCCTTGGCGTCATGCTGGCTCTCGGTGACCACAGCTTCCTTTTCTAGATGTCATTTACTCCGTTAACACTTTCTGGAATTTTGTCAGGAACCAGAAAGCAAATTCACCAGTTTAGTTTACAGTCTCTACTATCTTCCCTTAAAAAAAAAATCAGACTATTTACTCTTTTCCATTCCTAAAGCATGTCTTAGATTCTTCAGATCTTTCAAAGGTTACTTACTGACAGCAGCTCAGCAATTCTATACAATTCTTTCAGTGTTCTGGAATATACCTTTGTTTGGATGAGCTCACTTGAATTCATGAAGGGCAGCCAGGGCCCTCTCACTATCTCCCTGCTTATGCTGGCTTTTAACTTCCTCCCATCTTTTTTTTTTTTTTTCAAACTCTGGGCTTGTTACAGAAAACAGAAGCAAAATGAGTGTCCAGTGGCAGTTCTGCCTTCTCTTTGTCATCCAAACAGAAATACTATCCCTTCTGTCATCTTTCTCTTTCCCTCTGAAAGTTCTATTTGAAAAGCCACTCCTACACGCTGTTATGAAACACGTCTTCTTAACCTGGACTCTACAGATCTCCAAAGGGATGTGGATAGATTTCAGGGAGTAGGTGGATGTGGGAACTTGGATGGGGAAAAAAAATACATTCTTATTTCCACTAACTTAAACTGAGCATTTCGTTTAATTATTTAAAAAATATTGTTCTGAAAAGACGTCCATAGGATTCACTGATTGACATAGTTGTCTGTCACCAACAAACCAAAAACATGAAGCACCCTCAATATAGAGGCTGTGACTGTCTTCGTAAGGAGAGAGCTTAACGAGTTGCAATAGTAATTGTCTTTCTATCAGGTGGGTCTCCCTATGGAGGGAGAGAGGGAGGAAGAGAGGGAGAGAGAAAAAGAGAGAGAGAGAGTCAGAGATGATAAAATAGGAAGACTGAAAAGCTAAGGGGAAACTTTTTTCTCATTAGAACCACATTAACTATGTTATTTTTGCAAAGAAACATAAAGAGAATTTTAAGAAGCATGAGTCTGGAGAGATTTTTAATAAGAGTTTAAGGGAAGTTTAAGTGATTGTTTCTAGACATGGGTGGAGATAAATTAGAGAAGTCAGAAGGAAATATCGGTCTTCCTTTATGAAACTATGGTGCCCTTTATATCTCAAAGAAATTCTTTGGAAGAGAGTTTGGTTTTTTTTAATATCCTGAAAGAGCTAGCTAGTGTGGGCCCATGTTCTCAAAAGTAAAGAGATGTCATCTCCACTTCTATCGAAACTTTAGGATGATTCTGGCTTTGATCTTTATCACAAATAAAATATTTAAAATAATTATCGGTATCTTTGTTTTGTTATTGAGTTCACTGTTAATGCATTATTGATTAACCATTTTAATGTTTATTTAAGCCTAGATTAAGGGATTTCATATAGAGATATGAGTAACTGCTATCGGGAAAGGGAGTTTCCTCAGTTTATTAAATAATTTCCAATGACCTCAGGTGGGGCTCTGAGCTTAGTTGATCAATTCAGAGATATGTTGAGATTTTATTAATTAATGAGGAAATAAACATTTCTTTAGAGTTTGAGATGTTAAAATAAATATGGGAATGAGCAGTGCTTCAATATGGACTGAGAAATGATTGATGAGTGAGTCTGGTGGCCCACGTAACCCTGTGACAGACGGTTGTCCTTCCTGACTCTGCTACACCTCAACACAGATCTAAATACATAATAAAATAAACATATATGATATACACATGTATGTATGCATGTGTGTATGTATGCATGTATGTATGTATGTATGTATGCATGCATGTATTCCATCATTCTTATGTGGAGTTCAGAAGTCTCAGATCAAGGCAGCTAGGTAGCATAGTGGATAGAGTACTGGCTCTGAAGTCAGAAGAATTTGAGTTCAAATCTAGCCTCAGATACGTACTGGCTGTGTGATCTTGGGCAAGTCACTTAACTCCTAGGTCTCAAAACCAAAACAGACATCTTCAAATCCAACCTATACCTGAACAGAAACCAAGAGCTCAAAGGTTGCCTGGAGAGGCAAGACTTACCTTCTGAGAATAGGTCATGAAATAAGATAGGTCAGTGTGTTTAGGCTGTGAGGGATGCAGAAGGAAACCCGAGAGGGAGGAGTGCTCAGTGTGGCCAGCTGACACTCAGTCGGAGGTCAGACTTGAGTCTGGCCTTGAAGGATTCTGAATATTAGGACTGACATCCAGAGAAGCGTGATAATAATACTACAACCAGCAGCTGATAGAACTGGGAGGGTTAAGGTTTGCAAAGTGCTTTTCTCACAAGCCTATGAGATAGGTAATATTATTACCTTCTCTTTTAATGGATTATTCCCCCCATTTTATAAAGGAGGAAGTGGGACTAAGAGGTGTTAAGTGACTTATCCAAAGTCATACACACAACTGTAAGTAGGCAGGGGGGGGGGGGGCAGTGGGTGGAGCTCCTGGAGCCAGGAAGACCTGAGTTCAAATGTGATCTCAGAACCTTACTAGCTGTGCAAGTCACTTAACCGCTGTCTGCCTCAGTTTCCTCATTTGTAAATTGGGGATAATATGCCTACTTCCTAGGGTTGTTGTGAGGATCAAATTAGATATTTGTAAAGTAAATTGTAAACCTCAAAGTGCTATATAAATATTATTGTCGTTGTTATATTAGAGTGGGAAATTGGAGTTCGATTTTTTAACCCCAACTTTAATGCTTTCTCCATTGCATCCGACTGCCTTTCCACTCCTGGCATCGTGAGGCAGTGAAAAGAGCCTTTGACTGAGAATCATGAGATATCACTGCTAGCCCCTGCTCTGTAACTCACTAGCCAAGTAACCCAAAACAAGCTCTTTCCCTGCTCTGAGTCTCAGTTTCCTTGTTTGCAAGATGAGAAGGTTAGGGGGCAGGGGCAAGGTACTCAATGTCTTAGAGTTTCTGACTGTGATTTCAAGTAGAGCAGGGTAGCATGGCATGAGGGTAGGTTTGGGGGGCTTTGTATGAGGAGCGTAGACTTGATTACCTACATGAGGCCTGCAAAAAGTCCCTGTTAAGAGGGAGTGACTGGCAGGAGCTGAGCTAGCTCAGCTTCTCAAGCCCAGGTAATTGGATTCCCTGGAACAAGGCCACCTGCCTGAGGGGCATTTCCATTAACAGCCTTCATTAGAGGGGAGCCGGATCTAGTATCTGGATGAGTCAGTTAAAGGCTCCTTGAGGCAAAGCAGGGTGATTTTTGGGTACCTCTGGGCCAGCCTGGGCAGGGATGGGCACAGCTTTGTTTGCTGGTCTCCAACTAGAAACAGGACACAGTGAAGTGAACTGACTTGTTTCTTCCTTGTCATTTTTTATGTACACCCTTGAAGACATTCATACGCTGTCATGGTTACCTACTCACAACAGGCTGAACACTCATGTACATAGGCATACACATTTACAGCACACATGGAGGCACATGCATACACAGGAACAAAGACCAACACAGACTCACATGTTCGAATCTCCCTGTACCTACAGTTACTAAGCAGGGTTTTGTGTCAGGGCGTGGGAGCATGAAAATATGGAGAAATGCCAAGAATTACATCATCAGGGAAGGGAGTCACGAGGCAGGCCTGCCTTCCATGCCATGCCCTCCTGTGCCCTGGCCGTGTGCCCTGGGGCAAATACCTGATCTCTCCATCTGGCTTATATGGGGATGGGGATGGTGGAAAGATAAGGTTACAGAAGGCTGAGGACAGGCTTCGGCAGCCCCCCAGATATCACCCACATTGCTCCTGGCCTTGGTATCCCTCTGTCTTCCAGACTCCTGTGCCTCCAGCCTGTATTGCCTGACAAAGCACACAGCTCATCCAGAGATGTCAGCCTCCCTGGTCTTTCTGCCCTCCCAAATCATTTTGGGCCTGTCCTGACACACAGATCGGCCACAGTGAGGGAGTTGGATTAGCCCAGCCCCAGTATCACAGAATATTAGAGCTGAATGAGATCTCAGAACACAGGAGAGAAGAGCTGGGAAGAAATCTCTGAGACTTTTCTAGACTCCTAAGTCTGGAAGGTGTTAGAGCCAGCACTTGAACACAGTTCTTCTGACTCCAGCACTCTCAGCTGTCGTGGACCATTTTTGGTCCCTCCCTATGACTCTGCCCAAGCTCTCTCCATAATGGCAGAAAGGAGGCTTTAGTTGGGTCTGTGGTTACTGCGGCCATAGGGAGCTGATGACCGAGCCAAAAAATAGGTCAGAATCCTTAGGAAGGAGTTTTCAGGACTAGGGAAGATCAGGGATTCTATGGCTTTGGTTCTGAATCCAATTAAAAATTTTTATTGTGTCTATACAGGGTCCTTGGTTTTTTGTGTATGTTTATATATACATACATATAATATATATACATCCATCCATCCATCACATATATGTATATATTCATTCATATATATGGGTATATTATACATTATATGTGCCCATGTATTTTTATACACACGAAGTGCTCTGATCTAAGGGAATACAGACAGATCATAAAGACAGAGAATGACACTGCGTTCAACAAGCTCACAACCAAATAGGAGGAAAGACATGTATACAAATAAAATGTTACACAAGGGAAGGAGTACAAAGGAGAGATTCTGGAAAATATCTGAGAGAAATTTCAGCAGAGGAAATTAAAGAGGGATTCATGGAAGAGGTCATGCTTGAGCCGGGCCTTAAAAGAAGGCAGAAACTTTAACGGATGTTCATGAGAAGGGAGGAGGAGTCTGTTCAGGCACAGGAGATTCTGAGAGCAAAGGTCTGGCGATAGGATATCACCAGGATGAGGATGAGAGATGAACAGTACTACTTTAGCTGAAAGAGAGAACTCACGATGGGGAATGTTTTGGGATAAGACTGGACAGACAAGGCAGAAGCACATTACGTAGGACCCTGAATGTCAGAGGAAGTCATTTATTCCATAGTAGATAATGAGGAGCCACTAAAGGTCTTTCAGTAAAGGAAGGCTTTGTCAGAGCAGTGATTTAGAAAGATTTCTTAGGCAGACAGTGGTATGGAAGATGGAATAAGGAAGACCAGTTAAGAGGCCATTGCCATAATACTGCTGGGAGGGGATGAGGGCCCGACCTAAGGTGGTTGTAAAGAAGCAAAGATTGTATGCTATGATGGAAAGGAAAGGTAGAAGACTCTACAACTGATTGGACATTGGGAGTTATTAAAAGAGAAGCGTTAAAAACTTTATTCACTCTTGACTTTTCACCTCTTGGCAGATGACTGTAACAGTTATATCTCCAGCCCTGATCTCTCTCCAGAACTCTGCTTTCCTATTTCTACTGGCCCACTAGGATCCCCCCATCTAGATTTCTTGCCTTTAAACTTAATGTATTCCAAAGTGAATTTATCATCTTCCTCCCCCTAAACCTGATCCTCCCCATAACTTCCTTATTTATGTTATTGGTGCTGCCATCCTCTGAGTAGCTGTGGTTTGAAACATTCAGTTATGAGGAAACTGAGGCCCATAGGGGATCAATGATCAGCTACTAAGTGTAGTAGTGGGATTCTATCACTGGTCTCTCCTAACTCCAAATCTAGTGGGGAGGGAGGGGAGGAAAGAGGAAGAAAGGAGGGAAGAGAGAATAAAAGGCAGAAAGAGAGAAGGGAAAGAGGGAGAGAAATGAAATGAGGAGGGAGAAAGAAGAAAAAGAAGAGGGGAGAAAGAGAAGAAGGAAAATGAGAGAGAAGACTTGGAAAGAAGAGGGAATGGAAGAGAAAGAGGGAAGTAAGAACTGGAAGAGGAAAGGAGGAGAAGGGGTGTGGGCGTGCGTGTGTGTGTGTGTGTGTGAAAGAGTTAGTTACATAATCCCCCAGCTGGGCTCAAAGGAAAAAAATGATTTGGAGAGGGTGGAAACAGCTCTCAGGAAGAGATGGTTATATAACACTTGTATCAGCATCAAGGAGGTAACTTCCAGTAGACAGATGAAGAAACCCTGAGGCTGTGGGTACATAGGAGAGAGATTGACTGATAAAGGAGAAAAGAAAAACCAAAAGACAATCAGAAAATCCACATAGAGACAGATAAAAATGAATTAGCATTTAAGCATCTTAGGAAAAGGCATGTCACCCCTCCCATATAAAAACAAGAGGAAAGTGAAGTGCTTCTTTTCCATTCTAAACAGGCAAGGGATGAGGAAACCAAAGCAAGATGGACTGAGGCCCACTTTTAGGAAGACCCTTCTGACATTTCACTTTTCCATTTAAAAAAGCACTTTACTCACAACACTCCTTTGAGACTATGAAGAGTCAAGATTTTCATGCAGAATTTACATGCGAGGATGGGGGCCAGGGGCTGCCCAAGGTCACGTAACCAGTAAGTGAGAGGTCTAGGACTTGAACACAGATCCCCAGAGTTCTTTCTATTGTCTCACAATGCCTCTCTCTCACGAGGTTGATCCAAATGCAAGGACAGGCAACCCTAAGAGGCTGTGCAATGTCTGACCTTGCACATCCTCAAAGAGAGAACAGATAGCCATCGATCCTGATAGGGGAGGGGGCTTAGAGGGGAGAGTAAGACATTTATCTGTCTGCTCCCAGGTGATTCTAGGTCTATAAATAATTCTGTTGCAGTCTACTTTCCCCTACCGACACCTTCCCTACATCCTATCCCCCCTACACCCCCAAGACTACCTTCGTCCTAGGGATTGTTATCTCCCTTTGCCTCCTTAGAGCCTCCTCTGCCTTTTAGATACAACAAGGTGGTCAGGTGGATAGAGGGCTGGACCTGGAGCTGAGTTCAAAACGAGCCTCAGACACTTGCTAGCTGTGTGACCCTGGATAAGTCTCTTAACCTTAAAAAAGGATGATAACATTTACCTCCAGCTCTGTTATGAGGATAAAACGAGATGATATTTATAAAGTGCCAGCTATCATTAATCTTTCTTCAGCCCACTCTGCACCATTCTCTTCCTCCATCTTCTGACCATTTTATACACTGGCATGCCTTAGTCTCTAACGGTTCCGTGAGTATGCATCCCCCACCCCCACAACAGATCATAAATTCCCTGGGCCTAACCCAGACTATAAATTCCCTGAAGGAAGGGGCCATGTTCTCTCTCCCAGTTTTCCCCACAATGTAGTCCAAGGTGGAAATAATAAGTCCTGAAGCAGTTGAATTATTTGAATTCATACCACCTATTTCCATTGAGCTAAAATAAATTACCATATTTTACATAATCATAACTTCAAATAGTATGAATTTGAACCACTTCAGGGGATCCATTATTTGCACTAATGAGGATCTAGTTATAAGTACTTAGTGTGTGTGTGTGTTCGTCCTTCGTTGCCGAAGAAGACCATGCCATCAGAGAAATGATGACATGACTCGCACTTGACTTTGTTTTGAGTGAGGGAGGGCTGTGCAGGTCACCAGCCTCACTTCTCCTCCAGAGTCATCTGAATCCAGTGACCAGATATTCCTCAGGATGACTGGAGATGACCCAGGATGAGGCAATTGGGGTTAAGTGACTTGCCCAAGGTCACACAGCTAGTGAGTGTCAAGTGTCTGAGGTGAGATTTGAACTCAGGTACTCCTGACTCCTGCACTGGTGCTCTATCCATTGCACCACCTAGCTGCCTCACTTAGTGTACTGAAGGCATCTGAAACCCTAAGGTACACTCCTATACCTCCCCAGGGATTAAGGTCCCTTCCCTTACACCACATTCTGATCATACCAAGCATTTAAGATGCAGATTTTATGCCTCTTCAGCTCCTAACACCAAGTCCCACTGAGCCATCCCAGTCCCTGTACAGGATGGGACCCAGAGATTTCCCTTCTCCCTCAGTACATGGCCAGCAGAGCAGTTGCTAATCTCACTCCATATCTCCCCTATCCCTGGCCTAAGTCATCTACCAACATCTGGCAGCATCTACTCAGCCGTATGCAAAGATGTGATTTAAACCCTGCTCCGTTAATTAGTGAAGTTAATGAACTGACTCTTCTAGCTAATCAGTCAACTCATGGGGTGGGGTGGGGTGGGAGGCAGAGAAAAACAGCAAGGCAACCGAGGCAGGACAGCCCCAGGGTGCTCTCAAATGCTTTGTGTGGTAGTGAAAAGAGCCCTGGGCTAGAAGTTAAGAGATCCAGCCCCGGATTCTGCCTCAGTTTCCCTATCTATGCCATGTATTCTCCCAGGGCACCCAGGCTTCTGGTACCAACACGTAAGTCAACCTAGTCTCTCTCAGTCCTCTCCCTCTAACATCCACCATCACCAAGGAAGGACTGGCACCCAGCTGGCTCTGATATCCTTTAGTTCCCAGGCCCAGTCTTTGTGCTGGTCATAGCCCCAGAGAGCATTAAGGGGAGTCAGTAGCCTGGCCCCAGATCTCCAGGGTGTCTCCTTTTTCTAACACGCACAACAAAGGTCAGTTTATTGTTCCCTCAGGGAACAGTCCTGATAACCACAGCACGCTAATGTGAGAACTGAAGACAGGTGCATTTTAACAGGAAGATATCTGGAGAAGACAATGGCTGTCTCTAATGGGAAAATTTCCAGGTCAGGCAGCGGAGGGAGACAGAGATGTTTGGGGTCCCAGCCTCTATGCGTACTAGCAAGACTGGCTATGATCTGCTCACCTCCCCAGAGACATGGGGCAGCCCTTGACCCTGTCACCCCCTCAGACTGGGAGGTCCTTGAGGGGAAGCCCTGGGCTTCCTTCTCTCTGACTTCCTGCAGGGCTCTCCCTGGTGCCCACCCTAACCCTTCCCTTACTCAAGAAGGACTGGTTGGAGAAGGAGACAACCTCTCACCTTCGGTCCCATTTTCCTTTTGCTCGTATTCCAAACACTTTTCCCGCTCCAACTCCATGGTCCATAGGATGCGACATTCTTCTTGTGCATAGGCGGCTACCTGTGAGATGGAAAATGACCTAGGTTAGTGGCCCAGGAAATCCCAGGCCCTTCTCTCTGTGAAGAAAGGGTCATTGCCTAGCAACAACACCCCAGGCCCCCAGTGTCAGGAGATAAGACCAGCTCCCTCTCCTCCCTCAACCCAAGGCCCAACAGGGCTGACTCTAACTTCTATGTGACCTTTGGCAAATAACTTGGCCTCTTGGGCCCTCAGTTGTCCCAGCTGTAAAATGAGGGAGTCAGATTGGATGATCCAACTCTGACATTCTATGATTCTATAACTAGAGAGATTAACAGGCTGACAGAAAAAAATAAAATTCCTGGCATATAATAAGTGTTTAATTAACGCTTTTTGACTAATTGACTGTAACATTGGAGTGGGTTTTGAACTATGCATTGTCTTGTGTTATCTGGATTTGTAAGGAGATGCTTCCATCTGACAGCAGCCCATGGCACATCTCACCCTGACAACATTCTTTATTGCTGTTCAGTCATTTCATTCTGACCCTTCTTGTCCCCATTTGGGGTTCTCTTGGCAAAGGTACTGGAGTGATTTGTCATTTCCTTCTCATCTCATTTGACAGATAAGGAAACTGAGGCCAACAGGGTTAAGTGACTTGCCTAGGCTCACACAACTAGAAAGTGTCTGGGGCTGGATTTGAATTCAGGAAGATGAACCTTGCTGAGGTGGTCAATCCTCTGTGACACCTATCTCTTATTTAGAAAAGGGGACTAAGAACCATTCTTGCCCCTCCCTGCCTTCTTCCATGGCCCTCTTTCTTTAAAAACACACAAGCGCTTTTCACTGAGGTCGGAAAGGCTTTAAAATCCCTTGGTCTGTCACCTTCTGTTTCCTTGGTGTCTGGCACAGCTGGCATTGCCTTGGCAAATTTATAAGAAAAGCTTGCTGTTTTCAGAGCCTCTGTGTTCTGCTATGGGTTGGGTGGCAGTCCCTGCTAAAGGTACAAGGAATCCTTGTAGTATCAGGCGGCATTTTCTCCACAGCTGGCATGGCTTGAGCTCAGACCTATGTCATTCACTAACTCACCTAATCCAGGAAATAGGTCCTCTCTCCCAACATTGTCTAGGAAATCCTTTCTTCCATTTTTTGTTTTCATTTGACAAGCATTTATAAGTTCCTATTATGTTCCAAGTACTGGGCTAGATCCTAAAGATACAAAAATAGTGCCTGCCAACCTTCTGAGGGGGGGTAAATAGTTGTACTTGGATAAATAATTATGAAATAGGAAACAAAGTAATTTCAAGGGGCAAGAAAACCACTAGTAAGTAGTGAGGATGCCCCGATCGGGAAAGACCTCATCTGTGAAGTGAGGCTGAGTGAAGCCTTGGGAGTAGGGAAAGATTCCACAGGGCAGAGGGGAGGAGGAAGAGTGTTTCAGGCATGGTAGGGGATAGCCTGGGAAAGAAATGAGAACAAATAGGCCGGCTGGATTGGAATGGAGAGTTCATGAAGGAAGGGTGATGTGTTATCATTCTGGAAGGAGATGGTGGAGCCAGGATTTGAAGGGTTTGAGGTTTCACATTTTATTCTAGGGGTAATAAGGAGCCATTGAAGCTTCCTGACCAGGGGGTGACATGATCCGATCTGTGATTGAGCAATATCAGCTGGGCGGCTATAGGAGATGATAGAGAGGAGAAAGGCTGCACTCAGAGATATCAGTTATGAGGCTGTATTAACAGCCTAGGCATGAGGTGATAAGTGCCTGAACCAGGGTGGTGCTGGGGAAGGATATGAGGTATGTAGTGGAGGTCGAATCAGTGAGATTTGGCAATTGACCAGTCATGCCAAGTAAGGAATACGTGAACCTGAGTGCAGGTGCTCTTGGCAGAAACAGGAGAAGAAAGAAAGGGTTTAGGGTGATAGATAATGGATTCAGTTTGAACGTGTTAAGTTAAAGACACTTCTGGGAAGTCTTAGAGGAGGAGGAAACGTCCAACAGCCAGCTGGTGATACAGGACTGATGCTCAGGAGAGGGATGAGGGCTGGATATAGAATTCTGGAAATTATCTGCATGGAGCATACCCAAATAAGTGGCAGAGCATGGATAGGATGATAAGACAAAGAAGACCAAGGAGCATCATGTAGGCACGAGAACCAGGCAGGAATGGTGTCATTAAAACTGAGGGAAGAGAGAGTGTCCAGGAGAATTATATCACATGTTGCAGAGACAGCAAGAAGGAATCAAGGAAAAGCCATTGGATTTATCATTGAACAGCCTTTGGAAAGCTAGAAGAGACCAGTTTTAGTTGAGTTAAGGGATTGGAATTTAGAGTTTGAGGGGCTGAGAAGTGTGATTTATGTGGAAGTGGAGGCAATGATCATAAACAGCTTTTTTTCTAGAAGTTTGGCTATAAAAGGAAAGAGAAGCATAGGATGACAGCTTGAGGTCATGACTAGGTCTGCGTATGTTTGTGAGGAGGAAGGAGCCAGTAGATGGATGGACAAATTGAAGATTAGCTCAAGGGTGCACACAGGTAGAAGGGGAGGGGTTGGTCTTGGTCAGGAGTAAGATCATCTCTTCCTCTGAGATTAGAATAAAGGATGACAGGGATTTGAGGCACAGAACTGGGAGGAGGGGGGTCGGCTCACAACTGATGGTCTTGATTTTCTCAGTAAAGTATGAGACAAGGCATTAACTTCTGAATGCTTCAAAAACGGCTAAATCTTAAATAAAGTTCGAAAAAATGGGCCACTATGTGGAAGATGGATTGATGAAAAGAGAGGCTAGATGCAAAGATTCCTCAATCAATAGCTGTTGAGAATTGGGTTCATTTGATGAGAAATCCAAGGGTGGAGATGCGTGGCAGGGCATGGGGAGTGTCTTCTGACTCTGATCTGGTTTCTCCTTTCTCAGTGCTCTGTCTCCTGGTCTTCTTCATTACAATGGGACTCCCTAAAGACAGAACTCTGCTGCCTCCCATCAGGGGTCTCCTATACCCACCCCTGCATAGCCCAACTCTGAATAAGTTGAGAGACTCCTTCCCTAGCCCTTGAGACATACAGAACACCAGCACATTCTCACATCACCTATACCACACCATTCCACATCATATGTCATGCCATGACATATCATTCTATATTACACCATATCATAGATAAGTCAATAAAGAAAAGAGATCTTACACTATTTTGGATCTTGAGGCAATGGGAATGTGATAGCTTTCCCTTAACTGTGAGGATGTGGGTGGTTAATCAGTGATGGATAAGTCAGAGCAGAGTAGAAAGAGGGTTGGCTGTGGAACCAGATGACTACTGGTATAGAGCCTGGTTCATGGGAACTTCATGATCATGGGCATTGTCTGAGCCTCAGTTTCCTTCTTTGTGAAATGCAGATCTGGTAGGTCCCTTCCAGCTATAACTCCTCTATTCTATGACCTAAGATTTTCTTCTCTAACATGGATGAGTCAAGGCTGGGGCCTGGGTGTCACTAAGGTGGAACAGTTGGCACTTTGCCACAAGGCACAGAAGCTCAGCACTATCCTGGGGTGCTATCCCTCCTACCACACCCCTTGGGTCCTTCCTTGCCCTCCCCTGATGACTAGAGCCTCATCCCAGGATAACTTCCTTCCCCTGGATCCTCCCATTCCTACTTCCCCAGAAGCAGCTAGAAATTCTGAAGTGTGCCAGGGCAGATATTCTCCTTCTCAGTCACTGTACTTCAGGTGAGCTCCCCCTCCCGTCCTTGACATTCCCCCACGTGCTTTAACTGCAATTAATTATTCCTAGTTCATACTTTGCCTCCAAATACTCATGGATATAGTTCTGTGGCCTGTTAATGCTGGAGAAAAGCTTCTCAGTAGAAAGACCACTTACTTTAGCATCAGAAGATTTGGCTTCCAATTTTACCTCTGATACTACCTAGATGACCTTGGACAAGTCACTCTGGGCCTCAGTTTCCTTACCGGTGAAATGGGGGAAGGGGTTGGAGCCCATGGCCCATCCATCTATGTTCCTCGGTTTCACCTTTCTCTCAGTTCCATCTTCTGTCTGTATCATGTCTTCATTGTAACAGAACAATGTTCCATCAATGGATATTTTCCCCATCATTCCCATCCAGCCCTATTCTGAATAGTTAAGCTTTCTTCCTCTGCCCTCTAGACATTCAGCACATACAGCCTCCGATGCTCCTCATTAACTCATGTTTAGAATTATGATATAACAGAGGAAGCATTTTTGCAAACCTTAAAGTACTGTATGAATGTTATCATTATTTATTACCAGAAGGGACATTAGGGATCATTCGGTCCAACCTCCTCATTTTACAGAATGAGAATTCAGTCCTCCACATTTTATCCCTGCCTAATTTCTCTGGGTCTCTCCACATGATTAGTTTTAATAGTCTGGGGCTAAGCCATTCCCCATCCCCAGCCTTCCTCACCAGCCCACCAGGTTATGGTAACAGCTTCCTCATGGAGGTCTCTGACTTCTCTCTCATAGGAACAGTAGGAAGGACAGTGGGCTTGAGATCCAAATATGTAGCCAGGGGAGGGGAATCTGCAGCCTCAAGGCCACTTGTGGCCCTCTGGGTCCTCAAGTGTGGCCCTTTGACATCCAATCTAAAGGCCACAGGTTCCCCCGCCATGCTCTGACATTTATTGGCTCTTTGCCCTTGGCCAAGTTGCTTCTCCATTATAAGGCTTCGGTTTCCTTCTTTATAAAATGGGGAAGGCTGATAACCGTGTCAAAACAATGTGACTTTGGGCTTGTCCCCGAAACGCTCCAGGCCTGTTTCCTCAGATGTAAAATGAGGCAGTTGGACTAAAGGATCTCTGTGCTCAATGCTAATGTTCTAGGAACTGGTGATTCCCAAACTTCCCAAGGATTCCTTTCTCTCCATTCTGTCTTCTTTATTGTACTGGTCACATCTCCTTCCATGAAGGGATCTTCTCCCCATCATCCCCACACAGCCCTGTTCTGAATAAGGCCTTATTCACTCTCCTCTTACTCCAGACTTGAACTTGAGACCGAGACAGAGACACATTGGGGTCCTCCCTGGAAAGAAGCTGACCCTGGAGACAGATTTCACAGGAGAAAGAGATATAGAGACAGATATAGGGAGAGACATTGACAGCCAATCCAGGAATGATAAGATTCTGAACAACAGACAAAGCAGGGTCCATTAGGACACAAAAAGCTGCCTGGGGGCACCGCTGTCAGATGGCCCAACCTGTTGGAGCTTCAACTTCCTGTCCAACAGACCTTGGAGTCCTTGGCCTCCTCCTCCTAGATTTCACTTCGAACCCTGAAAATTTAGCATCTACCCTCAACCCAAGACATCTACTGCGAAGATTCAATGAAATCAGAGATTCAGAAGGGAATGTCAAGACAGTTTGGTCCAACTTCCTGCCCAGTGCAGAAATGATAACTACTTTACATACATTATTTCATTTTTTTTGAGGCTAAGCTGGGGTTAGGTGACTTGCCCAGGGTCATACAGATAATCAGTGTCTGAGGCTGAATTTGAACTCAGGTCCTCCTGACTCCCTACCCATAGCTCCATAACTATGGCACCATCTAGCTGCCCCAATTTCATTTGATCTTTACATTTTTTTTATCCCTATTTTACAGGTAATGAAACTGAGACTCAGAGTTAAATGCCTTGCTCAAGGATATCAATAACAATATGAAAATTAATATTTCCATTCCACAACATGGAAACAGTATCCACAAAGAGAAGTAATTTGCTTAAGGTGATCATCTAGTCCAGAGCCCTAAGTGTAACCAAGTCTTCCAGGTCCATGTCTTCTATCCTTCTCTCTAAGCTGACTTCACAGCTTCCCCAGGAGAAAGTCATCCAACCTTTGCTTGAATACTTCCAGTGTTGGAGAGCTCAGTACCTTTATCAATCAGCTCATTCCTATTTCATACAACCCTCAGTGTTACAAAATTCTTCTTTATGCTAGTACTAAACCTGCCTCCCAGTGACTCATACCCATTACTTTAAGCCCTCCTCTCTGAGGCCAAATGGAAGAAGCTGAATCTCTCTTCTAACTCTAAGATTCTGTTATTTGTGTGTGATGCACCTGCTAAAACAACCAAACTAACCTGAATGTAGCCTACATAAACAGAATTGGCCATGTTTCCCTATTCAGCAGAAAGGTGGGGGGCTAGGAGTGTGGAATGCTGCATGCATCCTCCTTTGAAGTCTGTTTTGCTTAGCTGTTTTCTTTTTTTTTACAAGAGAGAGTTCTGTTAGGGGTGGTGCAGTCTCAGGAAATTGCTGCAGTCATATCAATGGCATTTTTTAAATAAATAAAATGTCCAGAGCAGGAAGGTGACCGTCCAGCAGTCCTTTCCCCTTGCTCGAAGCACAGGGTGCTCAGATTCTGGGTGCCACACTTTAGGAAAGACATTGACAAAGGGAGTGTGCCCAGTGATGGGAGGGCATTGAAATAATGTTTTGTGAGAAAGAGTTGAAGGAACTAGGATGGTTCAGTCTGGAGGGAAGCTGTGGGGCTAGGGACAGGGCAAGGGGGAGGGGGAGTCTGAAAAGCTATGGAAATATAAATAGATTTTTTTATTTATTAATACTTTAATTGATTGTTCCACAAATAGAAATAGAAACAATCATTAAGGAACGTGTAGGTATAGTAGGAAAAGCCACAAGGACTGGGCTCTATGTGACTTTGGACAAGCTTTCAACCCTCTTTGGGCCTCAGTTTCCTCAGCTGTAAAATAAAAAGTTTAGAATACGAGGTCTCTGATATTCTGTGTTCTGTGCTGTAAGATCCTTTCTGGCCCTGGCAATCATCAACCCTCCTGTATCCAGTGGGTGGATTTGAGTTGGGTAGCCTACCTCAGATCTACCTAGAGAGCTCTCTCACCGTAGGTTGGAAACTGCTTTAAGGTTATGTCTGTCTGAAAGGGGAGAGGCAGGTGATGAATGAATGATCTCTCAGGGTTCCTCCTGGGATCACAAAAGCCACTATCTCTTCTGCTTCAGTAGGAAAGGACTTCAGAGAAGGGCATTCGGGGCTGACCTTCCCTTCCAGTTCTCACCAGCCTCTGGGGAGCTCCCATTATTGGCCTCTAGGCTGTGTCTATATTTCTCCCTGCAGCAGCCTTATATTCCCACCCTATGGAGACCCTCTTTCCAGGTCACTGACAAGTCGGGGTGTGACTCTTCTAGCCTCCATAAAGCCTCAGTACTAACACTCATACCTGTGCCTTGAGGCTTCAATCACTGGCTTTCTCTCCTCCTCTCTCTCTCCTTCCCTTACCCCTCTACCACACCTCAAGGAACCTGCTGTTCCCAAAGAGAAAGGCCAGGTCACTCTCTCCAGGCCTCTTGGAACCCCTGGTCTGAGGGGGAGGACATGGACCTGCCCTCAGATAGCCAGGAAAGCCTGCCAGAAATCCTCACCCTGCCATGCCAAAATTCCATCTTGGCCCCCTCAGGCTCAGTTCCCCAAGGAGGTCCAACATTCCCCCTTCTAGGTCATCATCACCTCAGTATTGTTGAATATGTTTAGCAGATCCTTTCCAGAGACCTAGTGCTGGAAGTGGAGAGAAGAAAGAGCATCCTCTTGTCATTGACTCCCTCAGAGAGAAATAGGGGGGCTACTGTGAGGATGGAAGATTCAGGAAGAGGAGACCGGGATAAGCCAACTAGGCAAATTTGGTGAGGCCAGGACCCCATTGATTAATCAGCTGAAAAAATGGTGGTTATTTCAGAGGAGGGAAGCAATCTGCCCACAGCAAGTACATGGAGGGACCCACTGCCCTCTCCAGGTCTGAGGCCCTGCTTCCCAGGCTCCCCTCAACCACTGGCCTGGCTAACAGATCAATGGGTTATTCATCAGAGAAGGAGCAGAGGCAGCTTTTTCTGTATCTTTTATCAGAAGGAATTTAGGCCTGGACTTTGGACTTCCTCTTAAGTATTTCCTTATTCTAAACATCCTCATTATCCCCACGCCTCTGGGCTTACACACAGAGTAAAATGACTACAATCTGTTGCCTCAAGCAGTTATAGAGGTGACTGGGACATCTATCAAGTCAGTCTAGGGTATCAGCAACTCTGGGATGGGAGATTCTTTTCCCCATTTGACAGGTGGAGACATCGAGGCTAAGAGAGGGCAAGAAGCTTGCCCAGTAGGTATGACACAGAAAGACCCTGGAGGAGCCAGGATTGGGAAGCAGGTCTCTTGATTTTTAGATTCAACGCTGTTTGCTCTATCAGCCAGACTCTTAGCAACGTCGTCGTCATCATCAACAGCAAAATCCCAGCTTTATAGGACTTCAGGGTTTACAAAGCACTTTCCAAGCAGTTCAAGGGCTGAGCGTTGGAAGGGACCTCAAAGATTATCCATCCTCCTCATTTTACAGAGGGAAAAACTGAGTCCCAGAGAAGGGAAATGACTTGCCTAAGATCAGACACACATAAAAACTTCAGAACCATGATTTTAGAGATGAGCTGTCTGAGTCACACACGGCCCACACACAGCCCATGCCTGGGGAGGGTGCCGCCCAATCCAGAGGAAAATGTAATTGGGAGATATTTCACAAAATAAAAATACGATAAAACACAGATGATAATCCATTGCAAAACTAAGTCAATACGTAGCCCACGGGGATCCTTATGGACACGACTTCCATTTCTATTTGAGTTTGACATAATGATTTTAGAGAAATTATTTCTCACTCCCCTGTCTGCCTTTCCCCGTGACCCCTACTTTCATGAATGTTTGGAAAACAGGCAATAATAATTCCTTCTGCTCTCTTGCTCCTCCCCACAGCCCTCAGCAGCAGTGTTACTAGAGTCATATCCGACTCTTCAGGAGCCCATTTGGGCTTTTCTTGGCAAAGATACGGGAGTGGTTTGCCATTTCCTTTTCCAGCTCATTTTACAGATGAGGAAACTGAGGCAAACAAGGTTAAGTGACTTTCCCGGGGTCACACAGCTAGTAAGGTCTGAGGTTGGATTTGAACTCATGAAGATGAGTTTCCCTGTTTCTAAGGCCAGCGCTCTGTCCACTTTAGAGCTATGGGAATAATGGGGAGGGAAGGAGACAAAGCTGATTGTGGTAACCGCAAGGTACATACATTCTGGGCACTCGAATATGTGAGAAAGAAAAGACAGTGTTCCCTTTTTGAGTAATCCCAGCAGGAAGGGGGCTCCTTTTAAAATTCAATACCACAAGCATTTATTAAGCCCCTGTGTGCAGGGGCTATACTGGGGGAAAAGTAGGGAAGTGTAGGTTAAACATGGTGGGTGTGGGCGGGTGGGACAGCTTTTAAGGCATATCCTAGTAGAGAGATGAGACATCAACGGAGAAAACCATGATGTACAATATTTTATGAGAGGTGCATCAGAGAGGAGCAAAATGCTGTTCAAGGTCCCTAGGGAAAGGCTGAGGAGAGAGGAGGAGAGGAAAAAACTTCCCACAGAAGGTAACCTTTAAATTGAGCTTTAAATAGCCAGTGGGAAGAGGAAGAAATCCAGCTGCACAGATTAGCAAGAGTCATAGTCAAGGAAGTCCTGTGTGTTCTGGGACCGAGCTGTCCAGTTTGACTGAAGCAGAGAATGAATCAAGCAAAGTGACAGGAGATAAAGACGGAAAGAGTGAATGACACAAGATCACACATGTAGATGACTTTAAATCCCATTCAGTAATTAATAGGGAGCCAGTGAAGACTGAAGAGAGAGGCATGAGGATAAGGACAGGGAGTGCACTTGTGCCTGCATTAGTATAAGAACTCCTAAGTAAGGAAACTCTCCCTTTTCTAAAGCCAGTCAGCCCATTCTCAGCCAATTATAACTTTAGAGAATTGCCTAGATCACTAAGCAGTTAAATGACTTGCCCAGGTTCACACAGCCCATGTATGTCATAGGCAGGACTCGAACTCAGCTCTTTCTGGCTTTGAGGCTTATCTACTGCTAAGCTGTGCTGCCACGTCCTGTTCTATTTAAAAGGAAGCTTATTCTAGCAGCATGTGAAGAAGCATAGATCTAAACCTAGGACAGCGGCAACAGAAGGAAGAAAGAAACAACCAGATATTGCAATTCAAAGTCTAGGCCCTAAGGGGCAGCTAGGTGGTGAAGGGGATAGAGCGCTGGCCCTGGAGTCAGGAGGACCCCAGTTCAAATCCAGCCTCAGACACATGGTATTTACTAGCTGTGTGACCCTAGGTCAGTCACTTAACTGAAATTGCCTTGCAAGAAAAAAAAAAATCTAACCCCTGCCTAGACTAAACAGAATCATAGGATTTAAAGCTAGAAGAGATTTTAGTAACAAGTGGTTCTTAAGGAGCAAATGAAATATTTGTAAATTTTGGCAGTATTGTAAAGATAATTTTGCATTCAGTGCCTGGCACACAGTAGGCACTTAATAAATACCCGTTCCCTTCTCCTTCCCTTTCCTTTTGACAGTCAGGTAAAACCTATTGACCCCTTCTCTGGATTTGCACCCGTCACTCTGCCCTTCAGGGCCAGATGGCTGACCACTGCACCCAAAGGGGAAGTGATCGCCGGCTTGAGGATGATTCGTTAATCCATCAAATCTCTTTGCACTCCAACTCCCTTCCTTCCTTATTTTTAGGGGAGACCCAGGCCACAGAAGGGATTCCCTGGGGAGATGGTGGAGAAAAAAGAAAAAAGAAATAGGTCCTCACCTTTCAGGAACAGTAATAATTACTAACAATCTTGGAAGGTTTATAAGGTTTATAAGGTTTAAGGTTTATAAATCCCTTTCCTTACACAATCCTGTGAATGTTTTTATCCCCATGTTACAGATGAGGAAAACTGAGGCTGAATAACTTGTCCATACAACAAATAAGTAGCAGAGCTAAGATCTGAACCCCCACCGTCCAATTCTTTCCACTGTACCACAACCTGGGCCAGACAACTCTAGGCTGCCTTGGCTTGGTAACAACCTTCCAATAGCCAAAGAGTTGAAACTTCAGCAGGCTGAGTTTATGTGAAACAAAAGGAAATTTCTGTTTCTAAGGGCTGGGCAACATTGGAACACAAGAGATTCCCTGGGAATTCTTCAGAAGAGGGTCACCAGCTAATGTTAGAGCTGGCTTTACAGGGAAAGTCCCAATAACTTCTGAGGTTTTCCAAGCCAAGAGAAGGGTCGTTCAAGCTATTGGACAATGGGGGTGGGGAAAGCAAGAGAAAAGAGTTTACAAAAAAACTTTAAGGGGTACAGGGAGGAGGGCCTGAGATTCAAAGGGATGAGGGTCACTATGTGGCCCTGGAGGCAATGTGGTTCAGTAGAGAGAGCTTAGTGTTTGGCTACAGGAGGCCCTGCTTTATGCCCTGTTCTTACAACCTGACTTATGACCTCAGACAAGTTAGTTCCTCTAGCTAGGCCTCAGTTTCCTTGACTGTAAAATGGGTATAATACCTTAACTATCTCACAGAGTTGTTGTGAAGCAAGGGCTCTGTGAATCATATAGAAATGGGAGATGTTATGATGAAGATTACTGACAAAGGTGGCCAGGCCCAACCACCTTCTTTGCTTCTCAGAGCAGAGATGGAATTACAGGGTCTTTAGGAAGGGGTGGGGAATGGGAGAGAAGGGAAGGAGGGGGGAGAAGAGAGAGGAAAGAGAAGGGAAGGAGGGAAGAGGGGGGAGAGAGGGAGAGAAAAGGAAAGGAGAGGGAGGGAGAGAGAGAAGAGGAGGAAGGAAGGAGAGGGAGCGAAAAAGGGGGAAGAGGGAGGGAGAGAGAGAAAGGGAAAGAAAGGGGGACAGGGAGAGGAGGGGGAAGGGAGAGCAGAGAGAAAGGTAGATGGGAGAAAGGGGGAAGGGGAGGGGGAAATGGAGAGGGAGAGGAGGAAGGAGAGACAAGGGTAAGGCAGTATTGGTTAGAAGGAACACTGAATTTTGATTCAGAGTACTTGTGTTCAGATCCCAGCTCCACAATTTATAAGCTGTGTGACATCACCCCCACTGGACTTTACTTTTCCTTATCTGTCAAATTAAAGAGTTGAACTAAGTCTCCAAGATTTCTCCCAACCCTAAAGCTATGTCCCGTGTCAATACCATTAAGCATCCTCAGACATTGTGTCCGACTGAGCCCACATCCCTCCACACAATCTCGCAGACAGATCCCTGGCCTGGTCTACATAACCTTGAACCTACCCGTGTCCCCACCTGTCTGACAATGGGACATGTTCCTAGCCCTGCCCAGGGATGAGAAGAGCTGAGTTATTTTTCCTTTCCTCCCTAAAGCAACCAACCCCACCCTGAGAGCCTGGCAGCTGTGATGGCCTGGGCTCTGCCTTGAGCTGTCTCTGTTTGCTTTCTCTCCCACTCCACAGGTCACAGAGAACAACATGTTCGCCCTTCTCATCTCCCCCACCAACGCCCTGGCGCGCATGCAGGCAGGGTTCAGTCCCAGCTCTGACACTGGCTAGCGGTATGACTTTTGACAAGTCACTTTCCTTCATCCATAAAATGAGAAGGTTCCACTAGATCAGCAGCTCTTAACTTGGGGGGCCACAGACCCCCACCAAGAGGTCATTGGACAGAATTCAGAGGTTCTATGAACTTATTTTCACTTTCTTTGTAATTCTATATATTTTATATCATGCACTTAAAAATATTCTGAGAAGGATCCATTGACTTCATCAGGCTGACAAAGGGATACGGCACGTCAAAAAAAGAAAAGGCCGGGAGCCCAGCACTGACCAACTTCTAAGGTTCTTTCTGACTGAATTCTGGAGTCCTAGGGCACACAATTTACCAAATGCAGATGGATTCAAATCTTCCAGTGATATGATATTGGCTAGAGGACTGGATTTAGAATTAAGGGGACCTAAATTCAAACCCTGCTTCACACACTTAGCTAGCTAGCCGTGTGAAACTGAGCAAGCCACTTAAACAAATGCAGTTATTATTGTCATAGAAGTATTATTAGCACTTGAATATTCAACAGACTTGTGAAATAGAAGCCATTATCACTCCCACTTTACAGATGGGGAAACCGATGTAGAAGGAAGCTAAATGACTTACCCAGGGTCACACTTCTGAGTGTCTGAGGCAAGACTGACCCCAGGTCTTTCTGACCCCAAGGCCAGCATTCTATCCACAGTACTACCTCGGTGCCTAATCCTGAGGAAGAGGGAAGGAAGGGATATTTACTTTACAGGAAGGTGTTTCCTTTTATGTTATAGAAGAATGCTTCAGTTTATCAGCACCTGGTTTAGGCCTTTATTGGACTGTAAGGCAGGGATTCCATCTTCCCTAAAAAAATGGAGACCCAAGGGTCTACACATATAGGCACCTAATAAATGACTGTTGAATTTGCCCCAAACGGTTCTAAATTAACTTTTCTGTCAGCTAACAAGCATGATTTTTTTTTTTTTGCCTCTCCCTCACTGGAATAACAAAAACAAGTTTGAAGTCTAGCAAAACCGATTCCCATACTGGGTATCTCATTCTACATATCTAGTCCAAGAAGGAGACACCTAGCTTGGGACAGGGCCAGTATGGGAATTTTCTAGGCAGCCTTCTCTGGAAGGAGGGAAGTGTTTACAGGACAGACCACTACTTGACAACAAGATGGGGGTGGTGGTAGGAAAGGCAGAGAGATTCTCATTAAAAATGTTCATTTAAATCCTCTGTCCTCTTGAGATTTAGCTTCTAGGATGACTAGAGGGAGAAAAAGATTTGACTATAAATGTTCAATTTATATAAAACTGCCAGTGTGGTCCAGCTGGGAAAGTACTTACTGGCTGTGGAGTCAAAAGAACCTAGGTTCACATTCTTTCTCTGGTTTTACTGCCTTGGTGACCTTGGACAAGTCCCTTAACCACCGTGGCAGTCTCCTTATCTTCAAAATGAGACTAGATGGTCTCAAAGGTCTCTTTAAGCTCAGGTAACCCACCTTTTGGGCAGTAAAAATAGTTATTGTTGCTCCTCTATCCCAGGCAAACTGGTCTTCTTATTCCCTGATCTTTTTTATTTCCCACCTTCAAGCCTTTGCATAGAGGTTTTCCTTCATCTCTAGAATGCTCTTCCTCCTCACTTTTGCTTTTTGGAAGATTCTTAGCTTCCTTTGAGGCTTAATGGTGTACAGCATGTGAAGACAGTCTTGAAAAGTGAGAGGAATCAGATGCCAGGCTTGCAAATCAAGGCCAAACCCAATAAGCCTTTCTTGACCCTCATCCTTCTGGAATTCTCTGCAGCCTCTGACTTCTGCATACTCTCTCCTCTTCAGGTTTTCATGATGTTGCTGTGTGCTGGGGCTCTTCCTCTCATTCTTTCTCAGTTTCCTTTGCTGGATCTTCATCAAGATATGTCTACTAACAGTGGGTATCACCCAAGGCTTTATTCTGGCCTCTCTTCTCCCTCTACACTCTCTCCCTGGGCGATTTCATCATGGGTTCATTTACCATCTCTGCAGATGATTTTCTGAATTCTTTATTTAGACCTATGCTCTCTCCTGACCTTTAATATTCTAACTGCCTATTGGACTTCTCAAATTGGAGGACTTCTAGGCACCCCAAACTCAACACATCTCCTCCAAAACCATCTCTTCTCAACTCTCCTATTCACATCAAGCACACTACTATCCTCCCAGTCACCAAGGCTCTCAACCAGGTATCATCTTGGACTCCTCACCCACACCTGCCTCCCATATCCAATCTGTTGTCAAAGCCTTGTCTTTTCCACCTTCACCATGTTTCATGTGTGTGTTCCCCTTCTCTCCACCCACCCTTTAGTGCAGTCTGTCACCTCACACCAATCAGTTATCTCATGACTCAAGGCTCTCCCCACTCAAAATCATCTTCTACACAGTTGCCAAAATGATTCTCCTAAAATGCAAATCTATTCATGTGTCTCCGTCATCAGTAAACTCCAGGGGCTTCTTGTGACTTCGGGATCAAATACTAAACCCTCTAGCTTCTAAAGCCTTTTTTACAACACACCTTCTTTCTATTTTTTTTTCCAGTCTTCTCACACTTTACCCTCTGTATTCCCTAGGCTCCAGCTCCTTTGCCATTCTTTCCACATGGCCCTCTCTCCATCTTCCTGTCTATGCCTTCATAGCTGTCCCCATGCCCAAAATGCTTTTCCTCCTTACCACCATCTTTCATGTTCCCCGGCTTCTTTCTGCAGTAGCCTTTCTGCATGTGGTCTTTCTCAGTCTCCCAGCTCCTAGTGCCTCTCCTCTGAGATTACTTCTTTCCCATTGATGCTATGTAGGTCTTGTATGTCCATAATTATTTGTATGTTGTTTTTCCCATTAGAAGGTCATCAGATCAAGAAACTTGCCTTTCTTTGTATTCCTAGTGTTTAGTCTAGTTCCTAGAACAGTCAGCGCTTAATAAAAGTTTTTTGACTGATTGACTTGACCAGCTAGTTATGGTGGCCATGACAGAAGAAGGAAGGAAAGTGATTAGGGACTGACCCCAGGGAACCAAGAGTCAGATTCAAGAGACTCAAGGTCTTTACTGGGGGTCATGGAAGATAAGGTGGAGAAGGGATGAGGTATGGGTCAAGAAGAGAGAGCCCCCACTGATGAAATGATGGATCTCTAGAAGGCCTCAAGTCCTCACTTGCCAATGCTACACTGTTCACACAGCCTTCATGTTAATCTCTCGTCAGTCAGAGCATGTCTTCATGCCTCCATTTTTTGGACGAAGACACTGAGAAATGAAGGGGATCACCAAAGGTCACACAGCAAGGCAGTGTCAGAACCAGGACAGGAACCTGGCCCTCAGATTCAAGTCCAGGAGTTCTTCCTACTGCTGGAAGTCTCAGAAACATCTAGAAGAGACACAGTCCCACACAGAACCCTGGAGAAAGGAGGGCAGAGTCCTCAGAAGGGAAATCTCAGCATTTCCAAGGCCGAAGCCAAACTCATCATGTGTCCAAATCTGGCTTGGCCATGGGGTCTTAATTGCTTTAGTCAACAAACTGGAAGGAAAATTCTCAACTGAACCCACCGGGCACCTTCTGTTTCTACAGAGCCCCAGAGCAGAAATTTGGCCTGGGGAACTTATTCTTTCCCCAGGCCTGGGGAATTTGTTCTCTCTCTCTCTCTCTCTCTCTCTCTCTCTCTCTCTCTCTGGACATGATCCATCTGGGGATGTCAAGGAGAAAGTTAAAGCCCACAGACTGCTTGGCCAAGGGTGGTGGCAGTGGAGCCTTAAGTAGGATAGGGCTGTCACAGCTCTGCCATGAGAATGTGGAGTTCAGAGGTTCCTGACAGTGCCAAGGTGGGGAGTGGAATGCTGGTTCTCCTCCCTGCTCCTTCCAACCCCACCTTCTTCCCTGTTTGCTTCTCTCTCAATTACAATGGTCTCCCACTGGGATACTTCTTTCCTTTCCCCTCAGTTGAATGATGAAATCAGAAGCACATTGCAAAGGGAAAAGAGGGAGAGGGAGAAAGTGTACGGGCCAACTGTATCTATCTATCTTTCCCAAGTATGGACAACTTTTTATAGGAGTTTGGCTGAGAAAGAGAGGAGGCATATACGAGAGTAACTAGTGAGGAACAGCAGCATCTAGCGAGGGAGACTTGGGCTTGTTTATAGACAGCAGGGAAGGAAGAGGGGGGCAGAGAGAGAGAGAGAGAGGGAGAGAGAGAGAGAGTGTTCAGATTAGTGAGAAAAGAGAGCAATCTGCTGGACAAGATGGGAAGGCATGGGATCGAAGGTATGTAAAGAGAAGGGCAATCTTCATCAAATCCAGGAACAAGGAGATCATGGAGATCATGGATGATGACATCAAGGAGTGGAGGGATGAGGAGAAGGGAAGTAGAGGGAGGCCATAGTAAATGGCTCCCATTTTCTTGGTAAATTCTGAGAACATGTCCTCAGCTGTGAGGGTGGGGAGCAGGGAACGCTGCCGGATACTTAAGGAGAGAAAAGTCAGAACAAATGTTCTGCTGAGTAGAATAAAGAATCTATTATAGATTGCCTTCTGCATTGAGTGCCCAGTTGTGATTAGATACTATAAATTTGTAATGGAGTCATCCTACAGTTCCTCCAGCTAAAAAGGGAACATAAAAGGGAATGAAGGAAACAGATGGGAGAGCCATCCAGGGTAGAGGGTTGGCGTATAGTGAAGGATGATGGAACAAGGGATCAAAGGATTCATGGGTGGAAGGTACAATCCAAGTGAATTGGCACCCTAAGGGGCAAATGGGAAGGAAGAAGCATGGAGCCAGAGTAGGGGTGATGTTCCAGGGAAACTGAGGGACTAGAGGCCGCGAAAAAGGGAAATGATAAGCTTAGAAGGGATAACGCATAGGGAGAGACGAAATGAGAGAAGATTATGATCAGAGAAAAGAATTTCAGAGTTCTTATTTATGGAACACTTGTAGGTGGAGGCAAGATCAAGGGTAGGACCATCCCTGGGTAGAGCTGAGCCAAAGTGGAGGAGCAGGTCATGGATTTGGAGCAAACTGAGGAACTAACTAGGAGATTAGGGTACTTGAGGAAACATCTATATCTATATGGAAATCCCCTAGTATGAGGGCAGAGAAAGAGAGACTATGGGCCAAACTATGAATTTGTTAAGAAAAGGAGAATGTCTTGGGGGCTGGAGTGGGTGCTAAATTTGGATAGAACGGACATATGGAAGGTGTCAAGACTCTCTCTCTGCAGCCCATCTTTAAAACTTGTCATCTTTGGAAAGTCACCAACAATTTAATTCAATTAACATTTGTAAGTTGCTTTTATGTGACAGACCCCTGCAGGAATGCTGTTCATCCTTCATTTTCCAAGACTGGTGACATCATGAGGTGATATCTTAACTTGCACGTGAATTAGATTTAAGTGAAATAGAATTGTACAAAGTCATCCAGTGGCAAGACAAAAGTCAAGATGACTGGCAATGGTGCCAGGCTGTATTGGATGACTTTGGCATCTTAGATGTCTGAGCAAGCTGTAAGCACTCCACAGCACCAGCTTGAGCTGCCTTCATAGACACTGGAATAAATTGTTCTCATGCAGTCATTCCACCAAGGGAAATCGTCACACATTTGGGGTAGACCCTACCCCAACAACGGGTCTGAGGCCTGTCAGTTATCCTCAACCTGGTTTAGCCCATCTGCCGAGATGGTTTTACCAGGGTGTGACCACTGTGTATGCTACAGCTTCTTGGAACCACTGGTGAAAGGTGGGCAACAGGTGGATACCAAAGGCAGATGAGCATCCCTGAAAAGGGTTCAGTAACCCTCACATCACAGAGGCTAGTTTTCCCTGAACACTCTATATATGCTCCAACCCTTCCCCCGCTCCAGGAATACAGGAAAGAGAAATGAGAGCAGGTTTCATGGAAAGGCTAGCACCTGAGATGATCCCTGAAGGCAGCTGGGAATTCTAAGGGCAGAGTGAGGTGAAAACACATTCCAAGCATAGGGCAGGTCCAGACTATCCAAAGGTATGGAATGTCAAGTTCAAGAGTAGCTAGAACCATTTGGCTGGCTCATTCAGAGAGTAAATTAAGAGTAAGAGAAGATAAGAAGATCTCAAAAGGTTTGTAGGACCCAGATTGTGGAGGGCTTTAGATGCCAGGCTGAGTCTGTATTTTGTCCTAAGGGTCAATAGGGAAACATTAAGAATTTTTTAGCAAGGGAGTGGCATGGAAGTGAAAGGGCAGATGTATGGAGAATGAACTGAGAGGGCAAAGATAATTTGGGGCTCTCTTTTTATTTATTTTTACCAAACCATTGAATTGGTATAGAGAACTTCTGGTGGGTGAAGAACTCTCTCCACCAGGATATGTCAGCCCTTCCTCTGTGCCTTTAACAATCTTAGAGAACTGTTTGAGGTGCTGAGAGGTTAAGTGATTTGCCCAGGGCCACACAGCCAGTAGGTTTCAGGAGGTGATGAGGACCCAGATTGGAGGAGAGGCAGGATGAATGGAGAGAAAGTGGCAGATGCTAGAGCTGTTATGGAGGCAGACTATAAGATTTGGACAACTGATGGACTGGATTTGGTGTGAGGCAAGAGTCAAGGATGACTCCAAGGTTGTAAACCTGGACGTATATTGCTGAACTTTCAGGAATTTAGGGAGCGAAGCAATTAGCTCTGTGCTGGACATATTGAATTAGAGATGCTGGTGGGACATGCAGGAGGATCAGACTTCAGTCAGAGGCAAGGCTTGGACAGATAAATCTAGGCATCACCTACATAGGGTATGATCATTGAACTCCACAGCAGCAGATGAGAATCAAGGGAGAAAGCATGAAGAGAAAAGAAGAGGCATCAGGACACAACCTTGGGGGACACTCATGTTTAGAGGGCAAGACTCCAATCATGATCCAGCAAAGGAGACTGAGGAGCACTTAGTAAATGCTTGTGGCTGGAATGACTGAGAAGGAATGATCAGACAGGTAAGAAGAGAATAAGGAGAGTGAGGACTGTAAGGAAAGCCCAGGGAGGAGACAATGACCATCCAGAAAGAGACAGGGGGTGGTAAAAGCCACAGGGATGTCAAGTGAGATGAGAGCTGAGGAAGGGCCATGGGATTTAGCAGCTAAGGGATCTTCATTGGTAAACTTGGAGGGAATAGTTTCAGTCCAGTGGTGTTAGGGTCTGAAGCCAAATTGAAAGAGTGGGAGTGAAAGATGAGGGAAAGGAGGCAGTGAGTGTAGATGCTTTTTTCTAGGAGTTTGACTATGAAAAGGAAAAGAGATCAAGGATAGTGGCTTGAGGAGAGAGCAAGGTCGAGTGAAAGCTTTTTTAGCAAATGGGTGAAAAACCTAAGTGTTTTTCAGGGTAAAAGGGAAGGAATCTGTAGAGAAATAGAGAAGAAATGATGGAAAGGGCAGATTCCTAAAAGAGATAGAAGGGCACGGGATAAAGTGCAAAAGTAGAGGTTTTGTCCTGGGCAAAGGAAGGAAGACCTCCTCTTCCTCAGAGCCTGAAGCAAAGACAGAAAGACTGGAAGAATTAAGCAGAGAGGCTTTGAGGTATAGAATGGATGAGAGGAGGGAGCAGATAACAAAAAAGGAAAATTACAAATGCTAGAGAACTGCAGAGAAGCAGACACATTAATGCCTTATTGGTGGAGCCAAGAATTAATTAGTCTAGCAATTAGTCAAAGCAATTCGGAACTATGCCCACGAAGTCATTAACCTGTGTATAGCCTTTGCACCAGCAATACCTTCCTCCTTTTTGTGCAGAGTTAAAGGGATTCTGGGTATGGAATACTAAATATGGGACTCTGTTAATGTATTGGTTATTTGTGCTAAACTGCTCTTTTATTTTCTACCCTTTCTGTTTGCTGTTACAAGCGATGGATCTCTGGGTAGGGGAGAGGGAAAATAGATGTAAAATCCGAAGATATCAGTGCCAGTGAGGGAGAATCCCATACCAGTAGAGCAGGCATTACAGTGAACACAACTGTAATTGGGAGGGAAGTCAGGGAAAGACAGGGGAGGAACAAACAGGAAGTGGTGGCAAGGAGAAGCAGTTTTTGTTGCAGTGGGGGCTGGGGGGAGGAGGGGGATGACCTGAGAGAGTGTGCAGAGGCAGGTGAGGGTGGGACCAGCAGGACAAAGAAGCCCCACTTTGGTTGAACATAGACTAGGGAAATAAGGTTGCTAGGGTGGAGCCCAGGAGATAAGGGTCTCAAATGGCAGGCTAAGAAGCAGTGAGGTTAATGGGGAACCACTGGGGCTTTTTGACTAGGGAGTACCATGGTCAGACCTGGGTATGGTGGACATCATTATGGTGACATGTGGAAAGGGAAGAGATCAGAGGCAGGGAAGCTATTTAGAAGGATCTTAGGAATAGGAAGCAGCCCTTCTGGGTAAAAAGTGATGAGAACCTCTCCGAGGAAGTTTACCTGAACCATCCTGTAAGACTTAAAGAGTCTGGTTTCCATCACAATACAGAGTGGACTGCATGGCTCCCTAATGGTTCCCTCTGTCCAGGTTTTATCCCTATGTTCTCTCATAACCTCTGAGCTTGATAGCTTTCAGAGATCATCTAGCCCTACCCCATCATCATTTTTTACAGAAGAGGAAACTGGGGCTCAAAGGCATTCAGTGACTGGCTCAAGGTCATCTAGAGAATGATCCAAGGTACAGTGAGCACCCAGATTTTCTAACTCCTAGTTCTGGGTCCTTCCCATCACACCACATGGCCTCCACTGGGGCTCCCAAATTATAGTTCAGATTCCTTTCTAGAATTTTTGTATTCCAGCTTGCATTCTATTTTAAAGTTTCTATTCTGGGATTGTGGGATTTGAGTGAGGATTCGAGGACTTGGTACAGAATGCAATAGTCCAGCCTCGTCTTTGAGGTACCAGTTGGGCAGATTTGGGGACACCGGGGGCAGGAGAAGGAGGATCTCAAAACTGCCCATAGTCACTTGGTATAGAATCAGGAAAGGTTCAGAAGGGAAAGTAATACAGTGAAACCCATTCTCCATCCCTCAAATTGCCTGAGTAAAAGGTACCACGTCTATAAAATGAGGATAATAATAGCACCTGCCTCATGGCGTGAGGGTCCAACGAGACGATATTTGAAAAGTCCTTAACACAATGCCTGGCACATAGAAGGCTTCACATAAATGTTGAGGATTTTTATTATTATCTCTGAACTCCAGCTTCCTCAACTGTAAAATAAGGAGAGAATTCTACTGGTGACTTTGTAAACCTTCACATTGCATTGATATGTGAGCTAATTGAGGCACTGGGCACTCAAGGAGAATGGGGGCGAGGGCACAGAGGAGGCAAGTGTCAGAGCATGCTAAGAGAACTTCTTCCAGGCTCCCTTCCACCAGTAGGCTGTGGCCTCAGCACAGGCTGGCAGCTTGTCAACGCTTAGGAAGAGCTGCAGGGATCAGGGTTTGGAGCACCACCCAGATGGGAATTCCTTCTTAGGAAGGACAGGCTCCTAAATGTGAATCCCATCGCTCTGGCCCTGAGAGCCAGGCACTTGCTAGCACCAAACCCAGTCGGCGGGTGTAAGTTCAAGCCAGGCCTGCCCATGACTTGCTGTGTTACTCTCCCTTTTCCAGACCTCATTTCCATTCATTTCCACCTCCACCCTCACTGCCCATTTAAAACAGGGCGCATTGTTTAACTACAATAGGTTTTTACTGAGCAAGTCTAGAGGACCTGCCCTTTGTTAGACTCCACTTTAGAGGTGAGGAGACAGACATGGCTCCTTGCCCTAGAGGAGTATATACCTCAGATTCAACATGATCTAGTCTCAGTGTGTGCTAGTAAATATTTAACGACCAGATTTCCAGAAAGAAAAAATAATCTGTACCCACGCAAAACAGGAGTTCTTAACCTTTTCTGTGTTATGGAGCCCTCTTGGAAATGTCTAGTGAAGCCTATGGATCACTTCTTTGAAAAATATTTTTAAATGCATAATATAAAATACGCAAGATTACATAGGAAATCAATTATACTGACATATAGTCATCAAGACTTTCTTTAAAACAAGTTCATGGACTTAAGGTCAAGAACCTGCTCTACTCTCTCCTTTACAATCTTCACTTCACATGTGGCCAGATTAATCTTCCTAAGGCATTAGATGTCTGGCTTTGACTTTGACTCAACTGCTCAAAATTCTTCTATATTTTCCAGTTGTCTTCAGAAGAAAACACATACTTCTTAGCCTGGCATCCTCATCCTGGGTCATCTGCAGTCATCCTGATGAATATCAGTCACTGGATTCAGATGGCTCTGGAGGAGAAGTGAGGCTGGTGACCTGCGCAACCCTCCCTCACTCAAAACAAAGTCAAGTGCATCATTTCTCTGATGGCATGGTCTTCTTCGGCAATGAAGGACAAACACACGCGCGCACACACACACACACACACACACACACACACACACACACACACACACACAAGGCCTTTTATAATCTAGCTAAAAATGTCCTTTCCTCTATCCACTTCAAGCACTCTCAAGTCAAAACTAACTACTTGACAATTTCCAAAATAGACCTCACACTCTCCAGAGCCCTCACCTTTGCTCATGCTGTTGTCTATTGCAATGTCTGTTGCAATGTCCTGTTCATCCTGTAGGGCCCCATTCAAATGCCATCTCCTCAATGAACTTTGTTTATTTATTTTTATTTTTACAATTCTTGCATGCATTTAACTATTCCATAAAAAAGGAAGATCACATCCATGTGAGATATAGTAGAGAGAAAACCTTAGAGCTAGAAAGACCTGGGTTCAAGTATTTCCTCGGAAGCATACTGACTGTATGACCTTGAATAAGTCCCTTAACTTCTCAATGCCCCTAGAAATACTCTAAGGATATAAAGGGCACAGCAGGAACCCATTGTATTGTTGGAAGGAATTTCTTCCATGAGACTTCCCTAATACAAATGAAATTATAGGTTTAATCTTAAAATACACATATGTATGTATGTATGTATGTATGTGTGTGTATATACATGTATATACACATGCATATGTATGTATATATCTATTTGTGTGTACACACACACACACACACACATGCATATCTTACATCCTTTCACCCAGAGGACTTCTTGAGGGAAGAGACTCTTCTCTAGTAATCTTTATATCCTCACAGGACCCTGAACTTAAGAGGTATACAATATGAATGTTAGGTTGTGCTTTCCTCCACTCGACAGGGGTGTGCCAAGGATACAGTGACAGAGTGGATGAGAAAGTGCCTTGACAAATATTTTTAATCATACAAAATCAAGATTCTCCTACTACTGCATTAATTATCATACCTTTCTGCTTGGGTCTCCATTGGGCATTCTCTCCCCACTTAGCCAGTTCAAATCTCACCAGTCCTTCAGACTCCATCTAAAATACTGCCTCTTCTCAGAAGAATTCTGGGAATGACCCATGCCCAAAGGGGTCTGTTATCACCTTCAACTCTTGCCATTCAAGCTAGTACCTGATCATATAGCGATTTGGATTGCATCTGTTTCCTCTATCAGTCATCTTGTGTCCCCAACTAGACAGTGGCTACTCCCTAGTTCAGGCTGTCGTCTTTTCTTGTGTAAACTATTGCTGCCTAATGGCCTCCTACTGATCCTTCAGTTCCATTCGGCACAGATTGCCCAAGGACTCTTCTTAATACACCGCTATGATCCTGTCACTGCTTGGCTCCAAGGTTTTCCATGGGTCCCACAGCCTGTTGAATAAAGTATAAAATTTCTGATCCTGGCATTCAAGGTCCTCGATAACCTGGCTTCGGTTTAGCATTTGCTTTTATCTCAAACTAATATCTTTTCTTTACAGTTTCAACCAAACCAGGCTTCTTTCCATTTCTTGCTCTTAACCTGTGCTTCCCCAAATCCAAGTCTTTTTTTCACTCTTCCTTATGTTTAGAATGTATTTCTTTCCTCTGTAGTCCTACTGAACTCAGAATTAGGGGTAGAATTAACCCCAACCCTTCCCCATTTCCCCCTTCTCCAGGTGTTCCAGTATTTCCCTTCCTTGAAGGTGGAACTCAGTTACCTCTTCCAAGAAACCTTCCCTTGATCCCACTCCCAAGTCAGGAATCATCTCTCTCTTAGATTTCTCGGAGCTGCTTGCCTGGACCTCTCCTCTGCACTTACTGTATTTTCCTCTCCTTTGTATCAGTTATTTGTGTATATGACATCTCTGCACCCTGACCCCCATAGTAAAGTATAAGTTCCTTGAGAACAGGTTCCTCAGGAGTGAGCATAGAGTCTTATACATTAAAGAGGCTTAATAAATATTTGTTGAATTGGATTCTTCTATTTGCCTCTTAGTCTAAACACATGGATGTGGTAGACAACTGAGGGTAGACGTTTTTTGATCCTATTGAGGGCTCTCGGTCCCTTGCTAGGTAAAAATGGGACAAGCAGGCAGACAGACTTGGGAAGATATAGGGTGGAAAGAGTTAATGGAAAAATCAGAGGCTGCCTAACCTCATGCATTTTAGCAAGACTTCCTCTAGATATATGCTGGCTAATTTTCTTCTTCTTTTTCTCCCTCCTCCTTCCCTATTCTCAGACTTTCCCCTTCCTTACTAAGGTCATGTAGCTATAAACAGAGTCTGTAAGGCCAGCCCCAGCCTCCAAACCGAACTTTGCAACTGGCACTTTATGACTTTGTTGATTGGCACCTGAAAGACTCTGGGAGAGGATAGGTTTTGCCTTGTAATGGCTGGGCTGAGGGGGACGGAACAAGGGAGGAAGAGAAAGAAATGCCCATGTCTATCTGACCTCTGACCTCCTTGGACCTGAAAGAGACCCAAAAGGTCATCTAATCCCCAGGTCAATTCCTATGCCCTCCTTGATTTTCAAATAAGCCACTTCAAGCTTTTCCTGTGACAACATTAAGCCTCATTTATAAAGGAAAGATATTGAACTAAATGATCTCCTAGGTCCCTCCTAACCCTGACATGCTATGAGTCTAGGCCAAAGAAAGGAAAGATGGGATGATTGTTGAGGAAAGCTCTCTGAAAAAGATGGAACTTGAGGGGCAGGTAGAAAGCAGGAGGAAAGGCATTCCAGGAAAGGGGAAGAGCGTAGAGCTTAGAATGTTAGGGGATAGCATAGAGATTAGCATTAAGATCATTGACATCTCTCTCCACTGTCCTCCCCACCCCCAAATCATACATATGGGAAAACAGAAGTCTAGATAGAAAGGGATCCTGATTCAGCTGGAACACTGGATGACAAAGTTTAGACCTGGAAGATACTTCAGAGGCCATTTAGTCTAGCTCTCACCTTTTCCAGATGAGGAAACTGAGGTCCATAGGCAGTGATTTATCCAAGGTCATAACCAAGCTAGGTGGTGCAGTAAATAGGGTACCAGTCCTAGAATCAGGAAGACTCATTTTTGTGAATTTGAATCTGCCTCAGATATTTACTGGCTGTGTGACCCTGGGCAAGTCACCTGTTTGCCTCAGTTTTCTCATCTGTAAAATGAGCTGGAGAAGGAAATGGTAATCCCATATCTTTGCCAAGAAAACCCCAATTAGCCTCATGAAGAGTCAGACATGACCGAACAACAACAAAATCCATGGTCACCCAGGGATTTCAACCTATGCTCTTTGTCTCCAAAGTCAGCAGAACTTCCACTGTGGTGGGAGGCTGTAGAGAATGAAACCCCTTTTAGAAACCAAACTGTTCTTTCTGTTCAGGAGCTGTTGAAAGGAGCCTTATCTCCTCCTTGGAGAGTAAAGGAAGGTAGCTGGGTTAAACTAGAGAAAGCCTGTCCCACTGCCCAGTTCCCTTGGTGGGAGCCACTCCGTCTTCATTCAATGTGAGCAAATCTTGCCCTTGTGTCTGAGGAGGACTGTGGGGTCTGAAGTCAGGGAGAGCAATTTGGAGATTTGCCAGAACCTTGGGGAGGGTGGGCCTTACCCTGCCTCACCCAGTCACTTGCTGGTGTGTTTTTGTCATTGGTTTTGTGTGTGTGTGTGTATATATGTATATATGTGTACATATATTATATATGTATATATATGTGTATACACACACATATATATATACACACACATATACATGCACATATATTGGGTCAATTTTTTTGGAGCTATTGAAAGAGGTAGTTGGTGGGGAGCAAATGGGTGGGGACAAATCATCCATCAGGCTCTGGAGATGTCAGCACAAAGAAAGACAACCCCTACTCTCAAAGAATTTATGTTGGCGTAGGGGAGATGTTGAAAACAAATTGAATATAGATTGTTCCAAATCCTCAGTGCAGCTATAGGTTCCAACCTTTTTTCAACATTGATCTACATTGAATTTAACATTGATCTTTCCCCAAAATTTGTGGTAAGGGAGGAAGGGGTCTTGAGTTTAGGACTACAAAAGCTGTAGAATAAAGGGCACTAGATTTGAAGTTAGAGGACCCAGATTCTAGGTCTACTATCGTGCCCCCTGTGTAAACCAGAGCAAGCTCTTTTTCTGTTCTGATCTTTGCTTTTAAAGTGAGTAGGTTAGACTCTGTGAACTCTCAAGACCTTTCTAGGCATACATTCTATAAACAAGGTACAAACTGGATTGTTAACCCTCACCATAATAAAATCAAGAGCTGCCCAGAGGGTTCCTGTCCATGAACCACAGTCCTTTACAAAACTGTCCACCCTCAGTCATTCAAAACACACACAAACATGCCATGACCCCACCTCCCATGCAATGCCAGCCCTATGGGATCAGGGCCAATTGAAATCACTCTCCAAGAGGCACTGGCTTCTCCTGGCAAGTCACCAACTCAGTAAAAGAGAAAAAAACCACAGGCCCATGAAAACAGGGATGTTTGCTTTCTCAACTGCTGGCCAGACTTTCCTAACACTACACCTTCCACCTTGGATTTAGAATGAGAGGGCCTGGGTTCAAATTCCACAGCTGCCATTTACTACCTATGTCACATTGGGCAACTCACTTGTGCCCCTCTCTGAGCTTCAGTTTCCCCATCAGTAAAATGATGAGGCTGGAACAATTAGGGGTTCTCAACTTGGGGTCTGTGAACTTCCTTGCACCTTCCAGGAGGGTCCAGATCTCTCCAGATGCTCCAGGAATTCTCTGACTGCCTTCCTTTTTGATGCCACCAGTCACTCATCCTTTCCCAAACATCCACCCCCATCTCATCCCTTGTAGCCCAATCGAGCTTAGGGACTCACTGGATTCCTCACCGCGAGTCTTAGTAATATTATCATCATCTTTATCAACAACAAGAACATAGCATCAAGTTTCTAAAAAGCAGAAAATGGAGTTTCAGAAGGGAGTGGAACACACAGGGGCACAAGGCTAGCATTGACAGAATCCGGGAGGTGGACCCACTCTTCCAACTCCCAGGCTCAGTGTGTTCCTTCTACCATCCTCCACTATTCTTCTGAGGATGAGAGTCTATGCTGAAAAGAAATAAGGAAGAGGGAAACATTTGGTGATAATGGCTGCCTACCCCTGGTTATTAGTGAAGTGGGAAGTGCCCTGAAACGTGAGGCAGGGGACCCAAGCTGGAACAGGAACTCTGCTGCTCAGTAACTGGAGTGAACTTGGACAAGTCATGTGCCTGTTCTGAACCTCAGTTTCTACTTTAGCAACTCTAAATTCAATGATCCCTCTTCCAAGGACTGGGGAAGGGAGCAGGCATTGAAGGAGGCAGTCAGGCCAGGTCCTCTATCTCTTCCTCTTTTCAAGGGGCTCTGAACTAAATCCTCAATGGTGTTTTCCTTGATATATCACAAAACCTCCTTAAACTGGCCCCATCTTTACCCTAAGGGGAGTGTTTAAAGTAAGCCCCACAGTCCCTTCTGGCCCCACCTATACAACAAGCAAACCTACGGAGTTTAGAATTAGAATAAAGGAGCTAGCTTAATGATCTTATTTTACAATTGGGGAAACTAAGGCACGGAATAGTGAAGTGACTTGCCTGAGGTCACCACCAAGGTAGTCTCACGCTCACATCTCCTGAGTCTTAATCTAATAGTGCTCTTTTCATCACACCAGGCTATGTCTCCTTGGGGGAAAGTAAGCACAAAAAGGAAGAGAATCTGACATCAGTCTCTTCTGCTCTGACAACTACCCCTTTTCACTTTGCTCCACCACCTGCAGGGAGTATGGCATGAGTTCTTCCAGAGGGGAGCGGAGTTGATGGGAGGTATATCAGAATTAGCATTTTCAAACAGGGTCTATTTTTCCATAGAGGCTAGAGGGCTCTCCCTGTCTCCCCAACTCACTCCATTAGATGCTGAGCTAGAAGGGGCTTGGTGACAGAAGGGGAAAGACAGTCAAAACGCTCATTTGGGTCTTCATCTCTTCGCATTTTTCTCCCACCCCCAAATACACCCACATACTGAACTAAAGAAGCCTCAGGAAGGACAATGGATTTGGAGTTGGGGGTAGAATTTAAATACTGTCTCATTTACTCTGACTTTGGTCAAGTTACCCTATGAACCTCAGTTTCTCCTCAGAAAATCCATCTCTAAAGATCCCTTCCAAACCTAAATCTGTGATTTGAAGAACGGGGACAGAGCACGGAAGATTTGTAAAGAGATGATTTCTTCATTGGCCGATTTAGGCAAGAAGAGAAAACCTGTCTCTGGTGGGAGCCAGCTAAGTGTAGGGGCATGGGGACCCAGCCCCGAGAAAGTGAGGGGAACAACTTTTGGCACTTGGGGGTGAGAGGGAACAGGAAGAAAGCATCCTGAGCCCGGCTGGGATCACTGGCTTCTGGATCTATTTGCCCTGTCCTCCCCCAACTCGGGACAGTAATCTGGACAAAGGGACTGTAGTTCCTTCTCAATAACATGCTGGTCAGGGAAGAAGTAATGAGGAGCGAAAAGCAGAGGTGAGATAGACACAGGTTGAGGGGGAACAAGGGTAATGACAGACGGATGAGGGGGCATCTGAAAGCCTTCGGGTACAGGTGGAAAACAAAGCGGGAAGCAGATAAAAGGTCCGGGGGTGGGGGGTGGGGGGTGCAGGGAGCGGTGGCAGAACTGAGGACAGAAAGGAAGACCTACGGGCGGGGAGGCCAGATACATGGAAGGGGGAGAGTGACACATGGGAAGCGCCATGGGGAGGATCGGGGGCAGAGACGGGAAGGGGACCTGAGGTGCACCGGCGGATGCGAACAGAGAGGAAGCCCCACGGAAGTGGAGGGGGGCGACAAGACCCAGGGAAGGGATAAGAAAGGAGTCGCCGAGAGGGATTTGGCAGACAGGGGGAGCGACCCTTGGAGGCGAGATGAGGACTGCGGGCGCTGGTCACTTACCCCGGGACCGAGGAGGGCGCAGACCCACAGGCACTTGAGGGTCGCCTCCATGGGGCCGGGAGCCCCTGCTCGTCTCTGCCCAACTTGGCTGCGGAGTGAGTCTGACCTGGGCTTGCCGGGAAGATGAAGCAGAGGTTCCTCTGGGCGCCCCCGCCTTCCCCTGGGCGCCCCCCGCCTTCCCCTGGGCTGCGCCTCTGGCCAGCGGAGGCAGAAGTGAGCCGAGTCGGACCCGGGCTGCTTTAAGGCTTCTCCGATCTGGCCCTTCGGAGAGGGCGGACCCAAACGGGGGCTCGCCTGATGAACAGCGCGGACGACCAATAGAATGTCGGGGTTGAGGGACTCCAGCCAATGGCCAGGGGAGGGTGGGGCCTCCTTCTGGCAGGTACTGCGTGGGCTGGGCTCCCGCTCCGCCAAGGAAGGGACCGGGATTCCGGCATGCAGAAAGGGGGAGATGAGGCTAAAGGAAGAAAGGAGAGCGAAGGCTTCGTTGGGGAAGTGAGGGCCAAACCCGCTCCCTGCCCAAGAGCGGCCCCAGGGCACGGTTGCTTCAGCTCCCCATCGCACCTCCGCCGCTGGAGAGGATCTCAAAACTCAGAACATTCAGTAGATTGTCTGAATTGAGAAACCCCTCCCGTAAACTAAGGTTCCCAAATAATCCCAGACTGGAACCGGTCTCTGACTCCCGATCCCGGTCCCTCTTGCTGAGCCCGGGTCTGCTAACCTCCTGTAGGTTCCGGGGTGGTGGGCGAATGTCTTTTAAGACCTAGTACAGATGTCACCAGACATCTAACCTCGGTTAGATGGATATCGCTGAGACGCAAATTTCAGGATGGAATAGGGGAAAGTAAGTCCGAAAACGGAATGGGTAAGGTAGTGAGCTCCCCATAACTAAAGGTTTTCAGGGAGATGCTGAGACTGATGACAGTCACTGCTCAAGAAGGGTCGGAATAGATTTTCTCCGACATCTCTTAATTCTGTTGAGATTCTGTGATTTTATGATACCTAACTTGGGGACCTAGCCTCTGGGTTTGTGGTCCGTCTCTCTGATTGGATGGCTTCTTCCAGAACCTCCTTCCCTTTAAGGAGAGCAGCCAGGCTTGTCTTGTCCCGTTCCTTTGTTGTCCCCTCCCTTGCCTCCCACTTTTTTCAAATGAGATAATATTTGTGAAGCACTTAGCACAGTGTTTGGCACTTCGTAGATGCTGGATAAATATCTATTACCTTCCTCCACCCTCCAGGCCGTTGGTGTGCCGTAGATAGAGCACCTGGTCCGGGGTCAGGAAGCCTCATCTTCCCGAATTCAAATCTGGCCTCAGGCACTTACTTTCAGTGTGACCCTGGGCAAGTCACTGAACCCTGTTTGCCTCAGTTTCCTCATCTATAAAATGATCTGGAGAAGGAAATGGCAAACCACTCCAGTATCTCCGCCAAGAAAACCCCAAATGGGGTCACGAAGCGTCAGACACGACGGAACAACTCTTCTCCTCCCTCCCGTTCAGCTTCCTTGCAGGGCTGGCTTCTTCCATTATGCTGCTCTTAATTTGTCTGGAAGACGACCATGACGTCAGGAAGTGGATGCCACGATGTGCGAGTGAATTGGATTTAAGTGAGGGAGGACTCTTTAAATGTTAGTTGACTGACTAGGACAAACAGACCCCTTGGTTCTTCTACCTCCCTATTGCCTGCTGAAATTTGGCCACAGATTCTGAGCAGTCAGCCATGGCCACTGCCATCCCCTCACCTTGAAGGGACCCCAACATAACCCCCACCAGGCAACATAAGCTCTACCTCATTTTTCCCTATAAACAGCCAGGAGGGAGAAACAGTGAGATGAGAGATGACAGAAGACAGGATTTCTTTAACCAAGAGTCTCGAGTCTTGCCGAGCAAAAGGAAAAAGGAGACTTGATTAGAAAATTGTATTCTGATAAAGGTTTGGCTACAGCTGTCTCTGATCAGACTGAATGCAGTACCTTTCACTGGCTGCAGCCCTGGGGAGCCCCCTGTAATTGTACTGGCCACATTAAGAGATAGATTGGTAAGGGCCTGCAGCCAGCGGGGACTGGCTGGAGAGGACAGCAAGCTGGGCCCAAACAGAGAACAGACTGTCAGTAACTGCCAGGGACTGCACAGAACATCAGGGCCAAACCCGTTGTACAGAGGGGGACACTGAGGCCCAGAGGGGGGACAGGGCTGGCCCCAAGGTCACCCAACAAGTCGATGGCATGGCTGCACTTAATCCCACATATGCTGACAACCAGGCCTGGGGTCTGTTCATCTTCACCATTGCAGCTTATATTTTTGTGGTACTTCTAGATTTTCCAAGTGTTTCATTTATGTTATCCTGAGGAGGATCAAAGGTTAAGTGACCTGTCCAGCATCATCCAGGGTCGGTGGCAGGATTCAAACCCGGGTCTTTCTGGCTCTGAGTCTCTAGCTCTATTGCTACACTTGCTGGTCTAGGAGTCAAAATAGCTGAGGTCAAACCCTGAATCTAACACTTACTGTGAGGCCACTTCCCTCCTCTGTCAAATGTGAATACATTTGATGGATCTATGATCTCAACTGGGTGGGAAGGGAACTCCTAAAGGCTATGATTTAGGAGATAGGGAGTTACCAGAGGCATAAAATGATCTGCCAGGGACACAAATTGGTGGTGTGGTTAAGAGGTGGTGTTGGAATTTCCTGAATTTCCCTGACTCACAAGCACCGTGGCTACCTACCTCCACAGGCCAATTCACTTAAAGGTATTAGTGACCCATGAGAGTACCTCCTCCCTACATTGTAGGAGGATTTACACCTTAAAGGTTGTTGTTCAGTTGTGTCTGACTCTGGGAGCCCATGGAGTTTTCTTGGCAAAGATACTGGAGTGTTTGCCATTTCTTTCTCCAGTGGATTAAGGCAAACAAAGGTTAAGTGACTTGCCAGAGTCACACAGCCGATTAGTTTCTAAGAATGGATTTTAACTCAAATCTTCCTGTCTTGAGGTCTAGTGCTCTATCCACTGAACCACCTAACTGCCTCTTTAAAGACTGCTATAGTTTAGCCATTTTCCAGTCCTATCCCACTCCATTTGGGGTTTTCTTTGCAAAGATTTGGGAGTAATTTACCATTTCCTTCTTCAGCTCATTTTGCAGAAGAGAAACTGAGTTAAGTGACTTGCCCAGGGTCACACAACTAGTAAGTGTTTGAGGCTGGATTTGAATTCAGGTCTTTCTGACTCTAGGCTCTGTGTTCATATTCACTGCACCACTCAGCTGCCCTCTTTAAAGGTGCAAACTCTTTAAAGGACTGATTCTATAATCCTGGGAAGTCAGCATTAGGCCAAAATATAGAGGAGGCATTTGGGAGATGGAGGTTGAGTTCTTTTCTAATCCTTTGAAATCACACCTTGCAAGTGATTAGCTATTATTTTTTTTCCCTTCTCTGTGCAGGGCTGGTCCCAAGATAGACAGGGCTGTTTCCTTATTATCTCACTCAGACTCAAAAGATCTTCATTCAAATCCGAACTCTGCCTGTTACTAGCTGTTTGACTACGGGGGCAAATCACAAAACTTCACAGAGCCCCACTGTTTCCATCTGGGTTGGTCTCACAAAAGGAGCATTACCTATATGTAGAGCAAGGCAACCTGGGTTCAAGTCTTGGTTTTAATATTCACTAGCCATATGACCTGGAAGCAAATCACTTCCTATCTAAGCCTCAGTTTCCTTCTCTGTAAAATGGCAGGGGGGAGGGGAAAGTTAATAATACTTGCACTACCTACATCACAGGGATATTATGAAGATCTATTGAGTTAATAAATGTAAAGGAAGCAGTGAAGCACAATATAAATGTCAGCTGCTGCTATTATTATGGTAGCCCAAGTTTAGCATCCTCCAGTTCCCAGCCTCTCACTTCTGCTTTGAGGGAGCTGGCTGGCTGGGGAGAGATAGTGGGTGTGAGAACATGCAGCGAGCTCTCTCTTCAAGGTTTTTCGCCTCCTTTGCCTTGGGAAGTGGGGGGGGGGGGGGGGCCGCCCTCCCTGAGCTGTAGGCTCCCCCCTTGCTGGAAGGAGACTTCCATTGATTTCGGGGAGTGAAGGACCCAACCTTCACCTTGACATTCACATCCTCAATAAAGAATTTTCCATTTATAAAGCAGTAAAACGCTTTATAAATATGATCCCATTGGACCATCCCAACAGCCCTGGGAGTTAGATAATACAGGGATTATTATTCTTATTTGATGGGTGAGGAAACTCTGGATAGAGCTAAGGAAGCTCAGAGATGGGATTCATTTAATGGTGTGATATTATAGGTAGGGAAGCAGAAGCAAAGAAGGGAAATGACTTACCCAAGATCACATAGCAAATTAGTAGGGTCAGGACTCCAACTCAGCTAGGTCAAGGGCCTTCTTAAACTGGACTCGTTTGTCCTTTCCCACTGTCCTGTATTCCCTACTCCAAACTCCACCAATGATTGTGTAAATCTGGGCAATTCCCTTAACCCAGGGGTGGGGAACCTGCAACCCTCCCTCCTCCCCCCCCCCCCCCCCCCCCCCCCCCCCCCCCCGCCCCAGGAGAGATTAGTCAGGCAAATATTTTTTAAGCGCCTACTATGCACAGGGCAGTGGGGATACAAAAAAAAAAAGGCAAAAGACAGTACTTGTGCTCACGGAGCTCAAGGCTAACAAAGGAGACAATATGAAACAGCTATGTACAAACAAGTTATATACAGGATAAACTGAAAATAATCAACAGAGGGAAGGCTCTAGAATTTAGGAAGATGGGAAAAGGCTTCTGGTAGAAGTTGACATTTTAGCTGACTCTTGAAGGAAGAATAGCGCCTTTTTCTATATCACTTTAAAGTTTACAAAGTGCTTTTTGCACAAGAAAGGTTAGTGTTTGCCTTCCTTCTGGAAGGCAAATCTCAGAATTCTTGTCCATTTTTATAGATAGGGAAACTGAGGCTTTATGTTGTTCAGTCATTTTTTCAACCATGTCCAACTCTTCATTGCCCCATTTTGGGTTTTCTTGGTAAAAACACTAGAATAGTTTGCCTTCTCCAGCTCATTCTACAGATGGGGAAACTGAGGCAAACATGGTGAAGCGACTTGCCCATGGTCACACAGCTAGTGTGTGAGGCTAAATTTGAACTCAGGAACTCCAGGCCCAGTATTCTGTCCATCATGCCACCTAGCTGCCCCCAAATGAAGTCTAGAGAAATGAAATTATTTGTTCAGTCACAGACTACTAAGGACAGGAATTGGGTTATAAATATAGGTCCCCAGACTTGAAGACTTCAAACTTAGTGCTCTTTCTGAGGCACAGTGGAAGTCACAGGCATCTAACTCCAGTTCAACAGATTTCCCTGCCCTCGCCCCCATCCCCGAAATGCCCAGCAGCATCCCGTATGGCTCTGTCTGGCTCTACCACTTCTTAGCTGTATGACCCTAGTCACTTTCCTCTCTGAGTCTCAGTTTTCTCTTCTGCAAAATGAGGGGGTTGTACCAGATAATTAATTGGTTCTCTCCTACGTCTCAAGGTCCCCTCCCACTTCTAAATCTATGACTTCTCTGGTCCTCTATTTTCCCATCTGAGAAAGAAGGATAATTATTCTTATCCTGGCTTTTCCCATGGCAGTGTTGTCAGGCAATCACTATGAAAACTGTCAGATGCTTTAGAAAAGGGAGCAGCAGGGCTGTCAGAGGAGAAAATTTAAATGGGAATATTGAAGCTCTTCGAAGCCATAAAGGCAGAATTCTTTTAAAAATGGAAGGGGATGGGGCAATGTTGATCACCAAATTGTTACTTCTTTTCAAGGAACTCATTTACATCTTCAATCAACAAGAATTATTAAGGGTCCATGAAGGGCCAGGGGCCTGGCTAGAGATCTGGCTTCTGAGTTGGGATTTAGGTCCTGCTTTTGACTCATCCTAGCTGTATGACCATGGGCAAATCACCCTACGTCTCAGTGCCCTGGATAATTCACTAGGACTAGAAAGTTCTTCCTAGAAGCTCCGTACGTGAATAAAATCACAGGTTTGATTTTTTTAATGCCAGATTGGAAGTGGGAGTGATAGAGGAAGGGTGATGTAAAGACAAAAATGAAATAAGCCCTGCCTTGGGGGAGCTTATGCTGAATCAGGGGAGATAACACGTTCACACTTAATTATCTAGCATGTATATATACATTTATTCATTCCTATGTACAGGGTGTCCCAAAAGTCTAAGAGCAGCTTAAAACTGCACTAAGACTTTTGGACTACCTTAAATATAGACACATGTCTATGTCTACGATTATGTCTGTATCTATGACTGTGTCTGTGTCTGAGACTATGTCTATGTCTATGTCTATGACTATGTCTGTCTATGTCTATCTATGTCTATGACTGTGACTATGTCTATGTCTACGATTATGTCTATATCTATGACTGTGTCTGTGTCTGAGACTATGTCTATGTTTATGACTATGTCTATGTCTGTGACTGTCTATGTCTATGACTGTCTATGTCTATGACTGTGACTGTCTATGTCTAATGTCTATGAGTAAATCTGTCTGTCTATGTCTGTGACTATGTCTATGTCTATGACTGTCTATGTCTATGACTGTGACTATGTCTATGTCTAATGTCTACGACTAAATCTGTCTGTCTAATGTCTATGACTAAATCTGTCTGTCTATGTCTATGACTATGTCTATGTCTATGTCTGTGACTATGACTCTATCTATGTCTATGTCTATGTCTGTGACTATGGCTATGTCTATAACTATATTTATATCTATGTCTGTGACTATGTCTATGTCCATCTACAGTTATCTCTTCCATGTTATGAGGAGTAGGGGCACAATCATCTGGAAAATCCATGTAAAATTTTTTGGCCCTTCCTTTGTACCAAAGAAGAAGCCAGAATTTTTTTTTCTTTTTCTCTTACCTTATTGTAAAATTTGGGTTAAGTAGTTGGTCATAGGTTCTGTGTAATCTGCTGACCTTCCCATGTCATCTGAGGCTTTTGCAAAACTCCCCTTCCCCCAAAATTCCCATTTAATTTGTTATACTGACCCAGGATATATTGAAACCATGATGGGGAAAGTTGTGATGTGGAAGTAATAACTACATATGTGTGTGTATGTATATACATACATATCCATATGTACTTATGTATGCATATTATTTTGCTGTTCAGTTGCTTTCAGTTGTATCCAATTCTTCGTGATTCCCTTTGGGGTTTTCTTGGCAAAGATACTGGAGTGGTTTGCCATTTCCTTCTCTAGCTCATCTTATAGATGAGAAAACTAAGACAAACAGGATCAAATGACTTGCTCAAGGTCACACAGTTAATAAGTATCTGAGGCCAGATTTGAACTCAGGAAGATGAGTCTTCCTGACTCCATGCCCCACATTCTAGCCACTATGCCACCTAGCTCCCCTATGCATATGTATGTGTATGTTATGTGCATATGTGTACACACACGTTTATATGTGCACATTGATATGTGTATATGCATGTATGAACACAGACAGCCCATAATAAGACAGCATCCCAAACCAGAAGAATGCCTTGGGATTGACATAGGTTTTAAACATTCATTCATTCAAACATAGAAGGTCTTAGGGAACTCTAGAGTGATTTGCCTTCAATTTTCCTACCAGCCTCTACTTTGGCTTCCTACGGAAAGTCATAGATTGTAAAGAATGTCAGGGGTCATAGAATCCAGCTCCATTTTACAGATGAACAAATTGAGGCACAGTTGGGGAATAGTCTTACCCAAGGCCCTGTAGCTGATAATGGCAGAATACAGATTTGAACTCAGGTACTCTGATTCTAAAACCAGTACTCTTCTTCCTGTACAACATCTTTCACCAATGTGAGAATACAAAGGAAATGATGAGGAAAGGGAACTCTCCCTCCCCACTAGATTTCAGTTCAATTCCTCATGTTTGTCCTGAGTCACTTGTGCACCAAGCCCAGTGATCAATTATCTGGTCTAAAGATGATGTTCCTAAAATACAACTTTGATCATCTCAATATCTTGCTGAAGAGTCCCCAAGTGTGTCCTTCAAATGGTTAAGGGGAAGAAGTAACCCTGGTATGGGAGGAAGACCTTTATTTTAATTTTGATTCTGCCACAATGACCTTGGAAAGGTCACTTCTGCTTTCTGGATCTCAATTTCCTCATCTACAAAATGAGATTTGAACCAACTGATCACTACAGTTCCTTCTACCCTGAACAGCCTCTGTTCTATGTTTTAAGTATTTTTTCCCCTTAACATTTGACGTTCTACGTCCCAAAGGATATCTCTCTCCTCAGCTCTGATCTTTTTCTCTAAGATCCATTGTGGCTCTGGTATTCTGTGTTCTAAGGTCCCTCCCAGCTTTCACAGTCTGTGTTCTCAGTTCTCTGGGCCTCACTGTGCTTATCTATGAAGATAAAGGAGTTAGGCTAGATGACCTCTGACATTCTTTCCAACTCTAAATCAATGACCTTATCTAGGAAGGTAGGAAAATTGGAGGCAAATCAGTCTCCCTAGACTTCCCTGAGGCCTTAAACAGTGGGCTTTGTTAAATGATTAAATGAATGAATGAAGGTCCTTCTGTCCTAAGACCCCTCCCAGCTTTGATGCACTGTGTTCTATGTTCTAAGGCTCCTTCTAGCTCTGACATTTTATTATCTCTGTTCTAAGTCTTTTCTTAGCTATCTGAGCTCTAATGTCACCTTCAGCTGTCGTAGTCTGTGTTCTCTTTTCTTTCTTTTTTAAAAAAAAAATTAACATTTTATCTTCCCCCAGTTACAGGTAAAAACAATTTTAATGTTTGTTTTAAAAAATTTTTGAATTTCAAATTCTCTCCTTTTCCCCCTTTTCTTCTCTCCCTTACTGAGAAAGCCAGCAATTCAATATAGATTATACATGTGCAGTCATACAAAACATATTTCCATGTTAGTCATATTGTCAAAGAGAACACATACACACACAGACACAGACACACACACACACACACACACACACACACACACACACAACCTGAGAAAAATAAGGTAAAGAAAATGTATGCTTCAATCAGTATTCAGACTCTATCAGTTCTCTGGAGATGGATAGCATTTTTCAACACAAGCCTTTGGGAATTGTCTTGGATCATTGCATTGCTGAGAATAGCTAAGTTATTCACAGTTGATCATCAGACAAAATTGCTGTTACTGTGTACAGTGTTCTGCTGGTTCTGCTAGTTTCACTTTGCATTAGTTTGTGTAAGTTTTTCCAGGTTTTCTGAGAGTATCCTATTCCTCATTTCTTATAGAACAATATTATTCCACCACAATAATATACAATGGCTTGTTCAGCCATTCCCCAATGAATGGACAACCTCTCAGTTTTCAGTTCTTTGCCACCACTAAAAGAGCTGCCACAAATATGTTTGTACATAAAGGGCTTTTTTCTTTTTCCTTGGTCAAATACATGGCTTTATAGTCCTTTGGGCATAGTTCTAAATTGCTCTACGGAAAGGTTGAATTAGCATCCAACTTCACCAATAATGTAGGAATACAAACAGTCCAACTTTACAGATTCCCTTATGATTTTCTTTCCTGTTTTTCTTCTTATGCTTCTCTTGAGTCTTGTATTTGAAAGTCACATTTTCTATTCAGCTCTGGTCTTTTCATCAGGAATGCTTGAAAGTTCTCTATTTCATTGAATACACATTTTTTCCCCTGAAGGATTATACTCAGTTTTGCTGGGTGGGTGATTCTTGGTTGCAGTCCTAGTTCTTTTCCCCTCTAGAATATCATATTCTAAGCCCTCTGATCCTTTAATGTAGAGACTGCTAAATCTCATCCTTTTCTGACTGTGACTCTACAATACTTGAATTGTTTCTTTTTAGTTGCTTACAATATTTTCTCCTTGACCTGGGAGCTCTGGAATTTGGTTATAATATTCCTGAGAATTTTCATTTTGGGATGTCTTTCAAGAGGTGATCAATGGATTCTTTCAATTTCTATTTTTCCTCTCGTTCTAGAAGATTAGAGTTAGTTTTCCCTGATAACTTCTTGAAAGATGATGTTTAGGCTCTTTTTTTGATCATGGCTTTCAGATGGTCCAATTATTCTTAAATTATATCTCATAGATCTGTTTTCCAGGTCAGTTGTTTTTCCAAAGAGAGATCTCACATTTTCTTCTCTTTTTTTTCATTCTTCTGCTTTTGTTTTATTGTTTCTTGGTATATTGTAGAGTCATTAGCTTCTATTTGCCCAATTCTAATTTTTAAGGAATTCTTTTCTTTATTTAACTTTTGTACCTCTTTTCTGTTCTGCTTTTAAACAAGTTCTTTTCTTTGGTGAGTTTCTGTATATCTTTTTACATTTGGCCAATTCCATTTTTAAAGGCATTCTCTTCATTGGATTTTTGTGCCTCTTTTACCATTTGTCCTATTCTGTTTTTAAGGTGTTATTTTCTTCAGTATTTTTTTATGTCTCCTTTACCATATTGTTGAGTCTTTTTTTCATGATTCTCACACATGACTCTCATTTCTCTTCCCAATTTTTTCTCTGCCTCTCTTTCTTGATTTTTAAGATCCTTTTTCAACTCTTCCATGGTCTGAGACCAATTCATATTTCTCTTTGAAGCTTTGGGTGTAGCAGTTTTGGCTTTATTGTCTTCCTCTGAGTTTGTGTTTTGATGTTCCTTGTCATCATAGTAACTTTCTATAGTCAGGATCTTTTTCTGCTGTTTGTTCATTTTTGCAGCCTATTTCTTGACTTTTAACTCTGTGCTAAAGTGGGATTCTGCTTCTGCAGTGGACAGAGCAGTATCGCAAATTTCAGGGTTTTTGTGTAGCTATTTTCAGAGAAAATTCTGGACACCTGTAAGTTTTCAGTTCTTCTAAAGTGGTATGATCTAAGGAGAGGTATGTTTGCTACACTTCTGACCTGTGCTCTGGTCTGTAAGTGACCATAAGCGCTCTTTTCCTCCATGAACTGTGACCAGGGTCCCAGCTTACCTGCTGCCACAAGCTCTGGTGTACTAGTGCTCCTTCTTGCCCTGGGACTGAGACACAGGACTGTGACCCAGATCCAAGTATGGGCAATGCAATAGAGTCCTGCCCCTATGCCAACCTCTGTAATTTCTTTGTGATAAGTTGTCTGACTTCCTTACTGTCTGTGGGCTGAGAGGTCCAGAAATCACCCCTGCCTCCACCATTCAGTAGCCCTGAAGGCTTGCTTGTAGTTTGCTGCTATGGTAGCTTGCTGCTAAAGTTATGACTTTCTATATTCTAGATGCTCAAGTGATAGATTTTTGTGGAATACACAATATTCCTAGAGAAGAAAAATCCTTTTGGTCTTGGGGAAGTCAAGAAAAGCTTTCCAGAGGATTTGAGACTTGTTCAGGCATTTTGAAGGGCAGGAAGAATTTAGCACAGAAGATATGGGCAGCCAGGAGGATGTTGCCAACTGCTTGTTGGTAGAGATGCATTAACATAAGCATCTCAAGGAGCTTGCTAATGGACTATTGGAGGTAGGCCCAGCCCAGGTACCAGCAGGGGTCATTCTCAGCTGTTTGGTTAGTGCATCATGGAGGAGGGGAGGAGAACTCCATGGAGATATCTCAGAAGAGTCTGCCAGGAGAGCTTGGGAAGAAGCAGAACCTTCAAGCCCTGCTTAGAGGGGCCTAGTCATACTCTTCCCCATCTCACTCTATCACTTAGCATTTGTGTGCCCTTGGGCAAGTGTGTTTCCTGCTCTGGCCTCAGCTTCCTCATTTGTAAAATTTGGAGACTGGGCCAGATGAGTGATTCTCAAACTTTTTGGTCTCAGGACACTTTTTATAATCTTAAAATGATTGAGGACCATTTCCCCCCTTCCCCACCAAGAACTTTTGTTTAAATGGATTCTATTTATCAATACTGACTACAGTAGAAAGAAAAACGTCTTAGTTCAGTTGGATTAGCATTCTTTTCATCTTGAGAGCTACTGGACCAGCTGATCTTTTAGGACCCTTATAGCTGTAAATGAAGAAAAACATTTATTCTATATTTTCTGTGTGCTAAGTATTGAGTAGACAAATATAGAAACCAAGACTGCCACTGGCCTCAAGGAGCTTATATATTAATAGAGACGATACATATATAGGAGTAGTGACCAGGGGGAGATATTTTGGTTTAGAAAACTACAGAAGTGGTAAGTGGAGGTATAGGGTAATAGAACTGACATGTCTTCTCCAGTAGCAATGGTAGCATTGATTAGATTTTGGATTTCTAGAACTGGGGGGGGAGGGTAAGAGTTGAGGGAAGAGGGGAGAGATCTAAGAGGATCAATGATTTGTGGCAATATAGCTGCTGAGAAGATAAAAGATGGCTAGGGAGTAAAGGGGAGCATGGCTGGAATTGTCTAGATGTCATGGCCATGTGCACTCATCACTGCAGAAGTGAGGGAGGGAGAGCAGGGTGAGAGGACTGGAGCTGAAAGAGTTAAATCCTCCAGGACATGATCTCTGGTCCAGAAGGATTTTGTAAACTCTCCTTATGAATTCAATTATTCTACCAGTAACAACTGAAGGTACTGTATAACCCTCCTTTAATACATCTTGGGGCTACCCCATAACCAGGCTGTGAGGATGCTCCCTTTCTTTGAGATGAAAACCATTTGAGTCATTTAGCAAGGAGTTACTAATGACCCCATAACAAGATTATAAGATAGTGCAATAATTATTATTCCTATTTAACAGCTGAGAAAATAAAGGCTTGAGGAGTTCTATGTGCAGTGAGTGTCAACACTGGGATCTGAACCCATATACAGCTCCCTTGTCTTCTGAATCCTCTGCAGTTTCCACCCAACTAATCTTCCCTGGATGATGCTGACTAACCACCGCTTCCACTCCCATGCTTTAAATCATGCTGATTTGGTCCACTGCAAAATCATTCCATCACTCCCCACCTGGTCCCTTCCTACTGTACAATAACCCTATTCATCTTTCACTGACTGTCACAATCCCCACAAGAGCAGTTCTAGACTTTTTTAAGCCCATAGCCCTCCTCCCTCTCCTCTATCACAATGGTCTTCTACTAATTAGCTAATTAGTGTCTGAGGCCAGATTTGAACTGTCTTTGGTCCTCTTTGAGAATGAAGGATGGACAACAGCTTCTCACATAATATTATCTTCCTAAGTCACTGCTATGACCTCTGTTCCTCTACTCAAAAACCTTCAGTGGCTCCCTAGTGCTTATAAAATAAAGTAAAAATGTTTACACCTGGTATTTAAAGCTACAATCTAGCACCTGTCTACCTCTCCAGACTTACCTCATGCCAGTCTCCTTTATGAACTCTATGTTCCACTCAAACTGAACTCATCCTTGTCCTTGTCCTGCTTCCTCCAATCTTGGTGTCTTTGCTTTCCTTGTGTACCAAGCTTAAAATGGATTCTCTCCCACCCAAGCTCCATTGTTTGAAGTTCCACCCTCCCTTCAAAACCCAGGAAGTCTTTTCTGACCCTTCTGGGTAAAAGTTGTCCCTTTCTCCACCAATTTCTCACAGCATTTCTCTGTAATTCTCCTTCTCCCTTTTCTCACTCTCCTTTGAATTCTATTTGTCCAGTCTGAGTTCAAATGCCTGGTTATATGTGTTTTTCCAGTGAAATTGTAAGTTCTCCACTATTATTATATTATTATATATTATTAGATGAGTGGTCAATGAAAAGGAAATTAGTCACAAGTAGTCCACAAAGCTTCACCAAGAACAAAAAAAACTTATTTCAAGAAGGAATCATTTTATCTATTGTCTTTGTCTCCTCAGTGAGTAACACGGTAGGCTCTGGACACATAGTAAGTGCATAATAAATGTAAATTAATTGATTGAAGAAGATACGCCAGATTAACCTCAATTTCTATTTTGACAGGATTTGGAAGCAAGTAGATCAAGGGAATGTTATAGAGAGCGTTTACCTAGATTTTAGGAAAACATTTGACAAGATCTCCATAGTTATTCTTGTGAACAAGATGGAGAGATACGGCCAAGGTGAGAGTATAACGAGAAGAATTCAAGAATGGCTGAATGGCTAGACCCAAAGAATACTCATGAATGGTTTGATGGTGACTTAGAAGAAGGTCTTCAGTGGAATGCCCCAGGGATCTGTGCTTAACCCTGCTCTGTTTAATAATTTTGTGAGCTGGAAAAAGGCATAGATGACATGCTTATCACATTTACAAAGGACCTGAAGTTAAGAGGAGTAGCTAGGATGTTGAACAGGAGAGTCAAGATCCAGAAAAATCTGGATGTGGAGAGGGGAATAAGCATTTATATAATACCTACTATGAAGCAGACACTGTGCTAAGCTCTTTACAAATCTCTCCTTTGATCCTCACAACAATATTTTGAGGTAGGCACTAATATCACCATTTTTTGGTTGAGAAAACTGAGGTAGATAGAGGTGAAGTGACTTGTCCAGGATCACACAGCTAGTAATGGTCTGAAACTGATCATGCTGACTCTATCCATTGTACTAGCTGGCTGCTGACAGGTTTAGAGTGTTAAGACAAAATCTAAAATAGTGAAATTTAATAGGATTAACTGTAAAGTTCTACACGGGTTAAAAAACAAACAAACCCACCTTCACACAAAAGATCAAGAAAGCATGTTTAAACAACAGTTCTTCTGAAAGAGAGCCTGGCATTTTAGTGGCCTACAAACTCCACATATCAATAGTGTGATTTGTTGTTCTTTGGTCATTTCAGTCATGTCTGACTGTTCATGAAACCATTTTGGAGTTTTCTTGATAAAGAAGCTGGAGTAGTTTGTCATTTCCTTCTCCAGCTCATTTTACAGATGAGGAAACTAAGGCAAACAGGGTTAAGTGACTTCCCCAGGGTCACACAGCTAATTGGTGTCTGAGGCCAGATTTGAACTGTCTTTGGTCCTCTTTGAGAATGAAGGATGGACAACAGCTTCTCATGTAATATTATATATTTTAACCTGTATTTGTGTTCTATCTCCCTGCCAGATTCTGAGCTCCATAAGAGCAGAGACACTGAAATTTATGTAGGATCACAGACCCTAGATTTGGAGGGGACTTAAAGGGCTTCTAGTCAACCCATTCATTTTTTAAAATAAAAAACTAGAGCCCAGCAGTGACTTGTTCAAAGTCACACAGGTAGTTTCTCCTTAAACACCTAGAAAAGAGACCTTCAAATAATAAGTACTTTATAAATGTTGGTTGAATTTCAATTCAATGAGTAACTTCCTCCTTAGCCACCTCCAATATAATCATTATGACAGCAGCAGCAACAACTAGCATTTTTATAGTGGGTGGAGCAGCTAGGCGGTGCAGTGGATAGAGCACCAGGCCTGGAGTCAGAAAGACTTATCTTCCTGAGTTCAAATCCCACCTCACACACTGACAAGCTGGGTGATCCTGATCAAGTTACTGAACCCTGTTGGCCTCAGTTTCCTCATATGTAAAATGAGCTAGAGAAGGAAATGGCAAAGCACTCCAGTATCTCTGCCAAGAAAACCCCAAATGGGGTCATGAAGAGCCAGGCATGACTGAACAACAAAAACCTAATGGTTATTGTGTGCCAGGCATAATGTACCAGCTGAGGAAATATCGACACTGATAAGTACTTGACAAATATAATCTCATTTGATTCTCACCGCAGTCCTGGGAGATAAAGGCTATTATTACCCCCACTTGATAGCTGGGGAGACCAGAGGTTAAATGACTTGCCCAGGATCACATAGCTAGGAAGTATCTGAGGCTGAGTTTGAACTCAAATCCACTTTTGCCCCCAGCTGGCTCAATTCTTTTGACCTTAATTTCTTCCTTTCATAGTCCCGAGCTACCTATCCCAGCCAAGAAAGTCCTGAGACAGCAGGCAGGCCAAACACCGAGAGTACAAGAGCGCAAAAATGACAGTCATGGCCCTGTGGCCTCCTAAAGAGTCCACTCGTTGCACAAGCGATTTCTAGAGCAACTTCTTGTGGCAGCTTGGGATTCTGCCTTGGATTCTGCAGCTAGAGAGCCCTGTCTCAGCTGAGGATAAGGATGACTCAGATGGTCCAAGGTCTCCTCCAGCTCTGCCATTCTACATCATGAGGAAACTTCCACCTATGACTTTCTATTGATGTTTTAAGGGCCTCCTTGTCATTTTCTAGTTATTTCCAAACCATGCCATCTGGACTCTGATCATTCTACTTATCCCTTTCCCACCAGAATTTGGACTGTGCTCCTGGACCCCAGGCTCTTATAGGTGAACTTTCATTTTCTCTTGCCTGGAACCATTTCCACACCACGGCAACTAATCTCTCCTCCCCACTTCTACTTCCCTCCAGTTCCCTTTTATACGAAGTGTCCCCCGATCAGATGTAAGCTTTTTGAGGCCAAGGATTATCTTGCTTGCTTGTATTTGTGCCCCAGTTGAAGTTGGTGTCTAGCACATAGAAAGTGCTTAATAAATACATTTTCATTCCTTCACTCATTCATTCTATCATTCTGTGTCCTGTGTTCTAGTCTGCTAAAGCTCTGCTGGTTTGCCTTCTTAGGATTGTTTCATGCTGAGGATTTCAAGTCTCTTCCACCACTAACATTCTGTGTTCTATATTAAAAAGTTTCTAGTGTCAGATTTAAGGACTCAGGAATTCTTTAATTCTTATCTTTCATTCTATTTGCTCCTCTAGAATCATGGAATCTCAGAGCTAGAAGGTCATCTAGCTGAAACTATACTGGAGGAGGACCCCTGTACAGGGTTCCTGATAAGTGATCATCCATACTCTGCTTCATTATCTTTAGTCATGGAAAATTAGGGGCAGCTAGGTGGTACAGTGGACAGAGTCCTGGGCTTGAAGTCAGGAAGACCTGAGGGAATCACTTTACCCTGTTTGCCTTAGTTTTCTCTTCTATAGAATGAGCTGAAGAAGGAAATGGCAAACCATTCCAGTATCTTTGCCAAGAAAACCCCAAATGGGATCATGAAGCGTCAGGCATGACTGAAAAAATGACGGAAACATAGGAGACTCCATAATTATTCTAATTTTTGGAAGCTCTCATTTTAAGGAAGTTTTCCCATAAACCAAGTAGAAATCTACCTCTCTATAGCTCTCCTCTTCCTTCTCAATTTTTCCTAATTCTTCCTCAGTGTCTTCTCTGTCTCGTTTCCCTCCACAGGGGAGACAAGGCTGAGCACACAGGAAGGGATGGGCAACTGGTTGGGTTGAGAAACGACTATTGAATTGAATAATTTGGGGGCTCCCTTAAAAACACAGCTCCCCAGGGCTAACTCTGACTCATCTCTGTTTAACAAATCACCGCCAAATGGATTTGAAATTGCATTATTATTTGCCATTGGGCCTCTTTGCTCATATTGTGTTTGTAGGAGCACAGCCCAAATGTCATTTGTCTGCCTGGTTAGCATTAAACACACAAGGAGAAGCTAGAACTAGCTCATTTACAATTTAGGATTCTGCTCATCACATCTGGTGTTCCCAGTCTCCTTTCTTTCCTCCCTGTCTCCTTCAAGACCTCTAGGATTTGAGGGGAGGGGTTTAAAATCTAGCTCTAGGCCTGCCCAAGGAACTTAGCACTGTCCTCCTTGCCAGCAAAGCATTGTCCCCTTTCAGTTCTCAAAGAGCCCTGTGTCAGAAGAGGAAGACACAGCCCCTGCCCTCAAGGAGTCTTAAGTCTGAGATTGCAGAGAGGGCAGTATCCTTCCTGCCCCGTCCTCACAGAATCTGAGTTGGAAGGTACTTCAATTAGTCAATTAGTAAATACTTATTAAACTTCTGCTATGTGCAAGGTGCACGGGGTTAAGCAATGAGATACAAAGCAAGTTAAAAGACAGTTCCACCAAAGTTAAATGAGTGTGTTGTCACTCAGGCAGTCTATAGCGTTCGGTGCCAGAGGGGAGAAACATTTTATTCCCCAAGTCCCATGTATATCTTCCCACTCCCCACCTTTCAAGGTTCAGAGTTGGGCCACAATCAAGAGCCAGTGGCCATGGGAGGCTCTCAGGAAAAGGCCTTTAGTGTTTACTAAAGTGTTTACATGTCCCTACCCTCCTTCCTCATTCCCTAAGGATATCTTTTTTGAGACATGGGATGAAGTCCATTCGGGATTGTTTCTGTGTATGTATATCTGTATGTGAATCTTTCTTTGTACGTTCTTGTGTGTTTTTGTGTGCATGTGTATCTGTGTTTCTTTGTGTTTCTGTGTCTCGGTGTATTTCTATGCTTTTATTATATTTATTTGTGTGTTAAAGATTGGGAGAGGGGCTGTCTTTCCAATCATTTCTCACCTGGGAATCTATTCATCACCTGCTTCTTCTCCAATTCTCGCCCATTTATACTTTCTGAAGACCTTGTTTCTTTCTGCCAATCCATTTATCTGCCCTGAACGTGGAGCCAGGGATGGTGGGAGTGGGAGCCAGACTGCAAAGAGAGCCTACAAGAACCATGGACAGTCCAGAGAGTTTTCTGTCTCATCACACTGGCCTTATTTCCATTGTAGACAGGTGAGTGGCTAAGGAACTGAAACAACGGGTCAGGGAGGATTTGGGGAAGGAGTATATGTCTATCTACCTATCTCTTGAGTATGAGGATCATCCATTTTACATCCAGCCCTCCTCCAGTTAAGTAGCGCATTGTAGGAGAAAGAAGACTGGACCTGGAGTCGAGACTTGGTTTCCAACTTGTGTGTCTTTTGAGCAGGTCATTTACCTATTGAAGTCTCATTTTCTTTATCTGTAAAATGACATTTGCACTATCTGCTGCCCAGGGTGTTGTGAGGAAAGTGCTTTGTAAATCTTACAATGCTGTGGAGATTATATGTGTGTATATGTGTATATATACACACACCTATGTACCTACATATATGTGCGTGTGTGTATGTGTATATATACACTCACCTATGTACCTACATATATGTGTGTGTATGTATGTGTATTTCTTCTCTTAATAGTTCAGAGTTGACCCTGGGTTCTTGAAGACTATGCCAGTGAAGTTCAAGCCCTACGTCCCACCAAACTATAAAGGTCTTATCAAGCATAGGCCTGGTGACTGAATGTCTGTCTGACCCCCCAAAGACCAGAGGAGCTGAATTCTGAGAAGTTCAGCACACCTGACATTGCAGGGGAATGCATTGTGGTCCCAGTGCCCCCAAAGACTGACTATGAAATGATAAAAAGGCATCCCTGGAGGCCCACACGGATGAGACCACAGGCCACCGTAGCATCCAGATGTTGACAACTGCAACAAAGAATGATGATGGTGTCTTTCCTTTTGTCTTTTTTAATGTTTATTTATTTATTTTGAGTTTTCAATATTCATTTCCACAAAATTTTGAGTTCCAAATTTTCTCCCCATCTCTCCCCTCCCCCCACCCCATAACACCTTGCATTCTGATTACCCCTTCCCTCAATATGCCCTCCCTTCTGTCACACCCCTCCCTTCCCTTATCCCCTTCTTCTCTCTTTTCTTGTAGGACAAGACAGGTTTCTATATCCCATTATCTGTATTTCTTATTTCCCAGCTGCATGCAAAAACAATTCTCAACATTCATTCCTGATACTTTGAGTTCCAACTTCTCTCCCTTCCTCCCTCCCCACCCAACCCCACTGATAAGGCAAGCAATTCAATATAGGCTGTATATGTGTAGTTTTACAAAAGACTTCCATAATAGTCATGCTGTGTAAGACTAATTATATTTCCCTCCATCCTATCCTGCCCCCCATTGCTTCTATTCTCTCTTTTGACCTTGTCCCTCCCCAGAAGTGTTGACTTCTGACTACTCCCTCCTCCCATTTGCCCTTCCTTCTCTCATCCCCCTCACCCCACTTGTCTCCTTCTCCCCGGCCCTTCTGTAGTGCAAGATATACTTTCATACCAAATTAAGAGAGCATGTCATTCCCTTCTTAAGTCAAATGTGAAGAGAGTAAGCTTCCCTTTTCCCCTCCACTGAAAAAGCTTTTTCTTGCCTCTTTTATGAGAGATAATTTGCCCCATTACATTTCTCCCTTTCTCCTCCCAATATGTTCCTCTCTCACCCCTCAATTTTATTTTACTTTTTTTGAGGTATTATCCCTTCTTATTCAGCTCACCTTGTTTTCTCTCTCTCTCTCTCTCTCTCTCTCTCTGTGTATGTGTGTGTGTGTGTGTGTGTGTGTGTGTGTGTGTGTGTGTGTGTGTGTGTGTGTATAATACCACCAACTACCCAAGTACTGAAAAAAGTTTCAGGAGTTACAAATATCTTTCCATGTAGGAATGTAAACAGTTCAACTTTAGAAAGTCCTTTATGTTTTCTCTTTCCTGTTTACCTTTTCATGCTTCTCTTGTTCTTGTGTTTGAAAATCAAATTTTCTATTCAGTTCTGGTCTTTTCATCATGAATGCTTGAAAGTCCTCTATATCATTGAATGACCATTCTTTCCCCTGAAGTATTATACTCAGTTTTGCTGGGTAGGTGATTCTTGGTTTTAATCCTAGGTCCTTTGACTTCTGGAATATCATATTCCAAGCCTTTTGATCCCTTAATGTAGAAGCTGCCAGATCCTGTGTTATCCTGACTGTATTTCCACAGTACTCAAAGTGTTTCTTTCTGGCTGCTTGCAATATTTTCTCCTTGATCTGGGAACTCTGGAATTCGGCTACAATATTTCTAGGAGTTTTCTTTTTTGGATCTCTTTCAGGAGGTAATCAGTGGATTCTTTCAATATTTATTTTGCCCTGCAGTTCTAGAATATCAGGGCAGTTTTCCTTGACAATTTCATGAAAGATGATGTCTAGGCTCTTTTTTTGGTCATGACTTTTAGATAGTCCCATAATTTTTAAATTGTCTCTCCTGGATTTATTTTCCAGGTCAGTTGTTTTTCCAATGAGATATTTCACATTGTCTTCTATTTTTTCATTCTTTTGATTTTGTTTTGTAATTTCTTGGTGTCTTATAACTTCACTAGCTTCCATCTGCTTCATTCTAATTTTTAAAAAACTATTTTCTTCAGTGAGTTTTTGGACCTCCTTTTCCATTTGTCTAATTCTGCTCTTTAAAGCATTCTTCTCTTCATTGACTTTTTGGACCTCTTTCACCAATTGAGTTAGCCTATTTTTAAAGGTGTTATTTTCTTCAGTATTTTTTTGGGTCTCCTTTAGCAAGCTGTTGACTCACTTTTCCTGATTTTCTTGCATCTCTCTCATTTCTCTTCCCAATTTTTCCTTCATCTCTCTTACCTAATTTTCAAAATCCTTTTTGAGCTCTTTCATGACCTGAAACCATTGCATATTTACTTTAGAGGTTTTGGATGCAGAAGCCTTGACTTCCTCTGATGTTATGCTTTGTTCTACTTCATCTGAAAAGATGGAAGAAAATACCTGTTCACCAAGAAAGTAACCTTCTATAATCTTATTTTTTCTCCCTTTTTTGGGTATTTTCCCAGCCAGTTACTTGACTTTTGAGTTCTTTGTCAAAAGGAGGGTAGATTCTAGGGATCTGTAAGTTCTCAGTTCCTCCAAAGTGGCACAATCAAGGGAGAGGGGTTTACTCCTCTCCAGGCCTGCACACTGGCCTGGGAGCAACCAAAAACTTTCTACTCAGAATCTGCATTAGAATTCCCTCCCCACAACAGCCTTCAGCTCCTCCTCACCCCTGGGTGGAGCTCAGGACTAAGATTACATCAGCCTTTCAATTCCCCCAGGGGCTCTAGGTGGAGGGCTCAAAAATGGCCACTGCCAGAGCCCTCCCACTGACCTTTGAAGCTGTCTGTGGCATTTGTGGGTTGAGGAATCTTGGAACTGCTGCCGGTGGTACCCTGGACCCTGTTCTGGGTCCTGTCCCTGCTGCTCCATGCTGGTTTGCATTCCATGCTGATCTGCACTTGGTGCTAGTCTGCATTCCACATGCTGGTATGGTCTGCGCTCACTGCTGGTGTCTTTCCTTTTGGCATGTAACTGTATCTTGATCCATATAGGGAGTTCCCAGTATGAAAGCTCAGACATATACATGTATACATACATATATACATACATACACATATACGTATGTCTACATAATATGTATACACAATTCTTTTGTAATTTTTAATGTTAGAGGCTTGCGTGAGACTTGCCTAAGACCACACAACTAGTATGTGTCAGGAGCAAGTCTTGAGTTCAGATGCTCTGAACACTAAGGCCAGTCCCCAACACTTACAACAGCAGCAGCAGTATAGGACAAAGGGTAACCCCTTTACCATCTATCTAGCTTATTGTCCTTTGGTCTCACTCTAGCTGTTCAGTGACTTTCCTAAAATGTGGCCCCTAACATGTTTCAGCAAGAGCAGACCAGAATTCGACACAATATTCCATATGTGGATTGGCCGGGGAACAGTAGCCCCCAGTGTGACTACAGACTGAACCTGACCTCTGCCCTTTCCTTTGCATCATCATGTTCAGAACAAAAGCAGAACTCCAAAGATGGTCTCTCTTTAAAAAAAAAAAAAGATGTTTTGGTTTGGCGAAAGCAGACGGTGAGTAGAATCCAGGGCTTGGGTTTGTCAAGATGTCACTGGTGATATGAGAAGGGGGCAGGTGTTTCTGGAGTTCAGGGTAGTATAGAGCTGAATTGGTTCAGCTAGTGGTCAAGACAGGGAAGAATGTAATCAGTGAATGGGGTGATGGCAGAGAAAAGAACTGAGGGACAGAGGGAATGGAGGTCATGGAGAGGATGAAAGAGCCAAGGGGGGGCCATAAACTATAGGGAAAGATAGAATAATAAAAGATTATGATAAGATAAAGGGGAATGCTTGTGGCAAAATCAAGGGCATAACCATCTCTTTGTGGAGCTCTGGGGGAGTGGAGAATGAAGTCATGGGAATTGAACAGAATGAGGAACTAGGAGGTTAGGGCATTTGAGGGAGCTTCAATATGTGTGCTGAAGTCTCTGCAGCATGGAAACAGGACAAAGGGAGGACATGAATGTTGTTAGCTTGGCATTGAAGTCTTTGAAGAAGAAAGAGGAATGTCCTGAGGGTCAATAGTTAATAGTAAATAATATTTACCCTCAGTTGGATTAGGTGATAGATAAGATGAACTTCAAAGGAAGGACCCAGAGATGAACACAATACTCAAACCTTGGTCTGACCAGGAATGATTACAACAGGGTTATCAATCGCCTCATTCATTCAGCACATTATACTTCTATTAACAGACCTTCATTTTATATTCTGTCATATCACACTGCTGACTCATGTTAAACTTGAATTTATTTTAATCAATTCTATTTTAAATGTATTTGTGATCTAGCTATTTAAAGGAACCCTGTGGTGATTCTTTTTTTAAGTAAATAATCACCCTTTGTTTATCTTTTTTGTAAATTTATTTTAATATTTCACATTTGTTTAAAGTAAAGTACACCTTGCATTTGAAAAAAAAAAAGACAATTATCTATTTTTTGTTTTTACATCACCTAAATATGCCCATGCATTCCTCCTCTCCTCCTGGACAGTCATCACTCATTACAAAGAATTTTTTTAAAAGAAGAGGAAAGAAGAAAAAAATCATTCAGTAAAACTGATCAACACATTAAGAACTTGATGTTTTATGCAGTGTTTTCCCCTGTATGTCCCAAATGCTACAAAGGAATAGAGAGTTGCGTCCTCTCGTATCTCATGTCTGCATCCGTAGTTTTTCTTTCTAATTTGGCAACATTCTGTTTTGATTGTCCTGAAGTTTTGTCATTGTTTTTCCCATTTATATTGCTGTCCTGACTAAATCCTACCTTTTACAGGAAGCCTTTCCCAACTCCTTTAAATTCTAGTGCCTTCTCTCTCCATTAATTCCTGTTTTATCCCTATCTGTTAATATTTGTTTGCATGTTTTCTCCCCTCTTAGATTGTGAGCTTCTTGAGGGCAGGAACTATATTTTCCTTTTTTTCTTGTATTTCCAATGCTTAGCATAGTGCTTGGCATATAGTAGGTGCTTAATAAATGTTTATTGATTGATTGTGTTCATATCATTTTCCTGGTTCTACTTACTTCACTTTGCATCAGTTCATGTAAGTCTTTCCATGCTTCTCTGAATTCATTATATTTATCATATGTTATCATAGCAATATTCCATTCCATTTAGCTCTCTCTTTCCCAGTCAATAGGCATCTACTTTGTTTCCAGTTTTTTGATACCACAAAAAGTGATACTATATTTTCCAGACAGTCTCTTTAAACTGTTTCCTGATTCTTATATTCACTTCTCTTGTAACCTTGAAGTAGATCTTCATAGTTGGGTTTTTTGGGGGGGGGGGGGGCGAGGTTCAGAATATTTGATTTCATTGCTATAGGGAGCTTTGATTTGACTGCTATAGGGAGCTTCCAGTGAGGAAACTACCTCAACCAATGCAAATATGCATCTGCTCTGCAACTTAGGAGTCCTCCAGAGCAGCTAGAGTCACTTCAAGTTAAATGACTCTCGATTCTATGAGGTCCAGGGGGATCACAACACCCACCATGTGTCAGAGACAGTGCTTGAATTTGGACCTTCCTGACCACAAGCCTCTCTATTCACACTATACTTGCCACCTTTCTGTAGATATTATCCCTACTAAATCTCATCTTTTTCAATCTACTTCACATCATATCGCATACCATCTGCAAGAGTGCTGAAGGAAATGAACTAAACAGTCTTTCACTCAGATCCAACTAACACGATAATATACAGGTAAATAACCTAGAACAAAAATGCTAAGTACCTAATCAAAATACAAAGGCAGTTCTAGGAGTTTCCTGAAGAAGAAAAGACCATCTTATTGACTTCAACCCATTAACCCAGGTGCTAAGAATTCTTTGGATCCTGACTCTTGTCAAGCAATGTGTTAGCAGGCCCTCCCAGATGTGTATCATCTATGCATAAGATGAGTATGGCATCTATGCCTCTTTATCCATTAAATTAGAAGCTCCCAGAGGGTAGGAATTATCTTTTGACTCTTTTTGTATCCTCAGTGCTTAGCACAGTGTCTGGCATATAGGAGGCATTTAATAAATGGTTTATTGATTGATTGAACTGATAGAAATGCCAAGTGGAACAGAGCCTCGGTACATGCCATTTGATTTCACAAATATTCACTAAGTGCTTACTATGTACAAGTCTCTGTGCATGGTACAGGGAATACAAGATAGATATACTCACAAATCTTGCCCTCCATAAACCCTGAAAGGAGGTAAAGACAAGCACACAGGAAAGAGTGATACAAGGGAGAATGGAAAATAAAAAAGTGGAGGGTCCAGACAAAATGCTAAGGAAAGAACAGGAAGAGAACTTTCCTCCCTAGGAGGGGTCAGTGAGAGGGAAACTTTGATGAGCATTTGGGCTGGACTTTGAAGGAAGGGGGGGATGGAGGAGGAGAGAGAAGTTGAGTCCAGGCATGGGGAAATATGCAAGAGCAAGAAACTGGGAGACAATAAGAGATAATGAGACCAGAAAGTCAACAAGCATTTATTAAATATCTCCTCTGAACGAGGTGAAAGAAAACGATGAAAAAAGGAAAAGAAAAGAAATCTCCTTGAGGAGTTTTCTGTTTTGTGTTTTCCAGTTTTTCTAGAATGTAGAGTACCTAAGGGGAAGTAATAGGGGGTTGGAAAGATAGGTTTTGAAGGATGTTGAATATCAGGTTGAGTTCATACCTTATTTGGTAGGCAGAGGAGAGTCATGGAAGGTTTCTTGAGTAGAGTGCTATGATCAGAGAGGTGCATTAGGAAGGTTACTCAGGCATTAAGTGATGAGTAGATTGCTGGGAGAGATAGTGGAAGCAGGGAAGCCATTTAAAAGGCTAGGCAGATTATCTTGGCAAAACTAGACAAAGTCAGAGAACGGTGACTGTAGTGAGATGAGAAAAATGATTATTTCTCTCTTGTATTAATAGCTAATTATTGTATTAGGACCAAGGCTTTCCCCCTTTTCTACTTCTTCATCTAAAAATCAACCAGTGTAGGAAATCTTTCTAAAAGACTTACCCAGCCAGGATGGTTAAGTGCTAATATTTGGGTGATCCAAGTGATGTACCCCAACACCCTCATTGTGATATAGCCCAGCTTCTCATTGTAATATTCATTTTCTCATTAACTATTAATCAATCAGAATTGATTGCCACCCTCAGGAACACCTGTTCTTCCAAGAGCTTAAACTGTGAGTCCAACACCATTAGGTGTCTTTGGTCTAAGAGAGATAGCCAAATAACCATCCTTTTATTTAAAAATATGTTGCCATTATTAATAAAATGATTAAATTAGCCAGAAACTGTCTCTAATGCCACAGAGAGATTAGACATTGAAACTTCAATCCATTAATCAAACTCTCCTTGGGTTGGATCCAATCAGATCAAATTACTGACCACTTGACCATTTCTGTATTGAGCCAGTATATTATATTATCATCTAGCCTATTCCTCCCCCCCCCACTCTTTATTTTCCATCCTTTCTTCCTGAGGTCTCATTCCATTCTCCTTATAAAAATAAAGAAGTAGAGGGGGCAGAGAGGAGTACTGAACTTAGAGTCACAAGAACTGGGTTCATGTCCTAACTCTGACACTCACCACAGGAAAATCACTTCCTTTCTCTCTGCCTCAGTTTCTTCATCTGTAAAAGGAGGATATACCTGTTTTCTCTCTTTGCCTCCCAAGGCTGTATGAGAAAAGTGCTTTGTATTTTTTTATGTTCTAGAGAAATGAGCTGTTATTATTATGATTGCTATGATATAAAGCAGAAGAATATAGAGAGAAAAAAAGAAGAGAGCCCAAAAGGGAACTTTGAGGGACACTTATGTGGGGGAGGGGTTGGTGTGATGATAGTGATTAATTGAAGGAGGCAGATAAGAGGAGAACCAGAAGAAAACAGTTTCATGAAATCCCAGGGAATACGAAATACTCCAAAGCAGAGAATGTTTAACAGTGTCAAATTCTAAAAAAGAGTTAAAAAAGGATGAGGAGAGAGAAAAGGCAATCAGACTGAACAATTAAGAAATCACTGGTAATCTTGGAGAGAGCAGTTTCAGTTGAGCAGTGAAGTCAGAAGTCACTGGGTTCTTAGAATAGGCTGATAATTGAATGGGAGGAAAGGGAGTGGTGACAACCATTATAGGCACCTCTTTTTTTTTTTGTTAACAAAAATCTATTTTCTCTTCCTCCCACCTCTCTACCCATCGATAAAGGAAAAGAAATAGACAAAACCCTTGAAACAAACAAGTATAGTCAAGCAAAATGAATTCCCACATCTACCATGTCCCAGACCGTCTCATTCGGCCCCTTCAATTCATCACCTCTTTGGTAGGAGGTGAAAAGCATGCTTCAACATCAGTCCTTTGGAACTGTAATTAGTATAGACACCTTCTTCTAAAAGTTTGGCTGTGAAAGGGAGGAAATAAATAGGATGATAGCTTAAGGGGTCAGCAAGGTTGAGTGACCTGGGCATATTTGTAGGCAGCAGGAAAGGAACCAGTAAAAGACTAGGGAAAGGAGGGATGAATGATTGAATGGGTAAGCTGTTAGAGAAGACAGGAGGAGATGAGATCAAGCATGCAAATAAAGGAATTAATCTTATCAAAGATGAGTAAAAAGAGAGAGAGAATTAGGGGTGTTATGAGGGATTTTGAAGCATCAAAGAGAGGAAATCTCCCAGTAGATGGCCTCTATTATCTCAATAAAAGAGAAGTCATCTTCCAGGTTGTAACAGTGCTAGGAATATAGGAAATATAGGAAAATAGGAAGTTATGATCAGAAAGGGTCTCAGTTCCAGATGATGGAGGTAGTACAATAATAGATGATGGTGAGATCGAGGAACAGGGACCCCTGAAATAGAGTGAATGTGTAGTTCACAGCAGTTAAGAAGGTTAATGAATGAGGAAGGCAGTATGTTTGAGAGGACATCAATGTGTAGACTAAAGTCATCTGATATAAAGCAAGGGATTAGAATGGAGAGGAAGACTTTGAATAAAGTACCTCACTCTTCCTGGAATCTGGTGAATAGCACTGCCATCAGAGACTTGGTACATGAGGTATCTGGATGGCATAAATCTCAAAAGGGAAGAGTTTACTGAGTGATGGCTGGAAGAGGGAAACTCTGAAAGTGTCAGAGAGAAGAAAAACAATATGTTTAATCTTTCCCCTGATGCAGTGCTTTGAGGGAGTCTCAATCGGGGGTACATCTAGTACTGGAGAGGGTGGTCAGGCTGTATTGTCTTTTGGGTAATGACAAGTATCTGTCAGCTTAAAAGGGAAAAGGACAAAGATCAAAAGAAGTTTGTTGATAATAAAATGGGATTTCCAGAGGACATGATGAAAAGGGAGGGACAGCTCAGGATAGGGAACTAGGAAGAACTGAGGGGGATGGGGAGGAGAGAGAAGGGAGAGTTTTTACCTCCTGTATCACAGAGCTTAGGAGATGAAGTGCAAATTTGCTAGTGATAAGACAGTGAAATGGTATGTTTTGACTGGGACTGTCCTCTCCACCGTTTAAAGGTGCCATGATATTACAGTGATATCAGTTCTTTTTTTTTTATTTTTATTTTTTTACTTTTTTGGGACTAGAACAATGATTTTATTGGTTTAGGGACCTCCCAAATTTTCCCCTCATTCCCTCCCTTATACCCTTGTGGAGATAGTAAGCATATAGATATAGATTATACATGCGCAATCATGCAAAACATATTTCCATATTAGTCATGTTGTGAAAAAAGACACCAAGAAAAAAATCATACACACAAAGAAAATGAAAAATGCTTTCATCTACACTCAGACTCCATCAGTTTTTTCTCTGGAGATGGATAACATTTTTCATCGTAAGTTCTTTGGCGTTGTCTTGGATCATTGCATTGCTAATAGCTACGTCATTCACAGTTGTTCATCATACAATGTTGCTGTTACTGTTACGATATTCCTGTTACAATGTTGCTATTACTGTTACAATGTTGCCGTTGCTGTGTACAATGTTCTCCTGGTTCTGCTCACTTCACTTTGCATCAGTTCATGTAAGTCTTTCCAGGTTCTTCTGAAATCATCCTGCTTGCCATTTCTTATAGCACAATAGTGTTCCATTACATGCATATACTGCATTTTTTAAAGTTTATTTATTTTTAGTTTTCTTCCATAAGTTTAAATTTTCTCCCCCTCCTTCTCCTCCCTCCTCCCCAATGACTGCATGCAATCTGATATAGGCTGTACAGATACATTCCTATTAAACATATTTTCACATTAGTCATGTTGTATAGATTAGAACGAATGGGAGAAACCATATATCCCACATCTTGTTCAGCCATTCCCTAATTGATGGGCATCCCCTCAATTTCCAATTCTTTTACCACCACAAAAAATATCTGCTATAAATGTTTTTGTGTAAATTCATCCTTTTCCATTTCCTTTGATGTCTTTGGGATACAGACTTAGTAGTGGTATTGCAGAATCAAAGGGCACGCACAGTTTTATAGCTCTCTGGGAATAGTTCCAGAATGGTTGGATCAGGATCAGTTCTTTCTCAAGCACCAACTAAGAGGAGAAATTGGGCCTGTTATGAGAGGCCAGGACAAGAGTTCTGGTGTCTGAGACCCTAGTCCCAGACTTTGTCTAGTACAGCAAAGGCAGTTTTGTCTGGTCTCAGTCAAAGGCAATAGAGTGCTGTCTGTTGCATTGGAGTAGAGGTGTGGGGCAAAATAGTAAGTCAAATTAATAAGCAATTATTAAACTCCTCCCTGTGTGCCAGGCACCAAACTGAACACTGCTGGATAAATAGCGGCAGAATCCAGGTTGGTAGGCTAAAAGTAAGAGAAGGAGACAAAGAATCCATTCCTGGACCATGGAGACATTGACTTGGTTCTCCTGACTTAGCTCATAGAAGTGGTAACAGCTCTCTTGTCTCCCAACCTTCCTCTTAACTCACCCCAATTCCTCCTAGTTCTAGGCCCTCCCCATTCCCCCCATTCCCCATCCCCAGGGGCCAAACAGAGCCCACAGAATCCCTTTTTGCACGACAGCCCTGCAGATGCTTGAAGGCAATGATCATGCTCTCCCAAGTTTTTTCTGATCTAGGCTAAGCCTCCCAGCATCCTTTGATGCTTCTGGTGTGACCTGGTTTCCCAGGGCACAGATGGCCCTGGGGATCAGGCCACGCAGGTAATGCAGGGGCTCTGGAGCTCCACCCGTGCTTGGGTCAGCCTTCATACATTCATGCTCTCGTGCTATGCTCACCAACAAGTCGTGATGCTTGTTAGAACTAAACTGAAAGAGAATGTTTATCTGCAGGCAGGAGCAAGCATCTTCCAGGGCCTGGGGAGGTTAGCCTAATAGCCTTCAGTCTTAGCATTCATAGAATTCACAGAACCTAAGCCTGGCAGGGAATTTAGAAGGTGTCATTTAGTCTACCGGCTCTCAGGTTTTTTTTTAGTCTCAAGATCCCTTTTCACTCTTAAAATTATCAAGGAACCACTCCCCTGAAGAGTTTTTGTTTACATGGATTCTATCTAGTAGTCAGCTGGTAAATGTTTAACATCCAGCTCTCTGAGAAAACAAGTACCCACAGCGTACGTTTAAGTTGAATCTGCATTTTCTCCCTCACTTTCTCAAGTTTAGACAGGCAACAAAATAATAAATCAAGCCCAGACTGATGTCATTTACCCATTTCAAAGGCATAAATGGTCCCACTAAAAATGGAACAATCTGCTCTTAGGGGCTGATGTGAACTACCTCTAGTACAGCCCAGGTTATAGTTATACCTGGCAATACTTAACCTTAGCCATATTAGAGATGCAAATATCTTAGAATTACTATGAAAATAGTTTTCACCTTACAGACACCCCCCCTCCTCCAGGGGTTCCTGCACCACACTTTGAGAATTACTGGTTTAGCCTAAAAGGCTATTTTACAGAAGAAACAAATGAGGCAGAGAAAGGGGAGATTGGCCCAAGTTTGTGCCAGAGCTGGGATCCAGACCCCTTTGTATCCACTCAGCCACCCTGCTCTTGACAGACCTGGCAATCCCAGTTGGCATTGCTGCAGTATAACAGAAATCACTTAAGAATTGAGACCCAGATTTGAAAGCCTGATTTGCTGTGTGACTTTGGGCAAGTCCCTCACTCTCTCTGTGCCTCAGTTCTCCCATCTACAAAATGAAAGGAGCAGATTAGGATTATAGATCATAGTTTTAGAGCCAGAAGAAACCTTAGAGATCACTCAGTCCAGTTCTCCTCATTTTACAGGTGAGAAAAGTAAAACCCAGAGAGGTTGAGTGATTTGCCCATGGTCACGCAGCTATGAAGTGACTGACATAAAATTTAAATTCAAAGGCCCTTTGACTAAGTGACCTTTAAGATCCCTCCTAGGCCTAGTGTTCTATGGCCTAATGACACTGTGACACAGGGGAAAGAATGCTGGCTCTGGAGTCAAAGGTCCTGGGTTCAAATCTCAACTCTTCCTCCTCCCTACCTGTCTGACCTTGAAGTCCCTTCCTGTCTAAAGACCTCAGTTTCCTCATTTGTAAAAACAGAGGTTGGACTCAAATACTTGTAAGGTACGTCCCTGCTCTAAAGCTCTGATCCTAAATTAACACTGAAGATGAAGAATTATTTCTGGGAATATCCCCGGTCACCAGCATATGACCAAGTTGTACATTGTTGTATTGGCCATGTGTGTGACCTTGAGCAAGGACCTTTCCCTCTCAGGGCCCTCACCCTTAAATGCAAGGAAGTGTTGATGAGGCCAGGCAGACAGGAGTGCTGGAGGCAGATGGAGCAAGCAGGATACAGGATGTGACCAGCCAGAAAAGTGATCAAGAAAACTCTAGAAGCCCCCTACCATGGACTTATCTGTGTGTTTTCACAAAGCACCCCCAAGTACCTGACATTCCAGAACAGCTCTTCTCCTCCCCTTTTCCTGCTCCCCTCCTCCCCTCATCCTGTCAAATTGTATATAGAGCAGACACCTAACCTCACTGGGTGCTCTGGCCTCCCATAAGGAACAGAGCCCACTGGGTGCATCACTCCAATAAATGCCTTGGAGACAGCTTGAATGAAGTCTTTCAGGACAGATACGATGACTCATGCAGATTCTTCACCATTCTGGTGACTCTGGTATGGGCATCTGTCCTTTGGCTCAGACTGATCTTAGGTAAGACTTCTCTTCGGGCTGGGCCCTCTAGCACCTGACCAGGTAGGCTAGGGGGTGCAAAGGGGCTCAATGCCGGTTTCTGGAGATTATCTTAACTCAAGGGACTCCTTGTTCAGGAAGCCTCATCTTATTCTTTCCCTCCATGGGATCATGTGGTGGGAGGTGATTCAGTGGCTCTAAGAACACTAAGCTTAGGTAAGACTTCACTTGCATCGGAGCACCCTAGCAGCCAGATAGGCTGGGGGGGAGGGGCAGCTGGTGCAATGGGGCTCAATGCTCATCTTCTATGGCCCTAGAGAACACTAGCTTCATTCTTTTACATTATGGGTTAGTCTCCTGTGTCTAGGAACTCCCCTCTAGGTGGCTTACTCTGAAAGTGGGACAAGTCTAGCAAGAAATTTGGTCTCCAAGACTTAAAGAAACTGACCACACCCAGTCAGCATTAAACCAGATTCCTTAGGTCTCTTTACCGGCGTTAAAAATGGCAGTCCTAGTACATGCAGCTGGAAATTCCTGAGAGGATGGGAATGGAGAGTTGGAATGTTTAGGGCAGCTCTTTATCTGAGAAGTCTCCAAGGTAAAAGAGATAGGAACTCCAGCTCTTTAAGGAAGTAGAAGAAAACATTAATTGGAGTTGGGAATTATAAAAGGAGGGGAGGAATATGTGAATATATTTAAACTTTGTTACTGTGATAAGGCTAATTTAACTGGGTACGTGCTTGGCTTATAAAAACTGCATCTCCTCCTCATTCCAAGCACCTTTCTGAGTAGAGAATTTAGGTAGAATTTAGGTAACTAGGAATTTTGTGATAATTGGGAATTTAGTGTGTTATGGTACCTTGGGGATTCATGTTATTTAAAGCACATTTTACACCAACTTAGTTTTGATAAATTCCAATTTTTTAAGTTTCCAACTAATTTACTTCATGGAAGTTTAGGGATTAATCCTTTTAACATCAGAATAAATTGCAAGTTGTTTTTAAGAAAGGGAAATGCTTTTACGTAGAAATGTTTTGCAAAATCTTTTGTGTGATTTTTAGAAGGCCTACTAAATTTCCATTTGCAAACTGATTTGTTGTAACAATAATTTGATATTGATAACAATTATGTCCAAACCTACTGTGAATTTCCACGCTCCATTCCTAGGTTTGTTGTGTCCTTGGACCAGCCTTAAATGGATGCTTTCAGAGAAACTGAGTCAAGAGTCACTCCTTCCTCCTTAGTCAAGGGGGTATTTCAGTGTGGGGATTCCAACCTCCCTTCTCCACCACCTGCAAATTCATCCTCCCCCACCTGGTGAAAGGAAGGAGGGGGAGAAGACAGCAGCTACAGCAGGGGCCCCACTGACAGTGGCCCTGGGTTCTGTGGCACCCACAGCCCTCCAGGAAACCTGGAAGCATTATCCAGGTTCAGCGCAGCATCTGCAGCCACAGGGAGAGAGGGAAGGGGGATGGGTCATGCAGTACCAGGTAAGAAACCAGTCAACCTTTGCACTTGGTAAATCCACCCTTCTATCAATAATTTTTATGTGATCTGGAAATGCAGTTGATGTCATTCGAAGTTTATAGTTTGTGTTACAGATAAAACAGTTTGGCTATCACTTAGGAAAATTGTGAGATTGTTAGTTATTGTTTTAATAATGAAACCTAAAGCTGGTAATTAGTGTGTGTGTGTGTGTGTGTGTGTGTGTGTGTGTGTGTGTGTGTGTGTGTGTGTGTGTGTGTGTGTGTGTGTGTGTAAGTATAAAGGAGGGGATATTTACCCTGACTAGTTCTGCCCATTCAGAGCAGTCCTCAGGGCTAGTCAAAAAGCCCAGTCTACAGCAGTTCTAAGGGTAAATGGGGTGAAAAGGCAGCCCTGTCTTTGGCGTTCCTCTTGGTTTCTTTTATTTTGTAAATTTGCCCCAATGTTGTTCCTATAAACCATTTTTGTGAGCTAGGTCATCTGCCCCGGGAAAAGGAGTTGGTTTGGCTTATGGGGTTCCTAAACAATGAACTTGGCTTGCTAAGAATTTCCAAGTATATAGAAATGATCTCTAGTGATTGGTTTTGGCAGGAGGACAAATTTAAATTTGAGATGTGAGTCTTGGTAAATTTTTCCCCAAGATACGATAAGTGAAACTTGTCATTTGAGGTGAAAGCTCTTGGGAACATAACAGATTGTATTTTGAGTTATCTGATGGATCATAATAATCTATCCATAATCAATAGTCAATAATCCACCATCTGAGAAAAATGCCACAAACTACTCAGATGGAGGTCTGCAGCTGGGAAAAACTGGGGGGGAAATCTTAGCCTCCATCTATGATGGGATCCTCCTAGCTCAGTTTCCCCATTGTGTTCCTTTGAAAAGGAATGTTTCCCAGCTGACTGTCCCTGAGCCTGGCTATGAAGTAGAATTGATACTACATGTTTGGAAACTCATTTTTTTCTTTTTGATGTCATCATTTCTCTGCTTTTTTCTTTTATAGCAAATTTCTATAATCAGAACCAGTAGTCAGTAAAAGATAAGAGCACAATGCAAGTATGTGAAATCTTGCTGTTTTCAATCTGGGACCCTCCTGCATTTCGTAGAAGGTGAACTTCCTAAGGGAAGCCTGAATGTGCTTCTTCTCTGCCTTGCCCAGTCTGTGAACTCCCTGAAGCTGGAGCACAGAACCACTGAATTTAGAGCTGCTCAGAAATCACCTAGTCATAGTGTTGGGGTTCACAGGCTCCTCAAAATGTTGGGGTTCACCCACCTCTGACAAAGAATTGGCACATGAGTCATATCTGTCCTGAAAGAATTCACTTGGACTGTCTCCAAGTTAAAGAAAAGTATTTATTGGGGTAATGTGCCCAGCACACCCTGCTCCCATGAGAGGCAGAGCACTGAGCCAGGTTATGTGTCTGTTCTATGAACGGTTTAACAGGATAAACAACCATTTACTGAACGCTCACTGTGATCAAGATACTGTGCTAAAAAGAAGATGACACAGTTTCAAATCTCAAGAAATTTAGTTGGGGGTGAGTGTTGGGGTGATGGGATCTGAACCCCTAAAAGGAAATGACCATGTCTTTGAAAGCAACCAGTCCCTGAATTTTCCCATACAGCAGCAGCAGCCCAGATCGTTGGTGCCTCTGCCTAATGCAACTGGCCCAGCCTACCTAGATCACCTAAATCACTTAATTAGTGTACTAGACATCCTTTCACTGTGCTCTGGCCTCACCTCAGACTACTCGCCTGTACTGACCACTCCTTAATCTCATCTAGAACCCCTAATATATTTACTTGTTATTCCTGTTGCACCTGGCCCACCCCAGACTACTTATCACTCTTTAATCCCATCCACATCCTTTCACTCTCCTTTTTTGTATATAAACATCAGTCTCACGCCTCACAAGTTGCAAGTTAACTAGGAACCTTGCTGGTGTTTCAAATAAACCTTGTCACTTGACTGGAAGCAGGTTTGAGCACCTGAATTCATTTCAGGCAGACACCTCCCTGTACCCTGACATCTCAGGGTTTCCAGAACCCCAAACCACATTATGAAGGTGGTGGGAAAGGCCATATAAACTATGCAGAGATGAATATAATCCAAAGTAGGGTGGGAAAGGGATCTGGTAGCACCAGAAGAGATAAGGGAAACATAGCACTATAGGAGCTAGTAGAAGAGTTGGGACCCGGAATAAACCTAACTAGAAATAAGATAGACCTGATAAGAAAAAAAAATTGGTGATAGAGAGCACTGAGGTAGAGAAATCCAACCCTGAGTCTCCTCTGCATTTTTGTTGGGTGCCCCACCCACATTAGTCTGAGAGTCCTGGTAATAACACAGTTCCTAGGGGGCTGGAGAGGAGGGCACACAAAAGAGGGAAGGGATTCTCAGGATGATTTGTAAACTCAGATACTCTATGTTGTTACTGTGTAAAGACAAATTTGCTTTGAACCTGGGTGTCCTCATCTATAAAATGGATATAATACTTAGAAAGTCTGCCTCGTAAGAATGTTGTGTGTACTGGGGAAGTAAAACTGAGTTTGCAATAGAATCAGTGTTTTTCACATGCATTTTATCACTTCAGTGACTGAAATGTTCAAAAATTCCATTTGATCAATGTAGAATCCCATTCATGCATTCAAGTGCATCCCCTTTAAGTAGGGAGTTGCTAGTAAATGTTTAACAACCTGTGCTTTAAAAATGAATGAAATGCTTTTAAGTTTAATCTGCATTATTAACATTTTATCCCTCACTTCCTTAAGTCTAGGCAATCAGCAAAGCAATAAATTAAGCTGTGATTGTAGCATTTGCTAACTTCTAATAGGCTAGAGCATATCCTTGCCTTTAAGGTACTGCCTGTCATATGGAGAATTCTGGTGCTGAGAGAGGCAGAAAAATTAACTATGCATAAGAAAATATAACTAAATCAAATGGTCAAGGATATAAAATATAGAATGTAAAGTTTATAAGTGAATTGTGTGATGCCTAATTTTTTTTTAATAAAAACTGGTAGAATCTATATGTTATAAAATAATTTCAGATAATCTGTGAGCAGTTTGAGTAAAAAGGAGGCAGGAAAAAAGCTGTGGCATAAATATAAAGGTGTAACTCACTTCAAAAAATGTTTTTATTTTATTTTTTCTCAATTACACATAAAAACTATTTTTAACATTCATTTTTTATAATTTTTGAGTTCTGAATTCCATATTTCCCTTCCTCTCCTTCCCCCCTCCTTGAAAAGGCAAGCAATTTGATATAGATTATACATGTGTAGTCATGCAAAATATATTTCCATATTGTCCAAGTTGCAAAAGAGAACACAGACCAAAAAGAGGGGGAAAAAAGGGGAAGGAAAAGAAAGTAAAAAAAAAAAGCATACTTAGATCTACATTCAGACTCCATTAGTTCTTCTCCGGAGATGGATAGCATTTTTTCATCATAAGCCCATCAGAATTTGTACAGTATTGCTGTTACTGTATACAATGATCTCCTGGCTCTGTTCACTCCATTAAGTCACCTTTAAAGGATTTTAAAGGATGTAGAGTGATGCCACTTTTGTATGTTTAAAGCACAGGTGTCAGACCCAAAGCCCCAGACTATAAACAGCCTGCAAAACTGCACAGGAACGAGATTAAAATATAATTAGGAAATGTTGAGCAAAATAAATAAAAATACATTAAACAGATAATTTCTGTCATTCCTAAATGAATGAAACACCCTTGGTTTAAAGGCTCAGGAAAAAAAAAGTTTTACTTATTTAAAACTGATAAAATGTTAAGTAAGACATAAGACTGATAAATAACTGCAGCTGTAGGGCATTGTGGTTCCTTGACTTATTTGCATGTAACTATTTTAAGATTTACAAAAGTACAAATTTTAAATCATGTGTTTGGAGAATATGGGACGTTTATATAAGGATATCCAGATATTCATCTGGATAACTGGAGATGACTCAGGATGAGGCAATTGAGGTTAAGTGAACTGCCTAACATCACACAGCTAGTGAGTGCCAAGTGTCTGGGGTGAGATTTGAACTCAGGTCCTCCTGACTCCTGCTCTATCCACAGCACCATCTAGCGGCCCCTTTTCACCTCTCAAGTGAGAAGTGAGTCACTGAGTACCAAGAGGCAGATCTGAGCCATTGAAAGCCTAGCTGAAGTAGTCAAGAATGGGCAGGAAAACTCATCAGGAGGCAGAAAAAAGCTAGCTCCATCTTAGCTAGAATGTTAGCATACAGAAGGCTTCAGCCACTGGATTCCTATTTGCTGAAGAGTGATTAGCAGTTCATTGGATTGAAACTTTCAGGGTCAGCTATTGTCCTTTTGCACCACCTAGAATTGGAGAAGTGAAGCCTCTCAGAAAAGTCTATTGCTCTCTGCTATCCGATTTTAAGAAAGGGAAAAGATAGGTTTTGGAGCTGCTTTGCTGCAGAAGGAAGAGATACTGACATCTACGTCTATAGCACAATATTCTGGTAAGCAAAAAGCTATTTGGATATATCTGCTTTGTTCAGTGAGTCAATCTGGAGCTGTTTGCTGTGATCTTCACCCAGACCTATAAATCTGGGTGGTCAGATTTATAGATTTTGCCCAACATAAGGAAAATCCTAAAAATTACAGCTGTGTAAGTTAAATGGGCTATCTCAGAAAGTTGTGATCCACCCATCACTAGAGGTGCTCAGGGAAAGGTTGTAATACCCAGGTCATAGAGGGAATTCCTGTTCCAAGCACAGGTTAGACTGGGTACCCTTTGAAATCCCTTCTAACTCTGGGGTCCTGTGGTTCAAATCTGCCTCTTTCTTTCCAGGAACCAAGAAGGAATTAACGTGGGTTGGAGGAAGGGGCATGCTTCCTGAAAAAGCCTATCATCTCTCTTACTGCTCTACATGGCAAAGCTAAGACAATCAAAGCTCTTTAATGCTTGTGGAAAATTGGCGGAAGGGCTCAACAAGGGACAAAAACAAATCTCTTGAAAGTATTCTTTAAATTAAAAAAATTAAATTTAAATTTAAAATTAAATAATATTTATTTAATATTTATTTTTATAAATATTATATATAAAATATGTGGTATATAAAATGTTTATATATTTTATAATAAACTATTAATATTTAATAATAAAATTAAATTTAAAAATTAAACATTTTTATTATGAATGAGAAAATTATTAGCAAACATGAACATTTCTACATATAAAGGTCAGAAAAAGATAATTTTTATGAAATAATAAACTCTTATGTACATGTTGTATTGTTGTTTTTCAGTAAATTTAATGTGGTAGTTCCAACATTGCTCAGCTTCTCTATGTCCCTCTTTTGAACTTGTTTCTGTTCTCTAGATTGCATTTTTAAAAAATGTTTCATTGACATTCTTTTCTGCAATTTTTGGTGACACCATCACTAACTCCTCGCTCTCTTTCCCATTTTCAGAGAGAAAACTGATAGACTGTAAGTGTAGATTGAAACATATTTTTTTCTCTTAATTTTCCTTGTTTTTTTTCAATGTGGCTTATGTGTGCTTATGTTTTACATGACTTTGTATATATAATGGGTATCATATGGCTTCTTTTTTCTCCTTGAAGTATGTGGCATGCATTTATCATAGATATTTTACTAAAATGTACATTGAGGAAATGTTAAGTTCCAAATGTGTCATCTGTAAAAAAAAAAAAAAAGGTTATTTGAACTGGGATTTTTAGCTCTAATACAAAATTATCTGTTCATCTGTTGTTTATCCTTCATTCTTTTTTTAGCATTACATTTTATTTTATTTATTTTAAGTTTTCAACATTCATTTCCACAAAACTGAGTTCCAAATTTTCTCCCCATCTCTCTCCTTCCCCCATCCCAAAATGCCTCACATTCTGATTGCCAATGTGCCTTCCACCAATGTGCCCTCCCTTCTCACACCCCTCCCTTCTCTTATCCCCATCTTCTCTCTTGTCCTGTAGGGCAAGATAAATTTCTATACCCTATTACCTTTATTTCTTATTTTCTAGTTGTACACAAAAACAATTCTCAACATTTATTCCTAAAACTTTGAGTTCCAACTTCTCTTCCTTCCTCCCTCCCCACCCATCCCCACTGAGAAGGCAAGTAATTCAATATAGGCTATATGTGTGTAGTTTTACAAATGACTTCCATAATAGTCATGTTGTGTAAGACTAACTATATTTCCCTCCATCCTCTCCTGTCCCCCATTCTATTCTCTCTTTTGACCTTGTCCCTCCCCAGGAGTGCTGACTTCTAATTTCTCCCTCCTCCCATTTGCCCTCCCTTCCATCATCCCCCCGACCCTGCTTATCCCCTTCTCCCCAACTTTCCTGTAGTGTAAGATAGATTTTCATACCAAATTGCGTGTGCATATTATTCCTTCCTTGGGCCAAATGTGATGAGTAAGCTTCACTTTTTCTCTCTCACTTTCCCCCTTTTCCCCTCCATTAGAAAAGTTTTTTCTTGTTTCTTTTATGGGAAATGATTTGCTCCATTCCATTTCTCTCTTTCTCCTCCCAATATGTTCCTCTCACCCATTAATTTTATTTTTTTGGATATGATCCCTTCCTATTCAACTCACCTGGTGCTCTCTGTCTCTCACACGTGTGTGTGTGTGTGTGTGTGTGTGTGTGTAATACCTTCAACTACCCAGATACTGAGAAAAGTTTCAAGAGTTACAAATATTATCTTTCTATATAGGAATGTAAACAGTTCAACTTTAGTAAGTCCCTTGTGATTTCTCTTTCCTGTTTACCTTTTCATGCTTCTCTTGTTCTTGTGTTTGAAAGTCAAATTTTCTTTTCAGCTCTGGTCTTTTCATTAGGAATGTTTGAAAGTCCTCTATTTTATTGAATGACCATTTTTTTCCCCTGAAGTATTATACTCAGTTTTGCTGGGTAGGTGATTCTTGGTTTTAATCCTAGTTCCTTTGACTTTTGGAATATCCTATTTCAAGCTCTTTGATCCCTTAATGTAGAAGCTGCTAGATCTTGTGTTATCCTGATTGTATTTCCACAATACTTAAATTGTTTCTAGCTGCTGGCAATATTTTCTCCTTGACCTGGGAACTCTGGAATTTGGCTACAATATTCCTAGGAGTTTCTCTTTTTGGATCTCTTTCAGGAGGTGATCTGTGGATTCTTTCAATATTTATTTTGCCTTCTGGTTCTAGAATATCAGGGCAGTTTTCCTTAATTTCATGAAAGATAATGTCTAGGTTCTTTTTTGATCATGGCTTTCAGGTAGTCCCATAATTTTAAAATTGTCTCTCCTGGATCTATTTTCCAGGTCAGTTGTTTTTCCAATGAGATATTTCACATTATCTTCCATTTTTTTCATTCTTTTGGTTTTGTTTTGTAATTTCTTGATTTCTCATAATTCATTAGCTTCCATCTGCTCCACTCTAATTTTAAAAAACTATTTTCCTCAGTGAGCTTTTGAACCTCCTTTTCCATTTGTCTAATTCTGCTTTTTAAAGCATTCTTCTCTGCATTGGCTTTTTGGACCTCTTTTGCTGATTGCGTTAGCCTATTTTTCAAGGTGTTATTTTCTTCAGCATTTTCTTGGGTCTCCTTTAGCAAGCTGTTGACTCACTTTTCATGATTTTCTTGTATCTCTCTCATTTCTCTTCACAATTTTTCCTCTACCTCTCTTACTTGATTTTCAAAATCCTTTTTTGAGCTCTTCCATGGCCTGGGACCATTGCAAATTTACTTTGGAGGTGTTGGATGCAGAAGCCTTGACTTTTATGTCTTCACCTGATGGTAAACATTGTTCTTCCTCATCTGAAAGGATGGGAGAGAATACCTGTTCACCAAGATAGTAACCTTCTATAGTCTTATTTTTTTCCCCTTTTTGGGCATTTTCCCCACCAATTATTTGACTTTTGAGTCCTTTGTCAAGAGTAGGGTCTACTCTGGGGACTTATAAGTTCCCAGTTCCTCCAACATGGCACAATCAAGAGAGAAAAGTTTACTCCTCAGGGGCCTCCAGCTCCACCACACCCCAGGACCATGCTCAGGGCTGAGATTAAGATCAGTTGCTCACTTCCCCCAGGAGTTTTAAATAGAGCCCCTCCAACAATGAACCATGGCTGTTGCCCTTGCCACCGCAGTCAACAACTACCTACTGCTGATACTGCTGATCCTGCTGCCACTGCCTCCTGGGGCTGGGGCTAGGGGAGGAACCTGCTCCCTTCTTGTTCTGGTTGAAAAAGCCCTCTCACTGAGCTTTGGTGCCTGTGGGTTAAGGGATCTGCAAACTACTGCTGCTGGGGATTCCGCTTCCAAGGCCTGCTCTTCCCTGCTCTGTGCAGCCAAGGCTGGGCTGGGCTCCACTCCGCATCCAGTGTGACAGATCTTTCCCATCTGCCTTCCAGGTCACCCTGGGCTGGAAATCTCTTCCACTCTGTTGTTCTGTGGCTTCTGCTGCTCTAGAATTTGTTGAGAGTCTTTCTTTATAGGTATTTTATGGACTGTGGGGGAAGAGCTAGAGTATGTATATCTTTCTACTCTGCCATCTTGACTCTGCCCTCAAGTATCATATTTCTTGCCTTCTCAATGGGGAAGGAAGGGGTGGAGGGAGGGAGAAAATTTAGAACTGAAATTAAAAAGTTTTAATTTCAAAAAAACCTTTTTCTGAGATAGGGTCCATAGGTTTCCCTAGACTGATAAAGGGGCCCATGACATAGAAAAGGTTAAGTACTCTCAGTGGAAAGTATATTGTCTCCTCTAGAGAATTATGTAAGAGTTAAAAAGTTGATTCTCTCACTGCAGCCGAACAAATCTCTCCCACTGTTTGTTATGATGTTTGAAATAATACCATCCCCACCTTTGGGGCTTGTAAACTTTTTAACCTTTGTAAGGATTAGATAGTTTATGGTCAACAAGACCCCTTGGCAAGGGGATCCAGAATTGGTATCCAAGGGTGGGGATGTCCAGGAATGGGGACAGTAAATCAGCTAGTCAGCAAGCACTTACTAAGTGCTTACTACAGGCTAGGCACCATGCTAGTTATTTGGGATACAATGACAAAAATGGAATAGTCACTGTTCTCAAGAGGTTACTATTCTATTGGGGGAGAAAATATGTGTTTTTATAGGTATATATGAAAGGTTGGTAGGGGGACTTTAAAGACAGGAAGCATGATGGCAGAATGTCAATATGTAAGGACTGGAGTGGGAGGCAAGAAACTTGGAAAAGAACCCTAATTCTGTCACTAGCTTACCATATGACAATAGACAAGTATCTTAATTTCCTCAGCTGTAAAATGAGAGGGATGGACTAGATGTTCTCTAAGGTATTTTTCTGCTCCAACAATATATGATTAGTAAAGTTCTAGAAGTATTCTGCTTCTTTTTTTCTCTTTTATTGCCAAAAAATGATTCACTGGGTGGGAAAAGTAGAAGGATTATATTGACATGATAAAGGTGATTTAAAAAACCAAACTCCAAAAACTCTAAAACAAAATTATAACAATAACTTTTATTAATAAAATATAAATTAAATCTAAATTTAAATTAATAAAAATTTTAAAAATATAGCCTATAGTCAAGCCTGGAGCATTTTGCACGAGACTACCCTAATTGATAGAGAAACTGCTAATGATTCTGCATGCTTATGTGAAAGGAAGAGTTAGTGTGAGATTTTTGGAGAAGTGAGCTATCTATCCTCTGTTTCTCAAGATTTCATAATCTCTTCAGGATTCACTCCAGGGAGAACAAAGAGAAAGACTCTTTTCCAAACATGTAGAAAAATGTAGCTCCCCAAAATGTCCCTCATTTCCAGCTTACCTCCCTAGAGATTTCAGGGAATTTCTTCTTGGGTGAGATAGGGGCCTCTCTTTTGGTTGAATGTCACAGGTCCAGAGTTAGATTTCATTCATTCTAAGTGTTTTCTAATATCTTTAATCTGTAGAATGTCTCCAATTTCTGTCTGCTCTATGCTTGGATAAATGGGTTTACTCATTATTCACTATTTGTGGTGGTCTTTAGTGTAGCCAGCTTTTGGCCAGAAGGGGCCAAGCCAATGGTTATAATCTCTCCTCAAGACATAGAGGCCAGGAAAGCAGATTTTTGTTTTGAACCAAAATTGGTCCCTTAGACCAGTAATATTTAAGGAGACAGATTTATTTCTAGTCCAGTATCCCTTTCTCTAAAGGAATACAGATTGGGTAGTGACCTGTCCCCTCAAGACAGGAATTTGAATCTTTTTTGGAGAGAGTTAGGCAACATTATAGAGACATATGAAGCAAGTTTCTCTGATAAAGGCCTCATTTTTCAAACGTATAGAAAACTAAGTCAAATTTATAAAAATAAGAGCCATTCCCTAATTGATAAATGATCAAAAGATATGATCAGTTTTCAGATGAAGTAGTCAAAGCTATCTATAAGCCATATGAAAATATACTCTAACTCACTATTCATTGAGAAATGCAAATTAAAACAATTCTGAGGTACTACCTCATACCTATTAAATTGTCTAATAGGACAGAAAAGGTAAATGACAAATATTGGAGGGGAATGTGGGTAAACTGGGACACGAATGCATTGTTGGTGGAGTTGTGAACTGATTCAACCATTCTGAAAAACAATTTGGAACTATGCCCAAAGGACTATAAATCTGTGTATACCCTTTGACTTGGCAATGCCACTACTAGGTTTGTATCCCAAAGAGATTTTTAAAAAAGGGAAAGGACCTATATGTGCAAAAATATTTATAGCATCAATTTTTGTGGTGGCAAAAACAAATTGAGGGAATTCCCATCAATTGGGAAATGGCTGAACAATTTGTAATATGCAATTGTAATGGAATACTATTTTTCCATAAGAAATGATGAGCAGGACGCTTTCAGAAAAACCCAGAAAGATTTACATGAATTGATGAAAGTGAAGTGAGCAGAACCAGGAGAACATTGTACATGGTAAAAGCAATGTTGTATGATGATCAACTATAAATGACTTAGTTATTTTCAGCAATACAATGATGGAAGACAATTCTGTAGGACTCATGATGAGTAATGTTATCCACCTCCAAAGAAGGAATCAGTGGAGTCTGAGTGCAAATTGAAGCATACCATTTTTCACTTATTTTTTGTGGGTTTTTTGTCTGTTTTCTTTTACAAGATGCCTAATATGGAAATGTTTTGCATAATTACACAAGTATAACCTGTATGAAATTGCTCACCAGCTCAAGGAGATGGTAGGCTTGCAGGCAGGGAGAGAAAGTGAAACTCAAATTTTTTTTTTATTTTAAAAATTATTTTTACATGTAATTGGAATAAATAAAATATTCAAATTTTTAAGATGAAAAAAATATTCCAGAGGCATAGATCAATGCCTTTCTTTGAGCTTCTGGTTTATACATTTAGACATTCCATGTGGATATAGACATTGCAAATGGATAGCGTACACTCAACAAAAATTAAGATGATCTTTTCCTCCCCGGGAATTCCTGGTGAGGCTCCTGACTATCCATTGCTCCCCATCTAGGCTTTAAGCCTAAGAAGATGGAAAGCAGCATCACTGAAAGCAGACATGTGACTCAAGGGAGCCAAGGTGAAAGTCCACGTCAGCACCTGACACTTTCCTAGCACCTTCAATACCCTTTGCTCAGACTCAGAGAGTCCTGATAATACCAGCAGAGTCAGTATGAGTTTTGGTTACTTTTATCAAATGAAATAATATTTCTAGAGCTAAGCACAGGGTCTGGCACACAGTAGGCTTTCAATAAATGCTTGTCCCTTCCCTCCCTTTTCCAGGTAAGCCAATCAGATGCAGAAGAATGAGCCCTGGATCTAGACTCAAAGGATGTAGATTCGAATCCTTCTTCTGCTACATGTGTGATGCATGGACTTGAGTAAATCCCTCCCCCCTCTCTGAATCTCCACTTCCTCTTCTGTAAAATAAAAGGAGTGAACTAGATGGTCACTGAAGTCCTTCCCATCTCTCCTGGAAGAAGCGGCATTTCACCTGGTTTTCAAAAAATGGGTCATAATTCAAGAGATAAAGATGAGGAAGGAAGAAAAAACAGGAACATATTGTAAGCAAGCGTATGGGAGGATGGGAACACAAGGAGTTTGAAAGACAGGGAGTAGGCTTGTTTGACTAGATCAGTCAGTGCAGGGAGGGCAGTAGGATAAAATGAGGCTGAAAAGGGAGGAAGGCACCAATTAAGGCTAGCCTTAAATGCCACATAAAAATTTCAACTTTACTCCAGAAACAACAGGAAGAAATTCAAGATTTTTGAACAGAGAATAACATGGCCAGATCCACACATAAGAAAGATGCACATGCAGTGGTATTAAGGATGGCTCCCCTAAGTGGGAAGATCTGTTAGAAGGTCATGGCAATAACTCAGGCAGGTGATAATGAGGTAGTAAGGATGGTAAGGGCTGAAATACAGAAAAGAAGAGAGTTTCAAGAGATTTTGGAGAGGACAAATCAACAGGAAACAATAACTGATTGGATATGGAGTAGGGATGGATAGAGAGGGAAATCAAAGATAACCATAACAATAACTCTCGTTGATATGTCACTTTGGTTTTTAAAATGCATTTCCCACACATCTCATTTGATCCTCACAAAAATGTTGTGAGAGATACCATTATTATCCTCATTTTACAGATAGGGAAACTGAGGTACAGAAAGGTTTAATCATTTACCCGGGGTCATATAGCTAGCACATACCTGAGGTGAAATTCCAACCCATTGCTTCCTGACCCTAACTTCACCACTCTATCCACTACACTGAAAGGTCAATCCAGGGTTTTGAACAAGGGTGACACTACGAGGAATTCTGAAGGCAGAAGGGAGAACAGAATTAAGGGAAAGATAATGAGCTTGGCTTGGGACATGATGAGTTTAAACCTAAGGCTTATAGCAGGGAAATATCTTGCTCAGTTTCACATATGGAATGAATAGAAGGAGCTCCCTTTACCAATGACTCCCCAACTGCTAACTCTCACCAAGTAGTGTGTAGTGTGTGTGTGTGTGTGTGAGTGTGTGTGTGTGTGAGTGTGTGTGTGTGAGTGTGTGTGTGTGAGTGTGTGTGTGTGTGTGAGTGTGTGTGAGTGTGTGTGTGAGTGTGAGTGTGTGTGTGAGTGTGTGTGTGTGAGTGTGTGTGTGTGAGTGTGTGTGTGTGAGTGTGTGTGTGTGAGTGAGTGTGTGTGTGTGTGTGAGTGTGTGTGTGAGTGTGTGTGTGTGAGTGTGTGTGTGAGACTTAAGGGAAGGGTAGAAGAGAGGTAATGGGTAAAGGATCCTTTTCTGAAATTTCTTCTCAAAAACCCTTCTTAGCTCCCACTCTACTTACTGCTCTCCAATCTTGCCCACCAGTCATAGCCTTAAACTGTTGTACTCACGGAGGATGAAGTAATGAGGGAAATAAACGGCAGCATGACGTAAGGAGAAAAACACTGAATTTCAAGTCAGAGGTCCTGGGTTTGAATCACGACTTTGCCACTGACTCTCAAATGTGACATTTGCCAATCTGGGCTTCAGTTTCTTTTTAAGTGACAGAATTGAACCAACTGACCTTCAAGATTTCTCCCAGCTTTAAATCCTCTGCTTCTATAAAGTCAAGTTCCTTATTAGTAATACTCAATGACTGAAGCAGCTATTTTTCATTTTCTGTCTTTCAGTTTTTTCTTTTGAGTATTCTTGTATAAAATGACTAATATGGAAATGTTTTAAATAATTGCACATGTATAACCCATATCTGATTCCTTACCATCTTGGGGAGAGGAGAGAGGGAGGGATAGAATTTGGAACTCAAAACTTTAAATTTAAATAAAACTAAAAATTTAAAAATAATATTCAATGCATTCTCCTCCTTTTACCCCTTCTAACTCTGTGGTTCTTTCTCTTCCTGTTTTGCCTTCCTTCCCCCTCCTCATTCCTTTTATTTCTAAGAAGATTTAAAACGTAATGCAGTGCAAAGGATACCCCTGAATTTGAAGGTGGGAGACTTTGGTTGGAAATCCCAGTTTTGCCATTTTTTAACTGAGTCACCTTGGGTAAGTAACTTTTCTTGGAGCTTTTTTCTTTATGTAGAAAATAGGGATAATTTTGCTGGCACCTGCTACCTCTAAGGGATGTTGTGAGGAAGGGATGTTGAAAGCCTGTAGAAGTGATCTCCCTGCCCCTACCCTCATCCTTTCTTTCTTCAACTCTTCTAACTCTAGGAATCATCATCATCATCATCCTCTCTCTCTCTCTCTCTCTCTCTCTCTCTCTCTCTCTCTCTGTCTCTCTCTCTCTCTCTCTCTCTCTCTCTCTCTCTCTCTCTCTCTCTCTCTCTCTCTCTCTCTCTCTCTCTCTCTCTCTCTCCCTCTCTCTCTCAGATGATGCCTGAGGCCAATCTGAGACTGGGTTCTGAGTCTGAGCTGCTTGGATGGCTGTGGACTCTAATCACTGGGAGACAATTATACTCCCACAGGAAATAGATTAAAGAGGTCAAAGGCCTTTTGCTTTGCAAAAGAAAGATTAATATCTTTCACTTGGTGCTCCCAGGAAAAGCTGTAGAGAGCCTCAGTCTAATTCTGAATTATGGGGAATGCAAAACCGAAAATAAGTTCATTAGAGAGGTGTGAATAATGGACTCTGAGACTTAATCAGAGGGAGAGATCACTTATACCTTGTTTAATGTCAAATGAGTGTCTATGGCATGATAAGACAAACTAGGATCAGGTCAGCAACAGGAACTTCTCATTGCAATGTCAAAAGACTATGCCTCCAAAAGAGAAGATGCTTCTCTGGCTTGGGGACACACAGCAAGGAAGTCACCAAGCTAAGATCAGAAGCTGTTGTACCAACATGCCAAGTCTCCCATGGCGCTTTCCACCCCTGAAAAGTCAAAAGAAGAGCAGGTAGCAAATCCATTCACTGCCTTTCTACTGATGTTTCTGTTCTCAAGGATAACTGGATTTGTTTAAGTAAGAGCCTCTATCTCAGTGAGCATGACCTTTAATAATAAACAAGAATTTGTTTGTATTTCAGGAATATCACAGCCGGCTCTCTGACAAATGGACTTGTGCGATGGCATTAATGGCTAATAATTCAACTCAGCCAGCATTTATAGAGCATCTACTGAGGTCAAGGCCCAAAGGGGTTCTTGGTCACATTGACTGGGATTTCTAGTGTGGATCTTTGTCAGAGTAAGTCTCGTGAGAAGGTGGAAGGCTGTGTGGACGATGAAGGGAGGGGTGCTGACAAAGTCCTCCCATTCAGTTCTAGACCATCTTCCCTACCAGCATGTCACTATGGAATGAAAAGGAAAAACATTTATTAAGGAGTAAGTACTCACAATGGACATGGCATTGCTCTAAGTACTAGGGGTATAAATAGAAAAATGGGACATCCTTGATTTAAAAGAGCTAGCACATATAGAAGACATATAGAAGTCACTTACTACTCCACTAATGCTAAAAGCTTCATGTTTTAGGGTTGAGAAGGCAGCTTGTTCCCAACAAGTCTCCTGAATAGGTTGAGTTTGTGGTGCCAATGGGACAGGACACTCAGAGTGGCATGTCCTATAGGCAGTTGGATATTAAGGTCTGGAGCTCAGCAGAGAGATCCAAGCTGAAATCATGTGGGGCTTCATTTGCATAGAATTCATCACTGAAGCCAAGGGAGGGGAAACAAAAAGAGAGAGAGAAAGAGATGAATTTAATCAACAAGCATTTATTAAGGACCTGTTAGATGCTAGGCACCAGCTTAGGTGACTCAGTGGATAGAATGCTCCATCTGGAGTCAGGAAGGCCTGAGTTCAAATCTGGCCTCAGATACCTACTACCTATATGACCTTGGGCAAGTCACTTAACTTCTGTTTGCCTTAATTCACTGGAGAAGGAAATGGCAAAGCACTCCAGTGTCTTTGCCAAGAAAACCCCATGAACAGTATTGTCTGTGGGATCACAAAGAGTTGGACATGACTGAATGACTGCACAACAGATGCCAAGCACTATACTAGGCACAAAGAGGAAAATGAAAACGATTCCTGCCCTCAATAATATACATGTATATATAATCAATCAACTAATAAGCATGTATTTTCCTACTCTATTCCAGGCATTATAGAAGGTGCTGGGGATGCAAGTACCAAGAATGAGGTGATCCCTGCTCGTGGTGAACTTCTATGCCAATGGAAGAAACACAAGCATGCATAAAAGTATGAGCAGCATAAATAAAAAGCCAACAAATACAAACTTATACGAAGAGGGTGAATACCAGGACTCGAACATTTAGGGGGATGAGAAAAGGCTTCATGAAGAAGATGGTGCCTGAGCTACATCTTAAAGGTCACCTCTACATATGGATATATAATATGTGTGTATGGAATATGTATAAATATATACATATATGCATACACATATGTAGATGCAAAATAGATGCAGAATAAATATGAACCCATTTGGGGGAAAGGCATTAGCATCTTGGCAGTGAGGCCAAAGAAGACTTTATTCTCAGCCTCTGAGCTGAATTCTGAAGGAAGTTAGGAATTCTGAGAGATAGAGGTAAGAAAAGAACGTGTTCCAGACCTGCATAAACTTGAGGACACAGGAGATGGACCATCTTGGACAAAGCTGCAAGAAGGCCAGCTTAGCAACACAACAGAATGTGTGAAGGTGAGCAGCGTGGAAGAGACTTGGAAAGGTGGGTTGCAGCAAGGTTCTGAAGGATGTTCTTTGCCTTTTTTTTTTTTTTTTTGCTATTTTTATTGCTCTCTTTTGTTTTTGCATCATCAAAATTTCTTCCACCTCTCTATCCCATGCATTAGAGAATATTTTCAAAGAAAAAATGGAGGGAAAAAATAAGAAGATCATTCAATATATTGAAAAAATCTGAAACTATATGCAATGTTCCTTTGCTATGGACTTCCCACCTCTACAAAAGAGTGGAGTGGGGGTATCTTTTCATATCTCCATTTTGGGGCCATTGTTCTTTGCAATTTTGTAACAATCATTTTTTGTTGTTTTGTGGTTGTTCTTTTCATTTACATTGTTGCAGTCACTGTGTTATTGGGCTTTTTGCCTGCTTACTTCACTTTGAATCAGTTTGTACAAGTCTTTTAATGCTTCTCTGCAGTTATCTATCCTTCACTTTTCACATCCCAGTAATATTCCATTACATTCATGTACCACAATTTGCTTACCCAATCCCCAATCAATGGATGCCTACATAATATCCAATTCTTTGTTACTACAAAAAGTGCTATTATAAGTATTTCAATGTATATGAGGGCTTTCTTCTTATCAACCACTTCTATAGGATAATAAAATCTCTGGGTCAGAGCATGGGCATTTTAGTAATTCCAGCTAGTAAGTCAATTCATTTAGTAAATCCATTTAGTAATTCCAAATTGCCTTCCAAATTTTGTGCCAATTCATAGTTCTACTAACAATGTACTAATGTATCCACCTTATGAAGGAATTGCAATGCCAGAGGAGGTTGTATTTGATTCTAGAGATAACATAGAGTCACTGAAGTCTACCAACAAGGTAGTGATATAATCAGACCTATGCTTTAGGCATATCACTTTGCCCTCTGTGTGGAATATTGATTGGCAAGGGGAAAGACTTAAGACAGGGATGCTAATTAGGAGGTTGTTGTAACAGTTCAAGAAAGAGATGATGAAGGACTGAATTAGGGTGATAACTACATGGGTGGAGAAGGAACAAATATAAGAGGTCTTATGGTGACAAATTCAACCAAATTTGACAATTGATTGCCCAAGAAGGAGCGGGATGAGGGAGGATGACTCCAAGGTTATAAACCTGGGTATCTGGAAGAATGGTGACACTATTAACAGGAGGAAGGAAGGCCACAGAATGAGCTTGGAGAATACTATTATCTGTGTTAGAAGTTGTGGGCTTCACTAATCAATATTGGAAACACCAACCCAGAACTGAACTTCCCAGATGGTTTTCAAAACCCTCAAGTCCATATATCAAAACACTAATCAGTGTTTGTGCTGAATCTGGCTCATCCTAATCAATTCTTCATTTGTTTAATTTGTCTACAGGGCGCAATGTGTCACACAGATCTTTCTTCACAGTCTGTTCCCCCACTCTCCCTCTCTAGCTTCCCCCACAATGTGAGAGCAGCACCATGTCCCAGCAACTAGTGCAGGCAACCAATCCATCAGTTAATCTGTTTCTCTCTCCCTGTGGTACAGAGGCAGTGGGTGGATGAGAGTAAAGGCAGGCCTGAAGCCCCCTCCCACCCCACTCCCAGGCTACGAATCATAGGATCTAGGATGCTACGTGTAATTGAGATGGGGGGTGGGGAGGTGCAGAACAGCAGGTCATAGAGTTCTGAGCCTGAGCAATTGAATCTGCAACTTCCTGGGGAAAATGTGATTTAGCACTGAGGTCATGGAGATTCCTTAGGAAGCAGCCATTTAGAGATTGTACCTTGGTCTTCCCCTTGTTCATAACAGTGACAGGGGCAAGGAAAGAGAGGCGGGGAGGAGGGATAGGTAACACATCAGCTCAAAAGGAGCTTCCTTCCTTCCATTCTCCTTTCCAGCAAGTAGTTCTCCCTCAAAAGAAGGTAGAGGAAGGGTAGTGACCTTGTCCCCATAGAGCCATGGCAGTTTGGGCAAACTGGTCAGCCTCTGTTCATACTTTCATACTTCCTGACATTGTTGTCATTAGAGATGCCTCATCCTTCATGAATAAGGAAGGACTAAATCATCTCAGACTCAGTAGTTAAGTTTTGACAGTGAGATTCCATTATCTTGGTACAGAGAAATCCAGGGCAGACCCAAAGTGTAGGTTCATTGTTCTTCACCCTAATTCTGCTGGAAGGTTCCTTGCATAAAAATCCATGTCCTACCTTTACCTAGCCCTCTTCTCACCAACGTCCATGTTCTTTCCTTTGGTGAACGTGCCCACTCCCATGGCACCTCTGTGCAGATGACTCTTCATTCTTCATCTCTAGGCCCGAGCACCACTCCAGCATCCCCAGCTTCCCATAAGGCATCATCCTCACCTGAATGCCCCAATAGTAACTCAAACTCAGTATGTTCAAAACTGAGCTCATCATCCTCCCTCTAAACCAGTCCTTCCAACCAACTTCCCTATTTCTGTTAATGAGATCCCTATCCTTCTAGTACCCCTGGATGTATGGATTGAAGTCATCTTTGACTCCTTTTTCTTCACTCCCCAAAGGCAAGATCGAATCAATCCAAGCCCTGTCAATTATTCCTCTACTGCCTCTCTCAGTCGATCATTTTGTCTCTACTCCTCTATTCTTGGAATGCTCTCTCTCCTTATTTCTGTCTCCTGGCTTCCCTTGCTTCTTTCAAGTCCCACCTTCTACAATAAAACCTTTTCTGATCTCCCTTAACGCTGGTGCCTTTCCTCTGCTGACCAACTCCAATTTATCTTGTACATATCTTGTTCGCACATACTTGTTTTCATGTCATCTCCATTCTACTGTGAGCTCCTTGAGAGCAGGGACTCACTTCCTGGCACACAGTAGGCATTTAATCAATGATTGTTGACCAACTTTCTTATGCTGCCACCATACAAGTTCAGGCCCTTGTCATTTCTCCCCTGGATTATTGAAATAGCCTCCTAATGAATTTCCTGCCACCATTCCTGCCCCTCTCCATTCTTTCTTTCACACAGGTGCCAGGATCATCTTCCTAATACATAAATCTCACCATGTCATTCCCCTATCCAAAAGCTTTCCTTATTGGATTATAGGATTTAGAGTAGAAAGAGATCTTAAAAGTCCATCTACTCCAATTATCTCACTTTACAGATAGCAAAAAGTATAAACAACACCAGTATATGAAGCCCTCTACATTCACATATGTTGCATATTACACGCTTCTATATTCACATATGTTACCTTCCAAACAAACTAGACTACTCTCTATTACCAGCTATGACCAAACTGTATAAGGAAATATATAATGTCTATTCTTGGAGTTGCAACATTGAACATGGACAGATTTCTGAAACGTGTGTCATGAGCCTTCTGTTTCTCCATATGTGATAAATTTTTGATGAACCTGTCCTGCAAAGGGTTACATTGCGGTTCTCTCCTCATTTCTGTGTGTTGAAGTCTTCAAAGCCCAGTCTGAGGGCCATTGCCTCCAGCTGGAAAAAAAGTTTCTCTTTGAATTTCCCCCAACAGTTTACCTAGACCTTTCCTTTGTTTTCTCTCATTTCATAATTTTGTGCACAAGCATTTCTCCCTTGTCTCTTCTTGGTGTTCTTTTCTATATTCCCATAGAACAACAGTTCTCAACCTTTTCTGTGCCATGGAGTCTCTTGGCAGCTTGGCAAAAACCCTTCTCAGAATAATGTTTTTAAGTACATAAAAATTAAATACAGAAGATTACGAATTAAACCAAATATAATTGAAGATGAAGCTATCACTTTTCCTGTCCAAGTTCACAGGCCCTCTTGGGGTCCATGTCCCCCAAGTTAAGACTCTCTCCACTTTAGAATTTATGGAGGTACTAGGTAGTACAGCGGATAGAGTGCTGGGCCTGGAGTCAGGAAGACCTAAGTTCAAATTCAGCCTCAGACACTTCCCAGCTATGTGATCATGGGCAAGTCATTTGGCCTCTCCTTGCCTCTACTTCCTCAACCGTAAAATGGTGATAATAATAACACCTACCTCATAGGGTTGTTATGAGAATCAATGAGATAATATTTGCAATCACATAGCACAATGTCTGGCACATAGTAGGTACCAATACAATTGAGTAGTTATTAGTGTTTTTATGATTACTAATATCATCATCCCGTTGTTACCACCTTATGAATGACCAGGACCTGCTTATCATTATGTCTTGACTCTCATGACCTTTGAACGTTTATTCACCAACAGCTGTAGGTTTTTAGAGAGACAAAGTTCACCCACCTGAAACAGAAGACAGTGCAACACTATGGGCTTCAAATTCTACCTGATTATTTTACTGCCTGTGGGAATAGAACCACCCCTGCCAAGAGACAAACCATGCATTAAGGGAGCCTTCTCTCCCAGGAGAGAAATAGTGTAGCATCTCCAGGGGATAGCATGAGTTGTAGAAAGTCAGACCCAGAAGGCACCTTAGAACACAGAACAAAAAAGATGTGGCAGAGCTGGGAAGAAACTCAAAACTTGGAATGTTAAGAGAATAGGGTGCAACCCCCTCTGAACTACCTCCTGAAATCAGCACTCCACTATAATAGATGTCAGAATATGGAATGCTGCACCTGGAAAGGATCTTTGAGGTCTTATTCTAGTTCAGTGTTTCCATTTTACAGATGAGGATGATGGAGTCCAAAGAAGGGAAATAACTTGCTCAAGGTCACTCAGTTTGGGGCAGAACTAAGTCTCAGACCTAGGTCTCCTGAGTCTCAATCCAGGATTCTTTCCTTCTACACTATAGTAACATCTTTTGTTAATGCAGGAAACATATTTTAGAAATGTTTCCATATATGAGATATGGAATAATAAGGGTCTTAAATGGGAGGTCATGGAGGGGTGAGGGAGGATAGCCAAGACTAACTTAAGTGACTTCAGAGTTTTGCCACCAATGACCAGGGAAGATTTGGGGGAAGAGACCACTCTTAAAAGCGAAGTTTCATCTGGTTTCATATCACCAATATGTGATCTATCCTATTATAAAATAAAGTTAAAGGTTATCTGACATAGGAGGCACAGAAAACAGATCCTGTCTCCTCTGGCCAATCAGAGATAATCCTAGAGGTGAGGTCCCTCAGATAGTGCAGGGTCCTACTGTGTCCAGTCTCCATATAGAGCTCAATATGTAGCCTTGTGTGTGATTCAATGTGTGTTGACTGAAACCAGACAGAAACAGGTACAATCTTGGATGCTCATAAAAAAAATAATATCACAGCAAAGTCAAGTGCCCTCCAGGGCATGGTGTCCAGAGGTCTAGTCTGTAACTCTGGTATTATAACCATAGAAGAATTATCAAGTCACAGACAGAAATAGAACAGTCAGAACGGCTTAGTGGGAAAGATAATGAGCAGGGTTTTGGATATGTTGACTTTGAGATGCCTCTGCAAAACGTCTTGGAGGCAGTTAGAGGTACAGGGCTGGAACTCAGGTCAAAGCTTCAGGGGAAGATGTGAGAGGTGTCTTCATGAACCTGGTTGTTGATACCAAGCCAGCAAATGAGTGCAATTATGCATGAGAGAGTATAGAGAGAACAGGACCAAGGACAGAGCCTTGGGAAGTACCAACATTAAAAGGTCCAGATGGATGAGTTTTATCCAAGTAAGTAACTTGGATACTCACTGCTCTCATAAACAGCCTCCCAGTAGCCAGTAGAATGACTGGTAAGTCCCAGCTAGTAAGACATGAGGCATGAAGTTCCCCTATGTGAATTAAGATGTTTATCGACAGCGACTTGGCCCAAAACAGCAGTGTTGACTGAAGTACTTTTCTCCTATTCAGCAAAGTCTTAATGTTTCTCCATCCAGAGACTTGGTAGTTGATAATTATTTAAGTGGCTGCCTGACCCCATCACTCCATTCAGCTGAGAAATACTCCTGAACAATCCATGTTGGACAAGGCTTTAATGAAGTTAATGTCTCCAGAGGGGGAGGAAGAATTTGCCTAACCCAGAACTCCTTCCTTCCCGCTCTAACTGATAAGACCCTAAGCTACGAGACTCGGTCAACAAGCATTTAGTAAGCACTCACTTTTTTGCCAAGCACTTTGCTAATCTTTGAGGATAGAAAGCAAGTAGCCTGTCCTCAAGGGGATCACCTACTAATTGGGGAGGACATGTACACATGAATAGGGACATACAACTTACACACAGATTAGGTGACGGTCATCTGAAAGGGGAAAGTATTCGTAGCTGGGGGGAGGGGCAGGAAAGGATGCCTGTAGAAGCTGGGATTTGATCCAAACATTAGAGAAAACTAGGGAAACTCAAAGGCAGAACATCCCTAACATGGAGGACAGTTGGAGCAAAGGGTACAGAGATACGAGTGTCATGTTCAAAGAAACTGCTGGCAGGCCAGTGTAGAGGGTCCGTAGAGTGGATGGAGGAAAGTAAGGTACAAGAAGGCTAGAAATGTAGGAAAGGGTCAGGGTAAATACTTAAATACCAAACCAAAGATTTTGGTTTGGTCCTGAAGGTAACTGGAAGCCATTGGAGCCTATTGAGCAGGAGAGTTCCATAGTCAGATTTAGGAAAAGTCACCTTGGCAGCTGAGTGGAGGATGGACTGGAGTAGGAAGAGACTTGGGACAGAAAGACCAATAAAAAAAGTAATTGAAAGTCTAAGAAAATACAAGCCATTTTCCAACTGATAAATGGTCAAAGGATATGAACAGGCAGTTTTCAGATGAAAAAATCAAAGCTATTTCTAAACACATGAAGAAGTGCTCTAAATCATTTTTCATTAGAGAACTGCAAATTAAAACAGCTCTGAGGTACCACCTCACACCTATCAGATTGGCTAATATAAATGTTGGAGAGAATATGGGAAAATTGGCACCCTGATTGATGCACACTGCTGGTGGAGTTGTGAACTGATCCAATCATTCTGGAGATCAATTTGGAACTATGCTCAAACTGCATATCATTTGATCCAGTAATACCCCTACTAGGTCTGTAGCCCAAAGAGATCATAAAAGAGGGGAAGGAACTACATGTACAAAAATATTTATAGCAGTCCTTTTCTTGGTGGCAAAATATTAGAAACTGAGGTCATGCCCATCGATTGGGGAATGGCTAAACAAGCTGTGGTATATGAATGTAATGGAATACAATAAGAAATGAGGAACACGCAGATTTCAGAAAAGCCTGGAAAAACTTGTACAAACTGATGCAAAGTGAAATGAACAGAACAGGAAACCATTGTACACAATATCAGCAACATTGTGTGATGATCAGCTGTGACTGATTCAGCAACACAATGATCCAAGACAAGTACAAAGAACTGTAAAAGGAAAATGCTTGCCACAGCCAGATAAAAAGCTGATGGACTCTGAGTGCAGACTGAAGCATACTTTTTTCACTTAATTCTTTTTCATGATTTTTTTAATTTATTTCTTCTCTCACAACGGTGACTAATATGGAAATATATTTTACATGAAAGCACATGTATAACCTTTAAAAAAATTGCCTACCATTTTCAGAAGAGGGGAAGGAGGGGGGAGAAAAATTTAGAACTCAAAATCTTGTAAAAAAAATGAATGCTAAAAATTGTCTTGACATGTCATTGGGGGAAAAATACCATTTAAAAATACACAGAAGAAAGCAGCGGCAGTTCTGAAGGGGATGTAAGACAAACAAGCTAATGTTGGCACTGCTATTTTAAATTTAATATATATTTAATATTATATAAAAAACTGGGGGAAAAAGATATAGGAAAGCATATAACCTACAGCAGAGTGCAGGGAACAGATCCAAGGAGAAGAATTTATATATGCCAACAACATTATGAAAATAAATAACTTCAAAAGCTAACAGAGCTATGATTAATAGGGTGAACATTCATAATTTCAAAGATCTGATAATGAAACAAACTCTTATCACACAGAACTGATGGATTTAAGGTGCAGATTAAGACATATTTTATATATAACCATTGCTGGAATTTGTTTTGCTTGATTATGCACACTTAATAACACATAAGAAGTTTTCTTTTCTTCTTTTCCCTGTTTTCCCCTTTTTGTCTTCCAATGAGGTAAGGATAGTAAGTAGAAAAAATAGATTTCTGTTCATTTTTTTAAAAAAAATAGAAAGGGATGATACTGGTGTGAAATGTTGCATGTACTTTAAGAAGATCACTTTATTTTTAAACTTTATTTTGTTATATGAGAACTCTCATAAAGTCGAAGTAATCTGTAAACGTAAATAATGTAAAACCCAATCATATCAGTAAAACTGAAAGTGAAATATACACTAGATATGTATGTGTGTGTATATGTACATTACACATAGACATATGTATATAGTCTAAGAAAGTGATGAAGGAGCTTGAAGTAGGGTTGTGTAGGAGAAAGGGGCATTTATAAGATAGATGTTATGAAGGTAGAAGTGACATGATTTGATCATAGATTGGATATATAGGGTGAGTGGGAATGAAGAGAAAATACCAGGGAGGTTGGGAGCCTGGAGTCTGGATGACCAGGAGGGTGGTAGCATCTTTGGACAATGATGGGGAAGTTGGGAAGCGAGAGGGTTTGGGAGTAAAGACAATGAATTCTCTTTTTGACATGTTGAGTGTGAGATGCCTGTGGGATATCATGTCCAAAAGACAGTTGGCAATGCGGGACTGGAGCTTGTTAGGAGAGAGATGAGGGTCAGATATACAGAGCTGTGAATCATCTGAGAGAGATGATAATCGAACCTGTGAAAGCTCATGAGATTCACCAGGCAAACAAGGGAGAAGAGAAGGCCCAGAACAGAGACATGGGAGACACCCACAGATAGTACAGTGTGACATTAGGAGACTGATGAGTGGTAGGACAGATGGGAAGGACAGTGTGATGAAAACACAGCCTGCCTGAACGTGGCCCACAACACTTCCAAATAGGGCCTGAAACAGATTAAAATGTAACTGGGAAATATTTAACAAAACAAATAAGTTAACAAAAAAAGAAATAAATAAACATATGGTTTTCCATGTCAATATAGGACCTGTAGAGATTTAGGTAGGGTTTGATGACCTCTGTTTCTTTTTGGGTTTGACCACGCTGGACTACCACCCCTTACACTGTGATTGTGAAGCTGTTTGTATGGGAAAGAGGAGGAAAGAGAGGAGCAGACAAGGTCTCTTTATAGCAGAGAACTTGGTGGCTATGTTCCCAAATGGCTTTCCCCATCTTTCTGTATTTTCATTCCCTTGTGTTGTATGCCCATGTGGAAAGTCTGGTGAATTAGGCTGTGTTATAAGCCCGCTTGAAGTCTTAGGTAGAGAGAATGCACAAGATTGGTAGCAGTTTGTCTTTGACAAAGAATTCTGAGTCTCTCCCTATTCTCTTGGGCACACCCTGTGTTAAGTTTTCCCAGAACCCTGGCAATAATGAGTTGGCCTCTGATCTTTCCTTCACATCACAAATGTAATAAATTGCTGTGTTTGTTTCCTGCTCCAATATATCAATTACCTCTGTCTCCCATGCTCATTGCAACTATCCTTAACTTACTTCATGTCATCCCATCACCTCTCACCTGTACTTTTGTAATAGTCACCTAATCTTCCAGATTCCAGCACTTTCCCTTTCAATCTACCGTAATCCATGGCTTAGTATCCGAGGTTCTAGGATTGCATAGGCCATGTTCAATTTCCTGTAGCACAGGGCCCTACAAATAGATTTATGGGATTACTTCATGCCACAGAATCTAGTAATTGTTGGGACCTGATTCAACCCTTTCCTTTTACAGGTAAGGAAATTGAGACCATGACTTTGTCCAAGTCGAAGAGCTGGCTACTGTCAAAAATGACACTAGAACTCAGGTCTCCTGACTCTAATTTTAACATGTGTTTCTTCAATTGACTTGAATGCTCTCTATCAGCTTCCTGAGGGCAAGGACGATGCCTTCTTCCTCTTTATATCTCCCATAGTGCTGAACACAGGATCATGTACAGAGTCGATACTTTTTTGTGCTTAATGGCATTTTGTGTTTTCCAATTACATGTAAAGATAGTTTTCAACATTACTTTTATAAGATTTTGAGTTCCAAATTTTTCTACCTCCCTTCTTCCCCTACCACCTCCCCAATGTGATATGGGTTATACAGGTACAAACATGTTAAACCTTTCCACATCAGTCATGTTGTCAAAAAAGAATCAAAACAAAAGGGAAAAACCCCAAAAGAAAATAAAGAGAAAATTGTATGTTTTGATCTGCATTCAGACTTCACAGTTCTTTCTCTGGATGCTGACAGCCATTTCCATCATGAATTTTTTGGAGTTGTCTTAGATCCTTTTATGGCTGAGAAGAGTTAAGCCTGTCATAGCTGGTCACTGCACCATGTGGCTGTTCATGTACACAGTGTCCTCCTGGTCCTGCTCACTTCCAGAGCAGGGACTTTCAAAAAATTTATTGGTATTTTGTTTTACAACACAATCATTTCTGGATATATCCACCCCCTCTCCTCCACCCAGCAAGGCATCCCTTGTAATATACTAAAAATGAAAGAGAAAAGCAGCAGTCTAGTAGAATACATCACACTATTCCACATTCTTCTGGTTCCCCCACTTTTGAAAAAAAAGAGGAAGTTGGTGGTTTGTCTATGATATTACATTGAAAGCATCCTTGATTGGGGCAATTTCAGAGTTTATACCTGACATTTCCTCAGGTAAATTGTGCCCCTAAACACATAGTGGGGTCCTGGTCACAAGGAACAGAATGGTTGAAGGGGCACAGCTTGACAGAGAAACCAGGGTCCTCTGGGAAGAAGACTGCCTTTCACCATGACTGGAGGTGGTGACCTTGTGACCCCTGGAGATCTCCGAAGATAAAGGATTTTCCTCCATCAGGTCACCTCACACCTGCCTGATCTGCCCTTCATTAGGGAAGGGGCTGCCACATCGCAGCTGACTTTGAGTGTGTGGCAGTGGTGGATTATACCGTTGCCTCTGATTCAGGAGGCATGAGATCTACGTTGATGGTGAGGATGGCGCACACAGAAGCAGATGGGGCTCTGGAAAGTGAAAACAGCTGTAAGAAGAAGAAAGTCTGTGGTGCCGAGGAGAAATTCTGCTCCCCTCCCACTGGGTGTTCCCTGAAGGCAAAGCTGCATCTCACCTCCTACCCTCCAAGCCCAGATTGTCCTCCCTCCTCACCTCCGCCTCCTGGTTTCCTGGCTTTCTTAAAACCTCAGCCCAAATCCTACTTTCTGCAGCAACCCTTTCATGGCTTCCTTTACTTCTCGTGACTTTCCTCTTAAGATCATCTTTTCTTTACACTATATATACCTTGTCAGAATGATTTTTTTTTTTTTTGCATTTTTTAATCCCTCATAGAAACATACACTCCTTAAGGACAGAAATTTTGTTTTTGCTTTTCTTTGTATCCGAAGCACTTAGCACAGTGCCTGGCACATGGTAATTGTTTCATAAATCCTTATTGACTGACAGACTGACCTCTGGGTTGATGTGGGCAAGGTTATACTACCTTCCCCCTTGGCCTTGAAAGCAGGACAATGTCTCCCCCACAGACTAGAAACTTAAGGTAGAACAGTTTCTTACTCAGAATAGGGACTGCCTCTCCCTCAGATTGGGAACACCCGGAGGACAGGTTCATCTCTCCCCCTTTCCTACCTATTCCTCCCCTAAAAAAAAAAGTATTCCCGAGCACAGAATCTGACATTCCCTTGGAGAGCAGGTTTTGTAGCCAAAAGGTCTTGGATTCAGAGATCAATTCTCCCTCCAACCCCTCAGCTGAAGACAGGATTTCCAAAGCAAGCTCCCTTCCAGTTTTCACTGACTGTCCGTGCTGGAATGAATGTTTTCTGTCTTCATCTCAGCCTCTAGTCCAGCTAAAATCCTACCTGCTACAAGAAGCCTTTCCCAATCCCTCTCTGTGCCTTCCATCTGTGACTGTTTCCAAATTCACTTCTCTATAGCATGGTTTGTACATCCTTATTCATGTTTGTCTCCACCATTAGACTGAGCTCCGTGAGAGCAAGAATCTTCTTTTGCCTTTATTTGTGTTTTCAATGCTTAGAACAGTGCCAGGCATTCAGTAGGTACTTAATAAATGTTTAGTAACTGATTGATCAAGCACATCGTCCCGGGCTGCAGATTGCCCTTAATTCTGTATTCATTCCTCGCAGGCTCACTGTGGTAATAGCCAAAGTGGAAGATTCTCAGGGACACAATGGACCAAAAAAATCTTTCCTTGGCTCTGTCTCAGCTTAGGAGGGAGGGTTCTCTCTGTCTCAAAGAGGCTATAATAATAGAAGTGCTTGGAAAACCTGGTTTGTTTGGTTTTTTTTTCTGGAAAAGAGGCATTACAATGTAGAGGGGAGGGCAGAGGACAAAGTCAGGACACCTAGGTTTCAGGACTAGCTGTGCCCTCATCACTTCATGACCTTGGAGAAATCACTTGTCTCTGTTTCCCCATATAAAATGGGTAAGGGGCATTGGGGGTCAGGGGAAAGTTCTCTAAAATTAATTTCAGTTAAGATGGCCACTCCCATTTCTCTACTACTTTAAAGCTTACAAAATATTTTACTCACAACCCCATTTTATAGGTAAGAAAACTGAGGCTCAGAGATTTGTCCAAGGTCACACAGCTAGCAACAGGGACAGAATTTGAAGCCAGGGGTCCTTTCTCCATATCCTATGTTGTTTCCCACTACACCACAAGCCCGTCAACATACTTCTAATAATCTGGGAGAGAGGGGAAAGAGTGTGGGACAGAGGCAAGAGTGCTGATTCTAGAGTCATACTTACTACCCATGTGACGTTGGGCAAGTTTCCAGACCTCAGTTTCCTCCCCTGTGAAATGAGGAGATCGAACTAGATTTCATATAAAACCCTAGATCTTGAGGTGGAGGGGATGTCAGAAGTCATCTGGTCCAACCCCCTTAGTTTACAGATGAGAAAACTGAGACCAAGAAGACAAGGGACTCACCTAAGGTCAAAACAAGTAGCAAGTGTCACATGACCTCCAAGGTCTCTTCTAATTCTAAATCTATGATCCTAAGAACACACCTTTCTGCATCCCTTTCATGCCTCCTAATTCCTGCCTGAGGGAAATCTATGGACATTTCCCATAACCCTCCTTTGGAATGAATAAACAAGAATTTTTTTGCCTGAAGATGGGCAACTCCCAACTGCAGCAAATGGTAAGCAGTTCTGTGCCTCCTCTCCCTTTCCCCTCCCCAGCCTCCCTTTCTCCTCCTCCCATCCCACCCAGGGCTGCAGTGAGAATTTACAAATCATATTGAGGTCCTTTCTAAAGCCAGAAAGCAATAAAAGCTTTGGCAAAATCTCCTCATACAATATTCATAGCCTGAGGGAATGAGAGGTGGACTTGCTCTTAATACACTAACTCCTGTTGTGTTTAACTTACTGCCAGATTAAGAAACCTCAGCCAACCCTGGTCCTCCAACCTTTCAAGGTAGAAGCACCTGTTCTCTTTTCCCACATTTCAGGGAAATAGACACATCGCACATGCCAGATTGGGTTTTACCTTCGAGCTCTTGCTGCCTTGGTTCCTCCTGTCTCTGCCTGGAGTGCGTTCCCTTCTGGGAGGTCCACACTGTCTCCTCTGATTTCCTAGGAGGTGTTTGGTACTGTCCCCATTTTACTCTCTAGCTCAGTGACTTACCCAGAGTCCCATAAAGATAATGACTTCACTGGGTTGAGACCCCAGGCCTCCTGGCTCTTACTCCACAGAAGCAAGGGGATGCTGCGGACGTGGAGTCGAGAGACTCAGGGCCTAAGCCTGCCTCTGATACTTATTGAAAGTGTGGTCATGGATCAATCACTTTACTCTGAGTCTTGGCTGCCAAAATAGAACTATCTTTTCCACCACCTACCTCACTGGGTTATTGGGAGAAATGTAAGTACTTTGTCAACTTTAATAATAACTGACATTTCTTCTTCTTTTTTTTAACCTTAACAATTTTTAATAACATTTTATTTTTTTCTAATTACATGTAAAGACAAATTTTAATACTCATTTAAAAAATTTGAGTTCCAAATTTTTCACACTCTCTCCCTTACTTCCTCCTTCTCTGAGACATTAGGCAATTTGATATAGGTTATAGATGTGCAATCATGTAAAACATATTTCCATATTAGTCATAATAACTAACATTTCTATAGAATTATCAACTCACCTGACTACATCTCCTGATCTGGACAATTTAGGGCAGCAGGGTAGGACAGGGTCTGCTTCTGCTAAGTCCTGTCCCACTCCAAGCTGTGTTTTAGAACATCAAAGATCCATGACTATGCTAGGGTGGGTGCTCCATCCATGAAAGCAAATGGCAAACTCTCTGCAACTTAGAAGACAGTCTCAAAGGGGGCTGAGGGCCAAAAGCTTCCCCCTCCCACCTTAGCACACTTACAAAGAAGTGTCTCTCATTCACCTAGATAGGACCTTAGGCAAGATATGTGGTTCATCAGCAAGCCAACAACCTATTTAAAGGGTGTGATTTCAAGGATACCAAGTATCCACCTTCAAATCCCATCTTCATCTGGGTATATAAATTCAAAAGAACCCTAGGTTGTGGACAGAGGATTTGGGTTCTTATCCTAGATTTGTTATTAATTAATTAAATAACCCTGGGCAGGTTATTTCCTTTCCTCTGAGTTTCAGTTTCCTTCTCTGTAAAATGGAGGATAAATAGGTGATTGATAGGTCAGTAGGTAGATGGATAGATAGATAGCAGAAAGGCGGGTAGATAATTTGATAGAGAGATACAAAGAGAGAGACCAAGTACTTACTAAGAGCTTACTAGGGGGCAGTTAGGTGGTGCAGTTGACAAAACACTGCTTGGAATCAGGAAGATTCATCTTCACGAGTTCAAATCTGGCCTCAGATACTCACTAACTATGTGACCCTGGGCAAGCTGCTTATCCCCATTTACCTCAGTTTCCTCAACTGTAAAATGAGCTGGAGAAGGAAATGGCAAAGCACTCCAGTATCTCAGATACTTACTCCCTTTGTGACCCTGGGTGAATCACATGAAGGTCTCTGAGCCTCACCAAGTAAGTAAAATGAAAGGGGTCAACTAAGTGATCTCTAAGCTTTTAATCTACTGCATCTGCATTCTTTATATGGAGAGGGATCCCCACTTCTACCCATCAGCCCTGAAAGAGAAGTGAGTTCTATTATTATCTTCATTTTTGCAGACAAGGAAACTGAGGCTCAGGGATATAACTGGTAAGTGTCTAAGATAGGATTCAAACCCATCTCTTCTTGACTCCCAGTCCACATTGCCTCTATAAACTTTAAGGTACTATGGAAGTAGGGGCTTTTATTATGTTTTCCATGAAGAATCCAATGGATTTTTCTTACTCTTGGATATAGTGCCTCATCCACCCCCAGATTTGAATGGTAAGTACTTGGTACTTGCTTGGACTCAATTTGAATTGGTCAAAGCTTTCTGGCCTCTAGGGGATGGAGCCACTTCATGAATCCAGAGATATGGAAAAAACCAATCAGAATCAGGAAATACTTTCAATCTTTTAATATTATTTAATTCAGTTCTTTCCTTATTTTGTTCCAATATGTTTAATCCTCTCTTTTACTGGAAAAAAAACAAAACAAAACTGGGTACCAGGGAATGGTAGGGTGGGAGGGGGATTGGGATGTCTCTCACCCTCGTGGCAGGCTAGCGTATGATGGAGGCAGTTTGCCTTGGTTTGGTAACAGGTGTGATGTTGGGGAAAGGTGAGCCCCAGGAGAGCTAAGGGAAGAAGCCCCTCCCCTCTTCTCTCCATACTAGTGCTCAGGGCCAAAGCTCTGATTGGCTGTGCTCATCACCTTCTTTCCCTCAGTATACATTTCAGTGCATCAGTTACTCAGGAGGAAACTTCAGAAGGAGACAGCTATTAGAGGGTTTGATTTGTCTTTCACTCCTAGAAACAGGTCAAACAATTGATTTTCCCATTGGGACTGCTATGAGTCTCCAGCAGAGATTCCTCAGGCTTTGTCCAGCCCAAGAATAGTTGTTTCATCTTTGTTAAAGGCCTCCTTCATTTCCTCATCATGGTATAGAGGTGGTCCCTGGCCTCTCAAAGATCATTGTCAACAGATTACCAAATCTGGCAGGATTTACCAGACTGGGAAGGCTTTGACTGCAGGCCCAACTAGGATGAAATGTATTTTGATCTTTCAAAGACAAGTCTAGCCAAGCCCAGGGAAGTTCATTGCCAGAAGGTTGGCCACCAGACAACCAGGATTGTTTTGGCCATGAAAATTCATATTCTCCACAAAAATGTGTGGAGGCTGGGATCTGTGTTTGCAGAGGGTGCAATAACCATGGACAAAATGGGGGCTCATTGTAATGTTAAAATAATTAATTAATGTATATATTCCAACATTAAATGACACCTACTATGTGCAAGGCATTTTGCTGGGCACTGTGTGTGTGTGTTTGTGCGTGCGTATGTAGAGGGGTATAGAAATTAAACAAGTCACAATCCCTAGCTTACAGTCTAACAAGAACACATGCACACATCATTATAACACTAGGCAGTGTGTGGATAGTGTCAAAGGGCACAAATTAAATTCTATGTTAGTTCAGAAATGGGAAAAATCATTTCTAGTTTGGAATGAGGAAAGGAATGAGCATTAGGGAAAGCAAGAGAAAAAAAGGAATGAAAGAAGAGAGTGAATGGAAAGGAGAAGGGAGAAAGAGGAAGGAAGAAGGAAAGTAAGGAGAGAAAGAAAGGATGGAAAGAAAGAAGGGAAGGAAGAAGGGAAGGAGGGAGGAACAGAGGGAGAGATGGAGTTAGGAAGGAAAGAATGGAGGAAAAGGAGGGAAGTAAGGAGAGATGCAGGTAGGAAAGGAAGAAAAGAGGGATGGACAGAAGGAAGGAAGAAGAAAGGGCATAGAAGGAGGGAAGGAAGGATGAGAGGAAGGGAGGAAGAAAAAGAGAAAGGAAAAAAGAGAGAAGGAAGAGAAGGAAAAAGGCTAAGCTGCTAAATGCTAGACCTCAGCCGAGGCTCTTTAAATATAAATTCTACAAACTCTTCTGTCAGCTAATCCAATTGCAGTGTCTCTAAGCTGCTACAGTCAGGAACCTTTGCTATCTGGCATCTGTGCTTCTGTTAACTGATGCTTTCATGTTGGATCAGTGCAAGGATCACTAATGCTTAGACCCTGGAAGATCCCAAGGGGCCTTTCTGAATGATCCAGGCAAGTATAAATTGTGTCTAGAGGAGTTCTGGGGTTAGATGATCTGATTGTCTTCTGCTTCTTAGAAAACAGTCAGTCAGGATGGTACATGGAAGTACTCTCTATTAACCAGAATACTGGGTTCACCAGAACATGACATTCCCAGATGATGCCAGATAACAGAGAGATGACTCACCAGCTCTATGACCCTGAGCAAGTCATTTTTCTGAAACCTCAGTTTTCTCATCTGTAAAATAAGGATGATAATGCCCGCAATGCCAATCTTGTGAGATTTTTCCAAGAAAAACTATTTTATAAACCTTAAGTTCTATAGAAATTGGAACTATTATTATTGTTATTTTTATAGTGAAGAAGTGAAGGGCTGTCCAATTCTGCTAGAAAGACATGGGAAAGGAATAAGAAATTCTTGGCCTTAAAGTGTTCAAAATTCAAAGGTCCAGGTTTAATTTTTAAAAATCTCACCCTTCCTGAATTCTCTGTGTAGCTGCTACAAAGTGCTGATGATACAAAGTGGCAAATACTCTGCACCAGCATCTTTTTATAGAGGAAAATACTGCGGTCCAGATAAGGTCAGTGGACTTACCCAAGGCCGCACAGCAAGTTAGTGACAAAGTGGTCTCTAAGGATGGATAGAAGTGAGCAAAAAATGAGAGGAGGGCATTGTGGGTTGGGGGAAAGATGTGAGCAAAGGTGCTGAGACAAGAATGTACATGATGCGTTCTGGGGGAATTGGGCAGGCAAAGTTTGCTGGAGCGGAAGCATCATAGACGAATAAATATTAAGTGGCTCTCATTTCTATAACCCTATAAGAGGCACAGGGCAGTTTTCTCACAGCACTTTTGAGAGGTTAGCAAATGATTAGATTTTTTTTTGTGCATTTCACAGATAAGGAAACTGAGGCGCAAAGAGGTGACCTGCCAAAGTTCACCCAGCTGGTAAACATCAAAGAAACAAGGATTTAAAGGTAGGTGTCCTGCATCTAAGTCAGGTACTCATTCTACTACAACAAACCTCTGGGGGATTGTGAAACGTATGTATGGAAGGGAAGAAAAAATGAGATAATGTCTGTCAGTCAACAAGTCAGTCAATAAGTGTTCATTAAGTACCTACTATGTACCACGCACCATGCTAAGTGATAGGGCTACAAAGAAAGGCTAAAAATAATTCCTGCTCTTAAGGAGCTCGAAGTAGAATGCAAATCTTTGCAAATCTTAAAGCCCCTAAGAATGCCCAATGTTTGGGGCAGCTAGGTGGTACAGTGGACAGAGCATCAAGCGTGGAGTCAGGAGGATCTGAGTTTGAAACTTGGCCTCAGACATTTACTAGCTGTGTGACCTTGGGCAAGTCACCAAACCCCAACTGCCTAAGGAAAAAAGAATGCCTAATACCATAGACCATAGGGAAAAAACTACAGAGTAAGAGTGGCTTCATCAGAGCTGTACTTTAGGAAGATGAATCTGGCTGTGTAGACAGGTCTGTCCTGTCCTTAATAGAGCTAGAGGAGTAAAGGACCTTAGACACCATCTAGTCCAATCCAATCCTCTTCAATTTACAGATGAGGAACCTGAGCTACAGAGAGTTCAGTGACTTTTCTGAAAGTCACATAACACAGGGTAGGGGTAGGATCTGAGCCAAGGTTCTCTGATTCTAAACTCAGCCCCCTTTCCACTACACCAACCAACAAACCAACCTCATCAGACTGAGCAGGATCCCTGACCACCATCTCTGCTGAGCTCACTCACTTTCAAATGTGGCTCTTCCCCTCCCTCCCTCCCCCTCCCCGAGTCTAGTAGGCTAAAGCTGAGCTGGTCCAAACATAAACATCCCTGGGGGGAGCCAGAGGGCCAGGGAGGTTTCTGGTGCCAGGTTCACTCCCGAAGGAGAGATTATGCTCATTTGAAAGGGCGCAGGCTCATGACAAGAGCCAAGGAAGACAGGAAAGGAGGGCTGGGTTCCCTCCCCTCCTCTCTCTGCATGTGGGCTGGATGCAAATGGAGATGAATCACCTGCTGCGGGCTTGTAAGGAAAGCTGGGGCCTCCCCACTAAAGGAGAAGAGGGGGGAGGGGAGGAGAGCTATTTCACCCACTGCCACCAACCACTCAGGGTCAAAACAATGATGATTCTCATCCTATTGTGTTTTTAAAAAAGGCATAAAAACTAAAACCACCTCCCTCTTCACTCTACCCCAACTGCAGCGTAGTACAATAGAAAGATGACTGGCTCTGGCATCAAAGGACTGAGCTGAAATCCTACCTCTGAGACTTTTGACCTAAGTGACCTTGAGCAAGTAACTTCACTTCCCTGAGCTTCAGTTTCCCCATCTGTAAAATGAAAGCGTGAGCCTCTAAGGTCTCTTCTGGCTTTAGAGCTGTAATTCTACGGAGGTAATACAACAATTATCAGGGTGTGTGTGTGTGTGTGTGTGTGTGTGTGTGTGTGTGTGTGTGTGTGTGTGTGTGTGTGTGTGTGTGTGTGTGTGTGTGTGTGTGTGTGTGTGTGTGTGTGTGTGTGTGTGTGTGTGTGTGTGTGTGTGTGTGTGTGTGTGTGTGTGTGTGTGTGTGTGTGTGTGTGTGTGTGTGTGTGTGTGTGTGTGTGTGTGTGTTCATCCTTCATTGCCAAAGAAGACCATGCCATCAGACAAATAATGACACGACTTACACTTGACTTTGTTTTGAGTGAGGGAGGGCTGTGCAGGTCACCAGCCTCACTTCTCCTCCAGAGCCATCTGAATCCAGTGACCAGATATTCATCAGGATGACTGGAGATGACCCAGGATGAAGCAGTTGGGGTTAAGTGACTTGCTCAAGGTCACACAGCTAGTGAGTGTCAAGTGTCTGAGGTGAGATTTGAACTCAGGTGCTCCTGACTCCTGCACTGGTGCTCTATCCACTGTACCCCCTAGCTGCCCCTTCAGCCTTGTACAAATGAGGAAACTGAGGTGTAGAGAACATAAAAGTAGTAGAAATTCTACTAAATTTGAAGACGGGAGACCCAAGCTCACTTACTACTGTCTGTGTGACCCCTGAATAAGTCATACTCCCTCTCTAAAGCTGTTTCCTGGAAATGAGGGGGCTGGACTAAATGACACATAAGGTCTCTTCAGTTATGAACATACTATATAATTTGTTCAAGGTCATATAGTTGAATAAGTAGCAGAGCCAAGGCTTAAACCCAAATCTCCAGACTCTGGGGACAGTGACCTTTGCATTACCCGGGCCTGAACAAGAAGTAACTCAGTAGAACAGACGGCACCCCAGATTCTAGATGGCCCAGTTCTTCCACTGATATTTTCATGTGGCCATGGGACATATATCCTATGTACTAAAGTCCCTCCCCAGTCTCCCATTCGGTGGCCTAAGGACCCATCATCCAGCTTGGGCATGCAATTAAACTCTCAGGGTCAATGTTCTCCATTCTAAAATCAGAAGAATACCTTCACTGCCTCCTCCCAGACTTACTATGATGATCCAGGGAGAGAACGAATGGGAAAGAGCGGTGTCATGATTTGAGGGTTTAATAAAGGTATCACTTGGACCTCCTCTCACCACACAGAGACTTCCCCCTTGCTTTCCTTCTCTGTTCCTCAGAATTATCCTTCATTTAACTCTCCCACTGACTTCTCTTTTTAAACCTCAGGTGCTCAACCCTGGAAGTGGCTAAAGTGTTGGAGAGGCAGACTCAAGCCCTGCCCTCAGGGAGTACTTCATCTGGAGGAGCCAGCCGTCATCCCCAAGGATAGCACCATATGTGACCCAGAGTTGGCATGGGAGAGTCCAGCTGGAGGAGCTCAGATAACTTCTATCCTACAACCAGACTCAAAAAATAACAGCCAACCTCTTCTCTTCAAGGTTTGCAAAGCCCATTACATGTTAGACCCTCACCGTAACTCGGTAAGGTAGGTACTCTTCAGTTTTTTTTTTTTTGGTTAGCCACAGTTTTATCTTAATAAAAACACATAGAAACTAGGTGAATCACAACAGCGGAAAATGTAAACTCTACAGCAACGAAGATAAGCTTTGAAATACTTGCCTTTCCTGGGGAAGAAAGAGAAGAGAAAGGGTGGAAGGGAATAATGAAATGATTAGTTTGGGCAAACACAGGAACAGCTGTGATCTTTCCTGCATCGCCTCCATGTGGCTTCTGTCTGGTCCTTCACCCTCTCCCCTCACACAACCTCTCCCTGCCCCCAACTGTGGCATTGACATCAGTGGCAGCAGGGGCGCTCCTCCCAGCATCTCTGCCTGTCTCAGTCAAATCACATTGAATCACTCTTCTAGGCACGTCCTTTGCTTCTCACTTCTTGTACTATTTCTGCTGTTTCCTTCTAGAGACATCCTCTGATACCACTGTAGTCCCTTCCCCTTTTATTCAATCAGCTGCATTTGATTGGCCAACAATGGGTCCCAGGCCAAGCTCTGCTTGGTCATCGTTTGGGCCCACATTGGCTCAGAATGAATGTAAATAGCAATTGTTTCTGTTTTGTCTAGAAATCCTGAGGGTCTTCCTCTCCCAGATTGATTTGTTTTCTTTTTTTGACTAGGTAAAGAGGCCATTCTCGGCCTCATTTTTCACCTAGCCTTAATCACGGAATGGGCCTTGCTTCAGTCAGACTGAGATCTTTCAAAGACCTTAGTTTACAAAGGCCAAAGTCACTGCATCCAGGGCCATCTCCAGTCATTCTGATGTATATCTTGCCACTGGACCCAGATGGCTCTGGAGGAGAAAGGGATAACTTTGCCCAGCCCTCCCTCCCTTATATCCAATTCACTTGCACATCATGACATCACCTTTCTGATGTCATGGTTGAGATAGGTACCTTAATTAGCTTCTTTTTCCAGATAAGGAAACTGAGGCTAATAAACTTGCCCATGATTTGCCCAGGATCACACACCTAGTAATCATCTAAGGCAGGACTGGAATTCACGTTTTCTTCCCTCCAAGCCCAGTACATTATTTATTATGTCACCTGATCTGCCCATGAGGAAATGGGCAGAAGGCCCAGGTATAAAGACCCTTGAGTTTCCTGGTAATCCATATACCCTTGAGGGAGCCATAAAACCAGAGTACGGTCTGAAAGGGGTCTCCACACTAGCCTGACAACATCTCTGTCTTTTGCCTTTCTTGTTATTCATTACAGCATCATAAACATTTTTAAGCCCCTACTAAGTGCCAAGGACTGTGCTAATACAAGTAAGAATACAAATAAGAAAAAGAAAGATAGCCCGGCCTTTAAGGAGCTAATGGAGGAAGACAGTACAAAAAAAAAGCTTAAAAGGAGGGGAGGGAAGCCAGAGGGTACCTGGGGCTAGCCATGATTCAATGTTATAGTTAAAACCAAGCAGAGTATCTGGTGGCAAATGAGGCATCTCATGGGGCCCTGGCATTCTGTTTTCTACATTCTAAGGGCCCTCACTATTCTTACATTCTATTGTCTCCTGTTCTGAGTCCCCTTCCAGCTTTGACATTCTATGGCATTATGTGTTCTAAGGTTTACTTCACTGCTTACGATCTACATTCAAGGGCCCCACCCACATCTGACATTCTCTATTCTAAGATTCCTTCAGTTGGGCCATATTGTGTTCTATGGTTCCTTTCAATTATTCTATGTGCCAAGGCCCCTTCCAGGTTTGACATTCCCTATCCTGTGTCTTAAGGGCACGTCCAGCTTTAAGATTCTATGTTCTAAGATCCCTCTAGCTCTGCCATTTTAACAGTCTGTAAGTACCACTTCTGGGTCAATATGGGAAGGAAGGAAGGAAGGAAGGAAGGAAGGAAGGAAGGAAGGAAGGAAGGAAGGAAGGAAGGAAGGAAGGAAGGAAGGAAGGTAGGAAGGAAGGAAGGAAGGAAAGAAGGCAGGCAGGCCTGGCCTCATAGCCAGAACTATGTCTTTTTCCCAGCTTCCTGCTGCTTCCCAAGGCTCTGATCTGACCCACTGAAGGTTTGTTTGTGAGAAAGGGTTGATTCTGTAGAGTTCTTGCATCAGTAATTGAGGCTGTCTTTCTTTAGGGACTCTGTCATACATGACAACAGCTCTGACCTATGAAAGACCTGGAGGATGGACCATCAATGGGCAAATAAGTCTGGCCTGGATTCTTTCCAATTTCTTTGCCCTCATAACCCACTCTCTTCCCCCTTGGAGTACCCCCAACATGATAAACCACTTAATGATCTATGTTAGCCCAGAGTAATCACATCAGATAATTCTGAAGAGCCAGATGGAAGGGGGATGGGGAGGAGGGGATTGTTCTGGATGGCAGAAGATGATAGAGGGAGCATATGGGAAGGGAGGGACCATGGGGAAATGCTAGAAATCTCTGAGACCCTCAACCAAAATCCTCAACTAGGCCAAAAGCCAAAACAGGCCTGAAATGAGTTGATCCCATGATACTGCTAGAGGGAAGCTTCCCCTCCCCTCCTAATAGCTCCCCCACTGGCAAGCCACAATTCAAACCAAATCAAATTAAACTGACAAACATTTATTGAGCAATAAATATGGCAGGGCCTGCGCTCTGGCCTGCTGGCTCTTTTCCTTTGTTAGGGTCCTCTCCTCTGATAAAATCTAACATTGTGCATCTCAGTGCTTCAGTGGGTATTCAAGAACACCAGCAGTGCCTTGCAACGTGGGGGAGAATTATCTTGTCCCACGTGGCCTTTACATTACCAGGTTGGGTGAGGCAGGGGAGAGGAAAGGAAAAGGGGCAGCTGAGAGCTGAGCAGGTTTGAGGCAAGAGTCCATTGACAGTATCAGAAGGCCTGAAATGAAGACTTACTAGGTCCAGTGAGCTCTTATATATAAAGCGATTTGGGAATCTTAAAACCTACATATAAACGTCAGCTACAATTGCTGTTATTACACTGAGCCAAGGACCAAAATGATCAGAGGTTAAACAATGTCCTGCTGCTCTAGAGAAGGTCTTTTGTCCATTAGGCACTGTCACAGGTCCAAGCAGGATGCAGCCAACGGAGGTTTGGGCAAAATCACCTGTCTGCCAGGCAGTGTGCTGAACCCTGAGATTACAAAGAAACACAGTCCTCCAACACAAGGAACGCTTGCAAACAGCTCTTTACACATAAGATATGCAGAGGGTAAATGGAAGGGGATGTGGGGAGGACTGGAAAAGAGCTCTTGTCAAAAGCAGGATTTGCAGAGTCTTGAAGGATGCCAGAGAAGTCAGGGCTGAATGGGATATCCAGAGTAAACAGTCCAAGGGAGCAGAAAGCATCCCAAGGTGCCTTGGCCTAAATCAGCTCCCAATAAGCAAGCTGGTGATCCAGATGCCAAGACAGTATCCTGTTCAGGGCAGTTTGGTTCCCAGGAACGTGTTCTGGATGCCCTCTTGAGTTGGAAAGTATAATGTTAGCCACACCTCCCCAATGCACTGAATGATCCCAACTAGGCTCTCACTTTCTAGGCCCCTTCATCTCTCCCCATTAGAGTAAACAGTTCTCTCAGACTGCCTCCAGTAGAAGTAGTTAATTAGTGTTGGAGCAAATATTCCTTAGTCTTTCAATCCATAGTTCTTCCATCAATGGGGTCGTCCCACTTAGAATAATAGACCCGCAGGAGATCATCCCAGGAGGGTAGGCTCTTCCCCTTGGGGCAGATTGTTTGTTTGAAAGTAACTATATGACAATACAATTGATTTCCTTCATAATCCTATATATTTTATTTTATTCATGTAAAAACATTATTCTAAGAAGGGCACACCAAACTGCCAAAGGGGTCTATGACACACACAAAAAAGTGAAGAACCCTTGTCACAGAATTATTAAAACTTGTTGGAAGGAGTCCCCCAGAGTATTTAGTTCAACCTGTACCCAAGCTGAGTGCCTTCTATCATGTCCTTGACAAAGGGTCATCCAGCCTCTGCTTGAAGCCTTCTAATGAGAATGACCCCACTACCTCCCAAGGCACTCCCTTTTCCCTTCTGGACTCTGCTGATTGTTAGCAAGTTTTCCCCATATGGAGCCAAAAGCTACTTCTGTAACTTCTCCCCAGTGTTCCTAGTCCTACCCCCTATACCTAAGGAGAACAAGTTTAACCCTTTTTATATAGAAAAGTCCTTCAAATACTTGAAGATAGGTCTCACGTCACCATAAGACTTCTCCAGCCTTAATATTTCAAAATAAAATGTTGTTTTATCTCTAAAAACAATCATCTTATGGTCTGGTCTCCTAACCTGGTTTTCCCCGTTTGTCAATGTCCTCCCTAAAATATGGTTCCCAGAAGTGAACATAATAGTAACCTGATCAGGGCAGGGGAGGAGAGGATTGTGATCTCCCCAGTTAGGAATACTCAAACTCTACTTCCATAAACATAGCCCCAAAACACTAACTTTTTTTCACTGTCATTCACACTGCTGACTCACTGAACTAGTTCCTCTTCTTTTTACAATCCAGATTCTTCCTACATTCCTCCTCCTTGATGAGGGCTGGTAAATCTCACTGTAGAAATTCTGCCTGTAATAGGAAAATGATAAATATTGGAGAAGATGTGGGAGAGTTGGAACTCTAATTCATTGTTGGTGGAGCTATGAGCTGATCCAACTTTGAGAGCAATTTGGAACTATACCCAAAAGGCTATAAAAATGTGCATACCCTTTGACCCAGCAATATCTCTTCTAGGGTTATATCCCAAAGAGATCAGAAAATACAAAAATATTTATAGCAGCTCTCTTTGTGGTGGCCCATAATTGGAAATTGAGGAGATGCTCATCAATTGGTGAATGGCGGAACAAGTTGTGGTATACAAATTTAATGGAATACTAATTTTTTAAATTTTATTTTATTTTTAATAAATTTATTAATTTTTAGTTTTCAACATTCATTTCCATAAGATTTTGAGTTCCAAATTTTATCCCCATCTCTCCCCTCCCCCACCCCAAAACACTGTGCATTCTGATTGTCCCTTTCCCCAATCTGCCCTCCCTTCTATCACACCCCTCCCTTCCCTTATCCCCATCTTCTCTCTTTTCTTGTAGGTCAAGATAGATATCTATATCCCATTATCTATATTTCTTATTTCCCAGTTGCATGAAAAAACCGTTCTCCACATTTGTTCCTAAAACTTTGAGTTCCAGCTTCTGCCCCTTCCTCCCTCCTCACCCATCCCCACTGAGAAGGGAAGCAATTCAATATAGGCTGTATATGTGTAGTTTTGCTAAAGACTTCCATAATAGTCATGTTGTGTAAGACTAACTATATTTCCCTCCATCCTATCCTGCTCCCCATTTATTCTATTCTCTCTTTAGACCTTGTCCCTCCTCTAAAGTGTTTACTTCTAATTACTCCCTCCTCCCATTTGCCCTCCCTGCTATCATCCCCCACCTGACTTATCCCCTTCTCCCCTACTTTCTTGTAGTGTAAGATAGATTTTCATATCAAATTGAGTGTACATGTTATTCCCTCCTTAAGCCAAATGTGATGAGAATAAGCTTCATTTTTTCCTTCTCACCTCCCCTCTTTTCCCCTCCATTGAAAAGGCTTTTTCTTGCCTCTTTTATGAGAGATAATTTGCCCCTTTCCATTTTTCCCTTTCTCCTCTAAATATATTCCTCTCTCACTCCTTAATTTTATTTTTTAGATATCATTCCTTCCTATTCAACTCATACTGTGCCTCCAAGCTGGCCCAGCTACTTCCTAACGTGGTGCCTCGGAACGACTGAAGGCACGTTCAGATCCCACAGGAGGCCTTTAAAGTCATGACAAAAGAAAACTAAGGCAATGGAGGACACCCCATGGCTCCGGGAGGCTCTATAAATGTATATGTGTGTGTATGTGTGTGTGTGTGTGTGTGTGTGTGTGTGTGTGTGTGTGTGTAATCCCTCCAGCTACCCAAATACTGAGAAAAGTTTCAAGAGTTACAAATATTATCTTTCCATGTAGGAATGTAAATAGTTCAGCTTTGGTAAGTCCCTTATGATTTCTCTTTCTTGTTTACCTTTTCATGCTTCTCTTCATTCTTGTGTTTGAAAGTCAAATTTTCTATTCAGCTCTGGTCTTTTCATCAAGAATGCTTGAAAGTCCTCTTTTTCATTGAATGACCATTTTTCCCCTGAAGTATTATACTCAGTTCTGCTGGGTAGGTGATTCTTAGTTTTAATTCTACTTCCTTTGACTTCTAGAATATCATATTCCAAGTCCTTCAATCCCTTAATGTAGGAGCTGATAGATCTTGTGTTATCCTGATTGTATTTCTACAGTACTTGAATTGTTTCTTTCTGGCTGCTTGTGATATTTTCTCCCTGACCTGGGAACTCTGGAATTTGACTAAAATATTCCTAGGAGTTTTTTTGTTTGGATCTCTTTCAGGAGGAGATCTGTGGGTTCTTTTAATATTCATTTTACCCTCTGGTTCCAGAATATCAGGGCAGTTTTCCTTGATAATTTCATGAAAGATGATGTCTAGGCTCTTCTTTTGATCATGGGTTTCAGGTACTCCCATAATTTTTAAATTGTCTCTCCTGGCTCTATTTTCCAGGTCAGTTGTTTTTCCAGTGAAATATTTCACATTATCCTCTATTTTTTATTCTTTTGGTTTTGTTGTGCAATTCCTTGGTTTCTAGTAAAGTCATTAGCTTCCATCTGCTCCATTATAATTTTTAAAGAAGTATTTTCTTCAGTGAGCTTTTGAACCTCCTTTTCCATGTCTAATTCTGCTTTTTAAAGTATTCTTCTCCTCATGGGCTTTTGAGGCCTATTTTGCCATTTAAGGTAGCCCAGTTTTAAACGTGTCATTTTCTTCAGCATTTTTTTGGGTCTCTTTTAGCAAGCTGTTGACTTTCTTTTCATGATTTCCTGGCATTGCTCTCATTTCTCTTCCCAATTTTTCTTCTACCTCTCTTACTTGATTTTAAAAATTCTTTTTGAACTCTTCCATGGCCTGAGACCATTGCATATTTATTTTAAAGGTTTTGGATGCAGAAGTCTTGACTTTTAGGTCTTCCTCTGATAGTATGCATACTCATTTGAAAGAATGGAAGAAAATACCTGTTCACCAAGAAAGCAACCTTCTATAATCTTATTTTTTTCCCTTTTTGGGGCATTTTCCCAGCCAGTTACTTGACTTTTGAGTCCTTTGTCAAGAGAAGGGTATACTCTTGGGATGTGTAAGTTCTCAGTTTCTCTAAGGTAGCACAATCAAGGGAGAGGAGTTTAATCCTCTCCTGGCCTGTGCTCTGGCCTGGGAGCAACCACAAGCTTTTCTGCCCAGGATCTGTCAGTAGAATTCCCTCTCCATAACTGCCTCCAGCTCCACCACACCAGTGCTCCTCCTTACCCCAGGACTGCCACTCAGGGCTGAGACCCAGACCAGCAGCTCAAGTCCCCCAAGGTCTTTAGGCCAAGGGCTCCAAAAATGGATGCTGCTCCTGCTACTACCTGGGGCCAGGGCTAGGGGAGGACCTTGCTCCCTTCTCAAGCAGGTGAAAGAGCTTTCTCACTGACCTTTGAAGCTCTCTTTGGCATTTGTGGATTGAGGGATCTGGGAACTGCAGCTGCTGCCAGTGGTGCCCTGAAACCTGCTCAGGTCCTATCCCTGCTGTACCATGAGGCCAAGGCCAGGCTGCACTCTACTCTGAGCCTGGCATTATAGACCTTTCCTTTCGGTCTTTCAGGCTGCCTTTGGCTGGAAATCTCTCTCACTCTGTCGTTTTGTGGCTTCTGCTGCTCTAGAATTTGTTTAGAGTCACTTTTTACAGGTATTTTATGGGCTGTGGGGGAGAGCTTCTACAGGTAAATCCTTCTACTCCACCATCTTGGCTCTGCCCTTAATGGAATATTATTGTGCTATAAGAAAGGATGAATAGGTGGACTTCAGAAAAACTTGGAAAGACTTATATGAACTGACGCTGAGTGAAGTGAGCAGAACCAGGAGAACATTATGCACAGTAACAGTCACAGTGTACGAGGACTGTTTCTGATAGACTTAACCCTTCACAGTGATGCAAGGGCATATAACATCTACAAAGGATTCATGGTGCAAAATGCTATCCACATGCAGAGAAAGAACTATGTAGTTGGATCGCAGAATGAAGCAGATTATTTTCTCCTTTGTTATGTTTTGTTTTTCTCATTGTTTCTCCCATTCATTTTAATTCTTCTGTGCAACATAACTAATGTGAAAATGTGTTTCATAGGAATGCATGTGTAGAACCCATATAAGATTGCATGCCATTGTGGGTAGGGAGGGGGAGAAAATTTGGAACTTATGGAAGTGATCATTGAAAGCTGAAAACAAATAATTAATAAATTTGGAGGAAAAAAAGAAAAAAATTCTGCCTAACCTCCAGGTTCAACACATGAGCAAGAAGATCTGAGTTCAAATCCTGGCTGGGCAAATTTATTAGCATCTCCTGAGACTCAGTTTACTTATCTCAAAAAATGAAGAGCTTAACTAGATCATCTTAAAAGTCCTTTCAGCTCTAAATTTTATGACATCCTGAATGGGGTGAGCAATGGACCTCCTAGGTTTTAGAATCCCATCCCACTGGTTACAGATTTGATCTTTTGTGTCACTATAAATGGTTAAGTACCAGATTTCCAATGTTCTGAAGGGCCTGTGGTCTAGTCACATACCTGGCCTAGTCTCCTAGTTACAAGAATGTAACTTAGCGCCCTGCTGTTCTCCCTCCCTTTCTTCTGCTCTCCCTTTTGTCCTTCCACTCCCAAGCTGGCAACAAGGCCCATTGTGGTCCTGCTACCAAGTCTGAAGAGGTCCTGAACTTCCCACTGTTTTATCCTGTGAGTTCACTGGTGAGTACCCCAGTCCCCAAGTGTGCCAATAATTCAGATTCACTGATGGGACTGCTCTCAGCTTCTGAAACATTTCATTTTGTTTCCTTTGTGTGTGTAGGTGTTTTTTTGGCCAGGATCTTTATTACCTTTCCAAGCTGCCAAACACCTGTCACTTATTGCTGTGCCTAAGAGAAGTATTCAGGGAAATTCATTAGCGCAGCCTGGCCTTGCTTACTTAGCAGAGCTGCATCCATTCCCCCAACCTTGTCTGTTGGCATTGTCATCAATCATTCTAAGACCAATCCTGTCCTTTTCTGCCTGACCCTGGAGAGATGACTAGTACCTAGAGAGACACAGACAGACAGAGACAGAAACAGTTCTAAATCTTATGACACACTGGATAGGGTGGGGAGTGGACCCCGTGGGTTTTAGCTTATAGGTGACAGGATTGATCTCTGAGTGGCCATAAATGGCCTGAAATACTAGATTTCCAATGCTCTGGATGACATCTGGTCTAGTCATATACCTGGCCAACTTTCTCACTTGCAAGAAGGGATTCTTAGCTCAAAGTCAGACAGACAGAAACAGAGACAAGCAGAGAGCTACCCATTCATCTTCAAATTCCTTCACTTACAGTCTCACAGACTCCCCTCACTGGCTGTTCAAGAACTCCCTCTGGTCTGTACTCCCTGGACAGCACCCCAGAATCTAGATCTGCCCCTCTCCAGCCCCTTATCAAAGCTCACCTCACCTGTGCTCCATGCCTAGGATCTCAAAGACTCTCACAGACAGAATGGATCCTATCTGGGTCAGACTGAATCTCTGACAAAGGTCAGCCCTCCTCTGCTTAGAGACATTCATTGATAGGATTGGCCCATTCTACTACACTTTTGCTAAGGGAAACGTTTAGGGAAATTTATCAACACAGCCCATTTATTTAGTGTCAGGAGATGGTATTTAAGTAATGGAGTATTGGTTTGGGGATCAGGAAGATGCCTCTGATGATTATTAATTATGTGATTATAGGCAAATCATTGATCCCTGGCACATTATAGCAGCTTAATAAATGTTTAATGACTGACTGATCCCCTCTGGGTCTCAGTTTCACCCTCTCTAAATTGAGGATAATAATGTCCTGTAATATATGCCTCACTTTGTTGTTGTGAGGCTCAAACAATTTTAGTATGCAAAATGTTTTTAAAATTCTATATATCTGTCAGCTCTTAGCATTATCCTTTCATTCTCCCTGCCCCCGCCTTTTTCTGCCAAGAGCATCATTAGTTATTTTGATCCCAGTTTTTCTTACCTAACCAGGAGAGTTGATCAGTATCCAGAGAAAAAGACCAGAGATCTATCTACTCTTTTTTCTATTTCATATCACTTGCTTTTAAATGTTTTAATGTTTTATTTTTTCCAATTCCATGTAAAAACAATTTGTAGCATTCTTTTTTTAAATTTTGAGTTCCAACTTTTCTCCCTCTGACCTTCCCCCTTGTCCCTCCCTGAGATGGCAAGCAATTTGATATGGGTCATACATGTTATGTATGTAGTTATGCAAGACGTATTTCCATATTAGTTATGTTGTGAAAGAAAACACAGACAAAAAAAACACAAAAAATAAAGTAAAAAATAATATGGACAGCCAGGTCTCACAACAGATAAAGCCTAGTGTTTACTTATTTAGCGCCACACCAATCAATCTATCAAAAATTAATTTTATAGAACTAGAAAAATAATAACAAAATACATCTGGAAGAAGAAAAGATCAAGAATATGAAGAGAATTGATGAAAAAAACATGAAGGAAGATCTAGCCATACCAGATCTCAAATTGTATTATAAAGCACTAATCATTAAAACATTCTGGTACTGGCTAAGAAATAAAGTAGTGGATCAGTAGAGTAGATTAGGTACACAATACACATTGTGTATGCATAAATGACCATGGTATTGACAAACACAAAGGTCCCAGCTTTAGGGATAAGAACTCAATATTTGACAAAAACTACTAGGAAAACTGGAAAGTGGTCTGGAATGGGAAGACCTAAGCTCAAATCTGCCCTCAGACACTTAGCAGCTGTGTGACCCTGGGCAAGTCTTTTAACATGGTTTGCATGTTTCCTCATCTGTCAAGTTGTTGTGCTGCTTGTCCTTTGTTCTTGAAGAGGACCATGATATCAAGATGATGACATGACTTGTAGCTGACTTTGATTTGAGTGAGGGAGGGCTGTTCAAGGTCACCAACCTCATTTTCTTCACCAGAGTCATCTGAGTCCAGTGGCCTGATATTCATCATGATGACTGAAAATAGCCCAGGATGCAATGTGAAACCCTGGCCCTTTTAGGCTAAGATCTTATCACATTCTCCCTTTGAGTGAGATACTTCTCATCTGTCAAATGAGCTGGATAAGGAAGTGCCAAAACACTCTAGAATCTTTGCCAAGAAAACCCCAAATATGGTTATGAATAGTCAGACATGATTAAAAAAATAAATGAACTAGGTCCAGGGTTAGACTGCTGCATTCCCTTCTCATCCAAGTGAAAGAGGTTTCCCACTGACCTTTGAAACTGTCTTTGGCATTTGTGAGTTGAGGAATCTGGGACCTGCAGCTGCTGCTGGTGGCACTTTGAAGACTGTTCCAGTCCTGTCCTTGCGGTGCTGCCCACGCTGTGCTGTGCTGTGCTGCGCCCAGTGCAATAGACTTTTCCTGTCAGCTTTGCAGGCTGCCTTGAGCTGGAAATCTCTTTCACTCATTCAGTCGTTTTGTGGCTTCTGCTGCTCCAGAATTTGTTTAGAGTCATTTTTTACAGGTATTTTATGGGCTATGGGAGAAGAGCTTCTAGAGGTGCATCCTTCTACTCCACCATCTTGGCTCTGCCCCTATGAAATTAATTTTTGATAGTTTGATTGGTGTGGCACTAAATAAGTAAATTAATTTGGGAAGAATTGTCATTTTATAACATTGGCTTGGCCTACCCATGTTTTTCCAGTTGTTCAGATCTGACTTTATTGGTGTGAAAAATGTTTTGTAATTGTGTTCATATAGTTCCTGGGTTTGTCTTAGCAGGAAGACTCCCAAGTATTTTATATTGTCTACAGTTATTGCCATATAACTTTAAAACAGCAGGATTTTCATTGAGAGTCAAATGTACTTTTCCCACTATACCATATGGCTTTCGTTGTCAGAAAATTCTTCCTTATATCCATAAAATCTTCCTCCCTCCTGCTTCTACCCATTCCTTCTAGTTTTGTTCTCATGGGCCAAACAAAACAAGTCTAATCCCTCTTCCATAAGACAAACCATCAAATACTTGAAGATGGGGATCATGTTTTCTCTAACTCTTTTCTCCTCCAGGCCATACAGCACCAGTTGTGTCAACACTGCCACTGATCCCAGCATCCTCTCTGTCCTGCTTCCTCTTTTCTATATCCCCCAGCTTGTCAGAGAAGGTCCTTCCTACAGCATGACATCCTGAACTAAGCATAACACTTCAGGTATGGTCTAACCAGGGCAGAAGACAGTAAGACCATCCATCACCTGCCTTATTCTGGACACTATGCCTCTGCTAAGGTGGCCAGTTAAAGGTCACCTTATCCTTTTCGGCTAACATGTCAGGAATTCAGTGATAGTGGAGCACCATGATCAAAAATCAAAATCAGATCTGACCCAGAATGCAATGAAGAACTAATCAAATTGTGAAGAGGACACTTACAGAACCAGATAAAATAAAATTCATTGAGGAATAAAAGATCTAGAACTTCAAAGGAAATAATAATTTTTGAAAGAAATAAAGGAGGAATTGCACTTTGAGACTTAAAACTCTAAATTTGTCAACATAAAGACTATTTGATACCATTAAAAGAGAAAAATGTAGGAAGTAATCATAGATTGGAGCTGGAAGGCACCTGAAAGTTGATCTAGTCTAACTCCTTTGTTATATAGAAGAAGAAACTAAGACTCAGAGATTTGACTTGCCTAGGGTCACACAGATAGAAAAGTGTTAAAGGTGATATGTGAACTCAGGTATTCCTGGCTCAAAGTCCAGCACTCTGCTATGCCATACTACCTTGATCAGAGGTAGATAATATAAGAGATAAGCAAGGATCAGAAAAATGAGAAGCAAAAGACCAATGTTTAATGAGCCCAAGTACGTAAATTATCTGGGGAAGGTCTCTGCATTTGACAAAACTGCTATGGAAACTGACAAGCAGTTTGGCACGAATTATCTTAACCATCATCTTACACCATAAAACACAAAAAGAACCAAATTAATACCTGAACGGAAAAGGTCACACTGTGAAAAAAATAAAGGAAAATTAAGGGAAGCATTTTGCACAACTATCATTAAGGAGAGGATTCTTGATCAGTAGCAGACAGAAGTAATCACAGTGACAAATTCAGTTACATTATAAGTATATATAATATGTTAAATATGAATATAATAACAAATAAATCTAAACAGAAATAAAGAAGTTCAGTTACATAAACTCCAAAAGCTTTTTCCCTAACAGAAGAACTACAGATAGAATAAGAAGAGAAATTATTAAGAAGGAAAAATCTTTACACCTGGCTTACTGATAAAAGCTTTCTATCCAAAATGTACAGGGAGTGAGGAAAGGGAACAAGTATTTATTAAGCATCTGCTGTGTGCCAGGCACTATGCAAATATTATCTCATTTGATCCTAGGGATTTGACACAAATATCTAGGAACAAAAGTTTTCCTTCAATAATTGGTCAAATGATATACATAGTTTTCAAAAGAAGATTGCAAACTATGAATGACAGTATGAAAATATTCTCTAAATCACTAAGAATATGAGAAATGGAAATCAGAACAACTCCAAGGGTTTTATCTCCCATCTTTCAGACTGGCAAAAGATAACAAAAGGCAGGAACAGTCTATATTGGAGAGGTTGTGGGAAGACTGTCATCATTTTTGGTGTTGATTATATCAGAGATTCTTTCCGCACCTTTCGCATATTTCTCTCCTTCAGATATTGGTCCTTCAGGGCCCTCATAGCTGTATAACCTCCACCATGGATCTCCTCCTTGGTCCAGCTTTGCCATTTTCCCATTTTTGTTCTCTTTAGTTCCATTTCTACCTTTTTTTATCATCACTACAGGGTCCATTTTCCTTGGTGGAGAAAGCAGATTGTTGAAATGTGTTTTGCAAATCTTTTGCATTTTGTTTCTGTTTGTAGTTTTTCTATTTTTATCCCTGAATGCCCTTGGGAAGACTTTTCTTCATTGGTTATCTTGCCAAGCTTTCTTTAAATTGATTTTTACCATTCATTTCTCTTGGCTCCATGGAATAATATTGTTCATAAATGGCCATCATCCTTCGTGTATCAGGAGCCTTCCTCTCTCCCCCACTGTCTGTACCCTCATAACAACATGGAGTATATTCAGTTACCAATCCTGGTTCTAGGCAAGCACATGGAAGCTCAGGGGTGGGAGGTGGGGCTTCTTCTGGCCATGTGTGACTCATTACTGAGAGGTGCACATTGTGATATGATAAGAAGCTGTTTTATTAACAGATGATTTGGAGCATGTTCAAAAGGCAACAGCCCTTCACCTTAACTGAGATTCTTCCATGTGACAAATAATATGCTCTCTCTAGACTCATGAGGAGGAGATGGACTTTGCTGTCATGTGGGGCATGGACTCAACTAAGATGACCTTACAATGAGGACCTTGGATGCTTTTTCCTCTTTGTTTTCTTTTTTAGTATTATTAATTTGTTTGTTTTCAGTTTTCTACAATCACTTCCATAAGTCTTAGATTTTCTCCCCTTTCCTCCCACCTCCCTCTGTGAGATGGCATGCAATCTTATATGGATGCTACATATACATTCTTATAATCACATTTTCACATTAGTCATGTTGCATATAAGAATTAAAATGAATGGGAGAAACCATGAGAAAAACCCAAACAAAACAAAACATAATGCAAGAGAAAATATTCTGTTTCATTCTGCATTACAATTCCATAGTTCTTTCTCTGGATGTGGATGGCATTTTGCCTCAAGAGTTCTTTGGGAATGTTTTAGGTCCTTGCATTGCTGTGAAGGGCTAAGTTTACCAGAAAAACTCCTCACACACCGTGATTGTTACTGTGTATAATGATATCCTGGTTCTGCTCCTTTCACTCAGCATTAGTTCATATAAGTCTTTCCAGGCCTCTCTGAAGTCTTCCTGTTCATCATTTCTTATAGCACAATGGTATTCCATTACATTCACATACCACAACTTGTTCAGCCATTCCCCAATTGATGGGCATCCCCTTGATTTCCAGTTTTTGGCCACCACAAAGAGAACTGCTATAAACATTTTTGTACATGTGGGACCCTTTCCCATTTTTATTATTTCTTTGGGATACAGTCCTAGAAGAGATATTGCTGGGTCAAAAGATATGCACATTTTTTGTATCTCTTTGGGCATAGTTCCAAATCGCTCTCCAGAATGGTTGGATTAGCTCACAGCTCCACCAACAATGAATTAGTGTTCCAACTCTCCCACATCTTCTCCAACATTTATCATTTTTTTCTGTTTTTTCATGTTTGCCAATCTGATAGGTGTGTGTGGGATGGCTCAGGTCCCTACATAAATCAATTACTTAGAGGCCTCTCAAAGTGATGACAGAAAAGAGATTTATTTGATTCTCAAGAAGCGGGGCTTACCTGTAGGAGTAGGAAAGCTGAAGACAAAGAACAGGACAGTGATTTATATAGACCCTAACGCAAGTCCCTCCTCCCCCCACTGACCATTATCCTCATTAGCTGAGAATATGATCTTACATTCTAGACACGAAATCTAACCAATCCCTTTTGAAATGAAGACATCGAGGAATTATGTAAGTTTTGTCCAATCATTGAGACCCTAATACACTACACAGTTTTATATCCTTATATGGAACTATTCTATTCTAAAAATATTGTAACCTTGAGCCTTTAGGCCTTACCTCACCCCTGGGAGAAAAATTACAATCTGAGGAGTCTTCACTAAGTCTATCTCACTCAATCCCTCCTCTTATTTTATCAGCCTGAAGACTTCTCACGGATGTTTCAACCAAAGTTCTATAACATAATCTCACACTGTCTATTAATCTCCTCATCCCAATCAGGATCATTCATGTTTCTTGTCTCCACAGGTGCCCAGCCTTCCTTCTTTAATATCATCAATCGAATGGCTCCTTCGGTCCTTTCTTCTACTCTAGCAAGTTTTAGTAAAGAATTTCTAACTATTTTAGTAATTAGTGAAATTAAACAAGATAAGGCCAAACCACAGTAACCTCTTCTACCAGCTCCCCTCAAACCAGGACCACCAGGATGTATTGAAAGGGGAGCCCCAAGTTTGTATGGGAACATGAGCAACTTTCCTGATATTCTTGGTGATCTCTTTCACTATCCTTCCATTATCATCAATTTTTAAGCAACATGCGGACAAATTGAGCTTTCCACAAACTCCCCCTTCTTCTGCAAGTAAATAATCTAAGATCAACCTATGTTGCAGTACTGCTTCCCTAGTTTGCGTGGCTTGATCAGCCAATAAGTCCAAAGCCTTTGCTGTTTGATTGGTTATAATTTCAACTACTGCTTGGAATCTGATTAGTCTGTTTAGTAGATATATAGGGGTTCTATAACCCCAGTTCCCATCTTGAGCCCAAGTTGCAGGCCCATACTCTCTGATTATCCTCTCAGGAGGCCAAGTATCGCCCCACCCATTTGCATTTCCAGTCTGAGTGAGGGAGGTGTCGATGTTCCTCTTTCTTTTTGCTAGATCATCATATAGAGGGACCCCTAGATGCTGTTTCCCTGATTCAGGCAAGAAAAAGAATTTAGGTCTCACCAATCCAATGTAACAAACACCTCTCCAGTTTAGCAGAAGGTGAGTATAGGCTGTCTGTCCACATATCCAATAATGCCCTCTCAAAGCAGGATTTTCCTCTAGAAACAGTCTTACTCTATAATCCACAGCCGGAAAGTACATCACATCATCCGGGCCTAATGGTCCCCCTTTCATGATCTCTGACTTACCCTTCCATAGTTGTTGTTTCCTCTTCCATATACAATGTTGATAATTCTCCCCAGTTCTATTGATTACACTCCAGAAAGTATCAAACATCATCCTATGTGTTCCATTCTCCCACTTCCATACCCATTCTTTATATTCTGTGTTATTCTTAATACTGTTCATATATATACAACTCCACAAATAGTCATGGTCATGACCCCCTTCACATGGTTTTCTGGGATCAGAGGGGTTGTAAAACTTATACCCACAATTTTTGTGATATTCTCCTTTTGTTCTCTTCGTATGAAGAGGATGGGAAGAATGAATGGGTACAGGGAATCACCCTACCATCTGAACAAGTAATACCGTTTTGATCCCATCTGTTTGCATACTGGGCACAATCAATACGAGCCAGGGTTTCTGGCCTTTGTGTGAATGTCCATTTACAATTACTTTCTCCCAGCCATGTCTACTGCAATTCAGGTCCTGTTTGGTTTAAACAATGTTCACCTGGAACTGATTCGGACAAAGACCATTGGTGTTTCTCCTGGCTTGTCCAGAATCTTGTTCCATCATGTACTACAGATTTATTACTTAAGATCCAGACTGGACTCAGCGGTACTGCTACCCATGGCCATTGGCTTAACCGCTGAGGTCCCCCCACAAATCCAACAGTCGGATACCTCAAAGGTGTCCACAATGGTCTGAATTAGGGCCAGGAAACTATTTTCAAGAGGGGGGGGGTTGATAACTGGGGCCTGGTGTCCCAGCAGTGGGAACAGGATCATGCCTAAAAGGGACATTCCCAGGGTATTACATTTTGGTTGCATTGTTCCCACGGTTTGTCAAGTCCACCCAGTCTTAATAAAAGAGTCCTGTTTAGATATTGTGATTAATGGCTTAGGACAATTGCTGAACAGAGAATCCTGTTAAGAACAAACAATAATAATCCTAGTATAGTTCCCCAAATAACAAAACTTATAATGAATATATATATTTACCTCATTGTCTATCCCTTTCCAAATTCTGTGTGTTCTCACACACGCTTCAAACGGAGCTTTTAATACTGACAAAGTGTGTCTCCAAGCATGAAGCCTGAGAGTTTAATAACTAATAGCAATAATTATAAATGACAGTAAACAACTTTCAAATTTTTCAATGCAATAACTTTCCATAACTTTGTCTACTGGTTTCCCAATCATGCTAAACATTTTCTGAATTGGGATGGGGGAATAGATAGTTCAAGGTTCAATCTTACCCATATTCCTCCCCTCCTCTTATTTTTCCTTTTTCCACACCTAAATCCAATCAATAAATACCTCTTCACATTCTTTCCCTTATGAATCCTTCCCTTCATCTATCTTCCTTTTATATGAATATGGGAAGGAAGCAAAGTTGACTGACACATTAGCAAATTACAGGGGGCAGTCCCCTTGTCATAAGTACAGATACAGAGATTTAAATTAATGAACTGTCCATTTAGAGGTTCCATCTCATACAGCAGTCTGGGGAAAAATATCATCTTATGCAGTTTTCTGATCTGGATGCTCCTTCAAACAGTCTTCAGCACAGCATCTCAGCATCTTCTTCTCTTCGTCTTCTTGTAGAAATCCAGATGTCCACTCTCCTACAAAACTGAACTTAATACCATCTTAGATTACCATTCCTATCACTCTTACAAAAATCACAATTGAAACTTTGACAAATTGTCATTTAACAAAAAAAGAAAATTCACATTAAAATGCAGCTTCTACATTTCACAGTAAGTCATTATTCATTCCGTCATTAGGAAGATGAGATTTCACTAAGGAGTCAATACCAGGCTCCAGTACTTATATAAATACAATAAATAATCATTTTTAACACAGTGCACATCACATCATAAAACAATTCCAACTTCTGATCATGTGATGCTTCTTTTAAAGCATTTACAATATAGTCCACAAACCATTTTTCATTTAACATTAACCAACTAAGACAAAATAATAACTATGCATGCTAGTCTCACAAGCCTTTAACCTAATCATCTCCACACTATTACTAAGAATTAGAGGACCCTAACTTATTGTTGTTGGTCTAAAGTCCTAAACCTGTTAGCTCAATTTTAGACTTAACCTCAGATGTTCCCCTACCAACAATCTATTATTTCAACAGATCTGGTATTATTACTTACAAAACTTCTGATTTTAGGAATTTGCCACTAAGAGTAGGGACATTGCAGGGAAACAACATCTCCCTTACTTCATGTCAGTTCCAGGCAGGAGTAGATTGTCAACTGGTGTTCAGCCAGGCTTAAAGTCTACCAGGTGTCAGTGGGGAAATTGAGTCAGGAGAATCCTACCTCAGCCCAGACTGAACAGTCGCTCTCCCGACCTTCCCACGAGATCACCTTTTTGCAGTTCATACAAGCATCTCACAGGCTTACTGGCATCATGGATCATTGGCTCAGACCACCTCTCTTGCTATCCACACCTGGAGTTAGACTCAGAAGAACAGTCAGTTAATAGTCCCACAAAAATCTTAAAATAGCAAAGCTCCAATAATCAGTTTCAGACATGACTAATTTCACATTGGCCAAGGAACATCTTTGAAGCAGGTCTAAGTAGCCTACATGCCTTTCTATACATGTTCTAGTTCCTGATTGAATAACAATCATAAGTCATTGCTCTAATAGATTTATATCTGTTTCCCAAACTACTTTATCCCTTTCTAACCCTGCTCAATCTAAAAGAATGAGCTACACATGTGATAAGTTCAAACACTAACTTGAATTTTTATGTTTATGTAATGAATTCAAATCAAAACAATCATTTAACTTTCAATGCCAAATATTACCAGAGGCTACCCACCTCTAAGAAAATTAGACTGAAATTCTTTCCCCAAACTGAGGATATCTCTGATTTAGTCTCAGTAATTAATTCAGTTAATTGTTTTAATACTAATTGCTTTTACATCATTTTGTAACCTGTAAAGATCTTATTCCAAGTTGGGACCTTTGTCCATTGCCCCAAAAGAGTTTTAGTGTCATTTGTCTAAAGGCCCTGGAAAACTTCACCTTAAAAATTCCTTGGTTTTTTTTTTTTTTTCCACATGAACTGGCTCTCCTAAGATCCACTCTATCACTATGCCCAAGTCTATTCTACTTCCCACTCTTAATTCTATCAGTCCAAATCTCCAGTTTACTGGCCACTCCCATCAAGACCATTCCTGGAGCTCCCAGACCACCTGGGCCCCCCACCACTATTTTTTTTTTTTTGACAGAAAAGAGATTCCTTTCCCTGAATCCCCCTGTAAATAAAATACAATTACAGTTAAGTTTAAATCCCAGTCTTGTTCTATGTAACAATGATACAATATCTACTTATTCCCATTAGATTTAGAAAGAATGTTCCCAGGGATTTTATTTACCTCTTAGATCTTAAATTTGCCCTAAAAAGCCAATCACTGAAGATCATTTCTTATACATTTTCAAATTCTCACCAAAGCAAGTTCTATATACAATCTCCTCAGCTGCTGGGGCTGTACTTGTTACTAGTCTGAGGACTGCTTCTTTCCCCCACATATTCACACAGTGTACCAGCTTTAGGTTTTAGCATTAGAATTACAAATGGCAAACATAATTTTCATAAGTGATAACAAATTGTTTTAGCTATGAACCCGAACAATAAATTTCAGATGACATCAATTGCATTTTCATATCCTATTAGAGAAACTAAATTCTTCCCACTTTTGTAACTTACAATACAAATTGGATAGGTAGGCCTTCCAAAAACCCATACGAAAGATTTTTACAAAGTATTTTTTAATACAACAAATATTTCCTCTCTTATGAAGAGTTTACAATTTATCACAATCCCCTTGAAACTAACTGACAGAACTCACAAGAAAAGACCTAAACCCAAAGCCTTTTCACATTTGCCCATAAACTTTCTTTTACAAACATAACTTTAGAGTAAATGCTTGATTCATGGCAAAAACAATTTTAGCTAAAATTTCCTTTTCAACAACAGAAATAAACTTTTAACATAATACATGCTCAGATGAAACAGGCTTGAAAATCACACCTATACATGTACATTTTTAAAGCGTTCTCATTTTCTTAAGAATGCTACAACAAGGAAACTCTTATAAAAAAAATTCATAACAGCTCTTTTTAACCAATTCACTAATTAGCTTAACAATGCAATTTCTAATACAATATTTAGATGGATTACCTAAAAATTTAAACTTATTTAAGTTTACTTAAAACTTAAAAGAAGCCATTAACCTATTCAGCTCTTTTTTATAACCAAATGTAAGTTTCAAATTATCAAATTTCTACCACATCTTTTTAAAACCCTGATCTATATATAACAAATTACAAAATTCAAAATCGTGTAAACAGTTACATTAGATTAATGTTGCATCCAACAAATACCTATCCTTTTGTTACTGGATCTAACATTTTTGGCAGAAATGCTGCTGGGTGTCTCTGCCCTCCTCTTATTTGTGCCAGGATTCCCAAGGCCACCCCTTTCTGGCCCTCCCACCCTGCAAAGAAAAAGAAAAACCTAAACTTATTATCTTTTTACTTTAAATACATTGTCTGGCATCAAATATATTGATCTAATTAAACCTAAATCCAAAACTCTCAGCTCTAAGTTGCTTACTTGAGATTTTTTTTACTTTCTAATCTTCTGCTTACTTCCACCAAACTTTAATAAATTCTATACTATCTGAAGCATTAAATTAAGAATGACACATTTCACCTATTCACAATTCCAAATAGACCAGAATGAATTCACTTCACTTTCTGTTATTTCCCATTACACTAAAATTTCTTCTTTTGGGTGAGGCAGGAAATGGTTAATTGGTTCCCAGCATGCCTCTTAGGTCTGAGGGAAAAAGAATTTTTTTTTTTTTCTCTCCCTCCTTGTCCCTCCACCCCTCTGAAACTAGTCTGGAGGGGCTGAAGAAAGGGAGTAACAGGAATTTCAAGGACAGTTCAGCTCAGCCTTTCTGCTCCTGCTGGCTGGCTGGCTGGCTGGCTAAATTTACAACCTTATCAGATGAAAACAGAGACACACAGACTTTCATTCACACAGAAATACCAGCACAACATATACAGACAAAACATTTAACAGAATAGAATAGGACATATAGGTTTAAATTTTTGTCACACCCAGTCCTCGGAGGAACCATACTTGGGCCAGATTGTGCCTCCTCCTCCGATGTCTTTTCACCCCATACGAAACAACAGTACTTAATCATCTTCTTCTACATTCTTTTCTCTATAATTTTGGTAATTCATGCCAATTTTGTAATCGGTTTCCCAAGGGACTATTTACCGGTATCTCTTCCTGACTCCACTCCGAAGCTCTATTCCTGGACTGCTTCTGTCCCATTTTGGTCGAGGGTTGTCGCCAACACCTCCGAGTCTGAGACTCAACGAATTGTGCTAGCTCCCTTGCTAGCTCTCCTGCTAGCTCTCCTGCTAGCTCTCCTGCTAGCTTCTTAGGAATTATGCTAGCTCCCTTGCTAGCTCTCCTGCTAGCTCTCCTGCTAGCTTCTTAGGAATTATGCTAGCTCCCCTGCTAGCTCTCCTGCTAGCTCTCCTGCTAGCTTCTTAGGAATTATGCTAGCTCCCCTGCTAGCTCCCCTGCTAGCTCTCCCGCTGGCTCTCCTGCTAGCTTCTTAGGAATTATGCTAGCTCCCCTGCTAGCTCTCCTGCTAGCTCTCCTGCTAGCTCTCCTGCTAGCTTCTTAGGAATTATGCTAGCTCCCCTGCTAGCTCCCCTGCTAGCTCTCCTGCTAGCTCTCCTGCTAGCTTCTTAGGAATTATGCTAGCTCCCCTGCTAGCTCTCCTGCTAGCTCTCCTGCTAGCTCTCCTGCTAGCTTCTTAGGAATTATGCTAGCTCCCCTGCTAGCTCCCCTGCTAGCTCTCCTGCTAGCTCTCCTGCTAGCTTCTTAGGAATTATGCTAGCTCCCCTGCTAGCTCTCCTGCTAGCTCTCCTGCTAGATTCTCCTGCTAGCTCTCCTGCTAGCTTCTCTTGCCAGCTCTCAGGTGAGGGTCGCCCGTCACCAGCAGTCACCCAGCAAACGTTTTTGGGGGGGCCCTTCACCCTGGGGTCCCGCAGTCCACTAATTTGGTTGGGAGTCATCACCTTCTCCCCGAGTCTATCTAAGACTCAACGAATTGACCCCCAGGCCCAACCCTGCGCTTACCACTGGGTCGTATACGCGTACAAGTTGCCTGACTGCAAACTTCAACACCAACCGGTTGGCATTTTTACACACTTCACAGCTTCGGAGTCTTTGGAGTCCCTATCTCTATTCTTTTCTGTCTTCACTGAGTTCCTCTGCTTCGGGTCGTTACCTTGCAGAGAGGGAGGCCCAGCAGCCCTTTCCAAGGACAATGGGGAAATCTCCCCACAGGCGCCCAGTCTTTGAACTGAGCTGTCAGCCGTCTCTCAGAAAGGTCACAGATCCTGGACGAGCCCCCAAACTGTGTGGGATGGCTCAGGTCCCTACATAAATCAATTACTTAGAGGCCTCTCAAAGTGATGACAGAAAAGTGATTTATTCGATTCTCGAGAAGTGGGGCTCACCTGTAGGAGTAGGAAAGCCGAAGACAAAGAACAGGACAGTGATTTATATAGACCCTAACACAAGTCCCTCCTCCCCCCACTGACCATTATCCTCATTAGCTGAGAATATGGTCTTACATTCTAGACACGAAATCTAACCAATCCCTTTTGAAATGAAGACATCGAGGAATTATGTAAGTTTTGTCCAATCATTGAGACCCTAATACACTACACAGTTTTATATCCTTATATGGAACTATTCTATTCTAAAAATATTGTAACCTTGAGCCTTTAGGCCTTACCTCACCCCTGGGAGAAAAATTACAATCTGAGGAGTCTTCACTAAGTCTGTCTCACTCAGGTGTGATGTAGTACCTCAGAGTTGTTTTGATTTGCATCTCTATAATCAATAGTGATTTAGAGCATTTTTTCATATGCCTATAGATAGCTTTAATTTCTTCCTCTGAAAACTGCCTGTTCATATCCTTTGACCATTTATCAGTTGGGGAATTCCTCTTTGTTTTCTCTCCTCAGAAGGTAATTGAATATCAGCCTGAAGGTGGAGCATGGATATGCCCAGGCTTAGACATGACCTAGTGATGGAATGCTAATGTTTGTAAGAAATGATGAAAAGACTGGTTTTAGAAAAAACATGGAAAGACTTGCATGAAACAATGCAGAGTGAAATGAACAGAATCAAGAGAATGTTGTCTGCAGTAACAGCAATTTTGTTTGAAGAGTAATTGTGAAAGACTAACTCATTCTGAGTAATATGATCATTCAAATCAGCTACAAAGGACTTTTGAAAGAAAGTGGTATCCACCTCCAGAAAAGGAATGATATATCGAGCTACATATTGTAGAGTTCCACATATATATATCTATATCAAATGCTGGCCTTCTCTAATGTGATGTTGGAAGGGAGGGAGACAACTCAAAATATAACAAAAAATAAATATTTTTTAAAATACGGAAGAGAGGGAGGAAAAAAAGAAATGACCTAGTGAGTTCAAGAAGCCCAGAGAATCTAGATCTAGTGCGAGAAGAAGCTGATGGTGTCACATGCAAGAGTGGTTGGTTGTGGGGAATTCAGGAGCAAGTTGATTGTGGAATAGCTGAGCTCTCTTTTCAGAGGAGGTTCAGTGCAGAGTGTGGTGACAGTGCAAAGCTGAGGTGAAATGTAACTGCTTAATCGGCAATCCCACAAACTGACCTAAGTTCTGAGAAGATTTAACCAGTAGTTTTTAAGTTGTTACCAAATCCTGTTGAAAATTTGTTTTTCTTAATTATGAGCTTGTAAGTGCCCTGTACTTAGCATTCATTTTGTGTGTAAGAGTAAACTGCCTAATTTATATTGTACAATGAATTCCTTTTTGTACCCTCTCTTTGAAGTAATCTCTGGATATGAGCCATACGAAACTTTTAAGTAAAATCATCCCTGGGGTGGGGAGGGAGGGCAGGGAAGGTGCTTAACAAGCCATTGAGTGTGGGAAGAGGGAGCCTAACTCCCCTTGTTAGAAACAGGCACCCCCATAACTAAAGCTTATTCAGACTGAACACCTGCATACAAAATGGGCTGCAGTGCCACAGCTCCCATGGTCACTCAGCAGGGGTTCTTCAAGGTTAGATTTATTAGATTTTAGAGATGGGTTAATAGTTGCAGTCAAAGATTCCATGACTGAGTTTTTGAAGCTTTAAAGTGTAATCTCCACTTTCTTTATAACCACCATCTCCCAGTTTCCACTTTACCCACTCTCCAGTTGAATCAAGTACTTCCTAACCAATCACACGTGAACTGGAGATCACCAGTTTTGAATATTCTGACTGGGCTGACTCCCATGCCAAGAAGTTGAAATAATGAAGAGCTTTTCATTTCTAATACTTCTCTCAGGGAGATTTCCCTTCTTAGAGAACAGGACACAGTAGGGCCCACATCTTCCCCACATGCAGCAGGTGTTCTGGGCCCTTCTCCCTCAGTCATCCATCTGATACACAACCCTGTCTACTCACCTACATTAACAAATAGTTTCCTTAATAGCATGTCAAAATCAGGAAGGCCCTTAGAACACAAAATGGTAGAGCCAGAAGGGATATTAATACAAAAAATGGAAAGGCCCTTAGGAATGATATTATTCAACTCTTCCATTTTATAGTTGAAAAAACTGGGCCCAGAGAGAGGAAGGAGCTGGCTCAAGATCACACAGCAAGTTAATGACAGTGCAGAGCTTAAGCCCAGGTGTCCAGGGCTCTGTCCACTGTCCCATGATGACTGTAGCCTGCTCTTCCCTTGATTTCTCCACTTGGGATATTTGCATGAAAACAACTGCTCTACCCTGGAGCAGCCCTGAGGGTTTCCTTCCTCCCTCACTGTTCCATACCATTGAATCATCATCTTCCAACCCTCCTCCTTTTCCCCCAAACCCAGCAACTACCAATCATTAAGTCACTGCATGTCAAAGATTTCGATGCTAGTCAAAGACTGTCCCGTAAATGAGCCATCTTCTTACCTTTACCTCACTGCCCACTTCTCCTCAAGGCTACAAGTTATGAATACCCTCTCTCCCTCTGTGTATGTGGGAGAAAGGATAGAAAGGGAAGGTCTAAGAATAATAAGAGGTAAGTTATAGGTTCATTTTGAGGACAGAGAAAAGAAGGGATGGGACAGAATGTCCCTAGCCAAGAGCTTTAGGGTTATCTGACTCCTAGGGTCATATTGGTGGCTCTACTATATGTATGACCTTGGGCTAATTACTTTCCTTTCCTGTGCCTTTGTTTCTCCATCTATTATTCAATTCAATCCAACAAGTATTCATTGAGATCCTTTGTGCCTCCAGACTAGAGCTGTAGATAAAAGCTGGCTCCAATCTGAAGTTCTAAGTCTAGACAAAGCATAAACCCAGCTCCTGACCTTGGGGAGCTAGCTTAGAGTCTGGGGAAGACAGAGGAGGAGAAGGTCTAGCTTCTGTCCTCAGAGGACTAAGAGTTGAGGCAGGAAATTATTCTGATTCTTGTCCTCAGAGAGCTTACAGTCTGGAGGAGAAAGAATAGGAACTGACTTAGCCCCTGTCCTCAAGGTGCTCAGTCAGAGAGAGACTCATAAAGGAAACAGTTAAACAACAGCCCCCAAACAGTGATTAAGTGCCGTACTCCAAGGGAGAGTTGGGTTGGAGTGACCAGAGAAGGTTTCATACAGAAACTAAGGTTTTCTGGGGCCCCCAGAAAACATATTTCATTGTTGCTTGTTACATTATTTGCCCCTTAGCACCCTGTGAGAAAGACAAAGCAAAATATAACAAAGGATATCTCTGGTCCGCTATCTCCTCCTCCATTCATTGGGGTTAAACCATTTGGTCAAAGCAACACAGTGGGTCAGTGAGAGAGAAAGATCCAGAGCTCAGATCTCAAACAAAATCCCTTGGGTCAGTGTCATGGAGTGGAAAGGGTCCTGGCTTTGAAAAGAGTCCTAGCTCTGGTTTTAACTGTGTAACCTTTAAACAAGTGAATTCCCCTCTCTGAGCCTCAGCTTTCTCATCTGTAAAATGAAAGTCACAGAGGATTGTTGTGAGGTAAACACTGCCCAGAACACTCTCAAGACTGCTCCTTCAAGTCACTAGAATGTCCATATCCTTTGATCCAGTGACGCCATTGCTGGGAAATACCCCAAGGTCAGTGGCAAATAGAAAGTCACTATGTAGTCCAAAATATTTATAATTATTTTTGTAGCTACAATGAATTGGAAACAAGGTAGATGCCCAACAACTGAGGAATGGTAAAACCAGTTGAGATATATTAATGTAGTAGAATATTGCTGTGCTATGAGATACAGAGAAACATGAGGAGACTCATGTAAACTGATAAAAAGTAAAGAACTAGGACATACAATACGCACAATGAATACAATGACGTGAACAAAAAGAATAAGAGCCAAACAGCTGAAACTGAATGCTGTAAAATTATAACGACCAACATTGTCCCCAGAGAAGAGACGTGAGAAGGCACACCTGGCCAGGACGCCTAGCCAGGACCACAGGGAAGGATGACTTCACATAAAGTCAGTCTTTTCCGACATGTTGATTAGTTTTGCTTAAAAAAATGATCTCTTTTGATTTTTTGCCCTAAAAGATGATTCTTTGGGAGGAGAGGGAAGAGGCATATATCTGGAAACCTGGGTTCAGTGCTTCTGTCATTTACTCCCTTGGGGACCTTAAGCAAATCCTTTTTCTCTAGACCTTGGTTTGCTTCTTTTTAAAATGGGGGGGGGGGGTTATGGGGAGAGAATGTGTAACTTATTTAATGATCTCTAAGGTCTCTTCCAGCCCTGATAGCATGCGTTTGAATCTATGAGCCTCAGAAAAGATGGGTGATATAAATATAAAATGTATCAATTAAATGATGCTTTTTAAGAAAAATGCAGTATATCTTCCTTCTTCTTAAGGCACTGCCCCTTTCTCTTTCCTAGATATGGCTGAAGGCCCCTCTGGGGTATACTGAGAAGGTCTTGAGTTCCTAGGAGGGAAGAAACCTAAGGGATTCCAAATCTCATTCCTATTCAGACCAATGTTCCTCGGTAGACATGCTACAGCCCACATGTGGGACCCATATTTAGGGTATTAGTGGCTGAATAGGCAGTTTTCTGCAGTGGAAATGGCTGATGACCCTGTCTGCTCTGGGCTGATAGACCTGGCATCCAGTCTGTCTCTGGCCCTCTCCGCATCACCTATACAAGCAGCTCTCCATCTGCCATAGCTTGGTGGGGGAGCTCCTATTTCTCTAGCCCTCTGGGTCTTACAAGCACTCTCCTCATAATAAGGTGGAAGGTAATGAAGAAGGGATTATTACTGTGCATCCTGCCAACCATCAGTACAGTGTGCTGCATACAGTAGATGCTTACTAAATACTTTTGTATTCTTTTATTATTTTACTGATGAAGAAATTGATGCTCACAGAAACGAAGCCATGCTTCCAATGCCACAAAGTGAAGAAGTGCTGGAAATGAAACTAAAACCTAGGTCCTTCTACTCTGTACTCACTGCTCCTGTGTGCTGGAGAAAGGAGATCAGTGTAGCTGTCCTCCCTTTCCAGATGGGAAGACTGAGTTACAGAGAGGCTAAGTGATTTACCTGAAGTCACAAGGAAATGAGCAGCAAATGTGTCTAGAATCCAAATGCTTTGCAGAAGCAGTAAGTGTTGAAGTAGTCCAAAGAAGGCAGACCAGTTAATCTTCAGGAAAGGTTTCTTAGAGGAGGCATACAGGGTGATGATAACTCCTACCTCTAGAGAGCTTCCAAGTTTACAAAGCAAATTCCTCGCAGCAAGAAGAAGATACGAGGATCAGTATCCCCATTTTACAAATAAGGAAACTGAAGCTCAGAGAGGAGTGACTCACCCAGCTAGGAATTGCTAGAGCTCAGTCTTGAACTCAAAACCTTTGACTCCAGGTCCAATGCCCTTTTTAATTAGCTACACTGTCCTTCAGAGCTTGCCTGATACAGCCAGTTCAGTCCCTTCTGCAAAGAGAGCAATAACTGCCCCCATAACCATGAGCTTGGAGGCAGGGAGCCATTTAAAGGTGTTCTCCATGGAAATACTGAAAGAGAGAGAAGTTTGGAGATCCTTTGTTCACTGGAGATTCTGATGGTGGCTCTGGTGACCAATGAAAGTGTGCATATTTGGGATCAAGGGTGAGGATTTCGTTTTTACACTGTAACTGGATCAAAAGATGAATGGCTGTCCTTGGGATGTCTGCCAATTTTGATCTTTCCTCTTGTTCCTGCCCCCCTTTACTCCCTTGCCCTCCATCTGCTCCCTCTGCCTTTATCAAGATGGTGACCTAATCTGCTGGCCTCAGTGTCAGAGTACTGGGAACAGTCTGATATACTGGACAAAATACTGGCCTTGGAGTCAGGAATGGAGCCATAACCAGGGCAGGGCTTTGTACTATGGTGGAAAATGATAGGATGCAAAAATCTAGCCCATGCTGCCCTTCAATAGAAGGTAGAGAGAGAAGAATAAATTTAGATGTTGGCTGAGGAGTAGGGAGGACCTTTGGGTTCTAGGTAGCTATGACAACAGCAGACAGCCTCTGAACCATCCCAGCTCTCCCAAGTGTCTTCCCTTCCCTCCATATTTTCCAGGAGGGCTAGCCTCTCCCTTTTCTCCACAAGAAGTAACCTAGATACTATCTGCCCTCTCCCACACTGTGTGGAATGTAACCTTATAGTGAATTTTTTAAGAGTATGGAACCTCAAATCCTATAAGTTCAACTAGCTGACCTCTAATGTCCGTCTCACCTCTAAGATTCTAGCCCTTAAGCCAGAGATGTCAAAAATACAGCTAACAGGCAAGAGTGTGGCCCAAATCAGCTTAACATGTAATTGGAAAATGTTTAACAAAATTATATGTGTATATATATACATATATATACACACACAATAAAATACAGATTATGTTAAAATGTAGTTTTCTAAGTCAATATGCACCCACAGGGTTCCTTAAGTACTGTTTAGTGGCCCTCATTTGTATTTGAGATGGATACCACTACCCTAAGCCACTGAACTGAATTTGCCTCAATTACTTCCTATACTATTTCCCATCACTCATTATAACATTAACTTGAGGGCACATTCAAGTCAGCTTGTCCCACTCAGTTCTGCTTTCCCTGGTGCTGAAATGGCTAGTTTCAGTTTGGGAGGAGGAAATCTGGGCTCAGTGTTTTTGCCATTTATTCCCTTTGGGCCTAAGGCAACCCCTTCTCCTCCCTGAGTGTTGGGTTGCTTCTTTGTTAAATGAAGCGAGTTGAACTCAGTCAACAATCTTTAAGGTTCCGTCCAGCTCTGATATTCTGAGTTTGAATCTCCAAGCCTCGGTCTTAACCTTTTTGCCCGTCAGCCTGTGCCATGACTACTGGGTTCCCTGCTACTGCAGCTAACTTTTCTGTTCCCTCCCTCACGTCCACTACCACTCCCCACACACAACACACATACCACAACTTTGATCCTTGTGAGCTCTCTCTCTTATACCCTGACACCATGACCTGGATCATGCCTCTGCTGCCCTCTGCTGTTGTTACAAATCCTGAGAGCCCTAAATCTACTCTGTTTGCCTCAAACGATTCAACCAACATTAACTGAGCCTCTACTGTGTGCAGACTCCAAATAGAGATCTTAAATAATCCAGTCTTCCTAAAGGAAATAAAACTATTCTTAAAGGAAAAAAACGAGGAATGATGAGAAGAAGGGGGAGCTCTGGTTATGATGAATTCACAGGAAAACTCTATCAAACTTTTAGCGAACAGTTAACACCTCTACAATACAAATTAGGACAGTTAGGTGGTACAGTGGATAGAGTGCCC